>NC_052156.1:43695034-44008221 GCF_902713615.1 Scyliorhinus canicula
ACATTTAAAACCTACATTTTTAAAACATGGATATTTTAGTCTCAAATATAGCAATTATACCAACTTTAGTTTGACTCTAATTTTTCTGTCAAGCCTTAATAGTCTTTAAATATTTAGGTAAAAATGTAAAGTTACGCTGCTAATTGTCTCCAGCTATTTGCAAGCTATCAATTGCAACTGTAAAGACAGCCTAATCTACTTGCATTGTGGTCCACAAATGGTAGCATGGTGGCTAGCATAGTTGCTTCACAGTTCCAGCATCCCAGGTTTGATTCCCAGCTTCGGTCACTGTCTGTGCGGAGTCTGCAAGTTCTCCCCGTGTCTGCGTGGGTTTCATCTGGGTGTTCAGATTTCCTCCCACAGTCCAAAGATGTGCAGGTTAGGTGGATTGGCCGTGTTAAATTGCCCTTAGGTTATGTGGGGTTACTGGTTTACGGGTGGAGGTGAGGGCTTAAGTGGGGTGCTCTTTCCAAGAGCCGGTGCAGACCCGATGGGCTAAATGGCCTCCTTCTGCACTGTAAATTCTATGATTCAATCATTAAAATTATTAGATTACCTGCTCCACCTGATGCCCACTCCATGAATTATAACAACGCCCATAGAAGATTTATCTGAGCTCTGAGCCTTGTTGACCCTCTTTCAGCAGAAAAAGACTGTGGATATATCAGGTACTCACACAATTAAATTGTGGCAGCAGTTGGAAGAAGCTCATGGCTATGAGAAAAATTACTTAAATAATTAGAATGTGCTTTAATCGGTTTCAGAAAGATCTGTAGCTGTTAGTAGCTTCCAAAGCAGTCCACCAACACCTTGCAACACATATTATGAGGGAAAATGTTCTGCATGTTTACACCTAGATAGAGTTATTATATGACTTCATAAATAAAAATGTGCAGTTTGCTGCTCATTTGGTAGCACTCTCACCTGAGTTGGAAGGTTACAGGCAGAACCGTTTGAACTTGAGTTTTCAGTTCATTTAGGCAGAGACAGAAACATTATGAGGTTATGATTATGCACTTCTTTTCAATTTGTGTTCGTAAAGCTCTTTTAGTAATAGAAAAGGTACTTTATCTAAAGAGCTTTGGGATATCCTTACGTCGTGAAGGGCACTATATAAGTGCAAGTCTTTTTTCTTGGCTGCAAACACTGAAGATAAACTGGAGAAACCTGACCATAAAACTGCTCAGTCCTTCAGGCCATGTATTCAATCTACTGAGAGAGTGACTGCATGAACCTTTTATATTGGCTTTCGGAGCATTGCCTATTTTGACCCTGAACCAGCAGTTAAACCGTTTTGATCAACAGGGACCCATTTCCTCATTTAACTGCCTTTCGCTGCAAGAAGTGCTTGATCTCAGAAATTCAGGTGAAACAGTAAGCGAGCACTGTGCCCTATAACGCTGTCGGACAGTGTCCTGGAGGTCAGTAGTAACATTCTCCCCTCTTGACTGAGGAAGTATTATTTCCAGGCCCACTCCAGAGGTCAAAACTATGAATTTTACCAACCTTCTCAGGGTGGCGGGAAGCATAAAGTGGCAAAGGAAGGAGTGGTTGAGTGGCCATTGCTCTTCTGAAGCCATGGGACTTTATAGCGTCTGATAAGATGAAGGAGGGCTTACTCACACAGAGGCCAACTGAAGCCGTTAATTGGCTAATTCATCTGCTGCTGCTGGCATTTTACCAGTCCTGGTAGACCCCTGCCACATGGGGAGACCATTCAATAAAACCCCGTGGGCTCAGTGAGGGGAACCCTCCCGGAGTGGTACCCTGACAACTGGGAATAAAACAGCAGAAACAGCCCCCTCTGCTCTCACCAACCATCTCCCTAACCCTACTTGCCAAGAAAGGCCTGCCTGACCGGCCTCGGCAACCCTCAATAGTACTTACCTTTTGGGATGGAAATATGCAGCAAATACAACTGGGAAGGTAACGGTGTAGCGGTCTTGTCACTGGACTAGTAAACCAGAGACCCAGAGTAATGCTCTGGGGATCCAGGTTCACATCCTGCCACTGCAGATGGTGAAATTTGAATTCATTAAAAATATGGAATTTAAAAGTCTAATAATGACCTTGTCAATTGTCGTAAAAACCCATTGGTTCACTCATGCCCTTTAGGGAAGGAAATCTACCATCCTTACCTGATCTGGCCTCCATGTGACTCTAGACCCACAGCAATGCCGTTGACTCTGAACTGCCCCTCAAGGGAATTCAGGGATGGACAATAAATGCTGGCGCAGCCTGTGATGCTCACGTCCCATGAACGAATAAACAAAAAATATGCTGCAGTAATATTTTTTTAAATCCTAGTTTAAAAGACAGACCTTTTGGCTGCAAAAGGTGCAAAAAAGGGGCGCGATCTTCCGGCCACGCTGCGCTGGAAAAGCATCTCTCGTGAGACACTGCAAGGAGAATCCCGCCCACAATGGGTGGGATCACCTTTTGGCAAATCTGCATATTAGAGCGAGGCAGTAAGCCTTACTCTAATGTGCCCATTTCCAAGGTACCGGAGGCTTTTGGATTCAATCCCTTCATCTCCCTTGGAGATCTCAGGTGATTGCCGTTCAGCCCTCGTCCCCAGTCAGAACGGCACTCATAGGGGTCTCCAAGGGGATTGGAGGCCCCCAGCTGCATGCCTTTTGGACAGGGTGATGTCCTGGCACTGCTGTAGCAACCTGAGTACCCTGGCAGTGCCACCTGGGTGCCATCCTGGTGGTGCCAATGCCACCTTGCAGGGGCATTGCCATTGTGCAGGGTTGGCACTGTCAAGGTGCCAAGCTGACATTTTTTCCGTGTGTGTGATTGGGCTGTGGTTTCCCACTGGGGTGGGGGGGTCAGAAGGGCAGGGGATGAAGGGGAACAGCCTCCCATGTTGCGTTCAGGTTGGGGTGAGGTCGTGAATTTTGTATGTGGGCCACGGGCAGTTCTGGCAAGCGGTGCTCCCTGTTGTAAAAAGTGGGGCTATGTATGGCCTTGGCCGGGTGTTCCCTGTTCAGGCTCCTTATTCCACCCGAGTAGTGTTGAACAGCTACGTGTTTCTCGGCACTTCGAGTGCCAGGAAACACGCGGCTAAATGCGCTCGCTAGGGGATTTGGTTCCCTTTTGGGAAGATGATGTAATAGTGATATCATCATTCTTTCCAACCATGTTTATGTTTGCAAGGAGAGGCCTAATGGGATTTTGTTATGATTTCTGGGGATTCCCTGGGGAGTAGATAATTAGAGTCATTGTGTTTAAACCCAAGTAGGTCATGGGAGTTGAGTAGGATATGGATGATGTAATTAATGGGAGGAGCCAGGTCTGTAACAGGTGATTGTAGTTAGTTTCTGGAAGCTGTTAGCTGAACAGCAGCTTTTGCAGAATGCTGTCAGATTCAACATGAATTGAGGTCTGCTTATTTATTGAATTGTTGTTTATTGAAAGGATCTTTCACTCTCTTCAAGCAGTCTTTCAAAAGAACTCTTTATCCAGAGGCTTGCAAGTAATCCTGTTTTTGCTAAATTTATTTTTAAGTGGTTTCTGACTTGTGATCGGCTTTGCTTGATTGGAGATAGAGAAGATATCAGCTAGAAGTTAAAGTGTTTCCTTTTGATTTATTTTAATCATTGTTTAACTGGTAATTGTAAGCTATATTTCTGTGACGTTAAGGTATTGTGTCAATAATAAAGTTTGTTTTAATGTGTCAAATCCCTATTTAGGCATGGAATCACTCCTGAAGCGAAGTATCCTTTCTTCACAGTTTAATTTAAAAAAAAGTGCTGGGGTTTTGTCTGGTCTAGGATCATAATGAAATCTTTCTTTCAAACAAAAACTGTCTTTGACAAAAATTTGGATGAGAAGTTAGAGTGACATCAAATGAAATTAAATAAAGGCATTCATATGATTTCAGTTGTGGTGGGAAGTGTATATATTACAACGCACAATGTCTCAAAATTACGTGGCTTAGGCTGGATGGAACAGGTGGCCCTCTTCCTGTTCTGGTATGTTAGCTCATTTTGTGAAGCGGCAGGGCAACAACTTGACTGATTTCAAACATGTTGATTAATAATTAGCCTATGTATCTGAAAAATTAGCTGGTCCCAGAACAAATATTAAGCACAGGGGCCCACAATAGGTCACCTGTCCCCTGGATCAGAAAAGGGAAAATCAAGCAGCGTGCCTGTCCACTATCATCAGATGTAAATCAGATTAAGCTGTGAATACATTTTATCCAGCTTATATATGTAGTATGACCATTTGGGGAAGATATCAAAATTATCTAGTACCTATAGACAATTGAAACAGAAAACGCTGGAAACAGATGACAGGTCAGGTAGGATCTCTGGAGACAGAAACGTTTCAGGTTGATGACCCTTCATCACAACTAACACCCAGCAAGGAAACAAAGGGGAGTAAATAGAAAAAACCCCAGAAGAGATTGAAAATATGAAAGTGCCTTTTCAAAGGAAATTCTAAATCTATAAACTGTTTTGATCCGTTTTCCATGTTTTGGGTGCCTTTTTAGTGTTTATTGCACCTTCATGAAGCTTTGCTTATTCCATGTTGACTGAAGATCGTCAGGTATATGGTTTTACGTGGAACTATTCATCAAGAACAATTTCCAAAAAAACTCAGGGAAGCACATGGTTTGCAGACGCAGACTGTTTGGCACTTTGATATCTTGCAGCTTCTAGGTCACCTGATTACTAATGCCATGCCCATTAACCCATTACTCGATATCAGGCAGAAAACATGGTTGCGGAAACATCTGAGAGTAATCGGATAATCTTCAATTGCAAACACTTACTGAAAAGGTGCCCAAGAGTATTTCTGTTCTCAAGTGGCGTCTACTCAATTGATGTTAACAATGCTGTAAACATCTGCAAGCCAATATTTTTGCATTTTCAATTTATCTTTGGCAGACTTGCATCATGAGCATTTCAAAAGTCACGATCTAAGCTGTTTGGAACGTTATCAGTAATATTACAATTCCTGGCAAAAACAACACAATTATATTACGACAACTCTGGAGTCATCTCAATTTTACATATTCAGAAACCAAGGATTTTAACAAGTATACCATGTAAGAATTTTGCTACAAACTGCAACATCATCTGCCCCAATAATTTCATTCAGATTGACAATTTCCAAATGCATGATCATCATTGGGGATGGAGAGATTTCTTTGTGTAATGTTGTTCTGAAAACTCACTCTTTATAAAGAGGATTGCAACTTTGTTCCACATAAAGCACAGAGGACGTTGTTCCTTATTATTGTTTTAAATAGGGCACTATTCTGGTGGAAAGATTTTGACAAAGCTTTTTTTGTTTGCAAATATAATTTAAACTGAATCTAAATTTGACACAGTAGACAAACCCACCATGACCTTATATTAATGGGTTATAATAAGCATATATGGCACTTGCAATTACTGCCCCCACTCATTGTTTTACAGTACTTGCAAAGCTTACTATAAATACCTATGAGACAGAGTACCCATTACGCCCCAGTCTTAAACTAAAAGCGTTATTTTGCTCACATCCTTAAATACATTCTGTACCAAATAATCCTCCCATCCAATGTAACTGACTGTTGCAAATATATGTCATCACACCCCAATGAGATGTATGCTGACAAGTGGATATTACTGATGTCATTTCAATTTTTTTATTTCAGGTAATTAAATCTGTGCAAGCATTGGAAGGCATGGCAAACAGAGTGCTCCATTGGTGGCTAGTGAAATAGTTAACTCGCTGTACGAGGTAAAAATCCTCATCCTTGTACAAAGGTTCCTTCATTTAAAAAAAATGTTTTTTTTAAATTTAGAGTATCCAATTCATTTTTTCCAATTAAGGGCAATTTAGCATGGCTTATCCACCTAGCCTGCACATCTTTGGGTTCTGGGGGCAAAACTCATGCAGACACGGGGAGAATGTGCAAACTCCATATGGACAATGACCCAGAGCTGGAATCGAACCTGGGACCTCGAAGCCTTGAGGTAGCAGGGCTAACCCACTGCGTCACCGTGCTGCCCTTTCAGATTCCTTCATGACATCACTCCTCCTCCCTTTCTGCAGCCTTCAAGATCTCTGCGGCTCCTTAAATTCAGTCATCTTTATGAAGCCCCAAAGTTAATCACTTCACTATTGGCAGTGATGTTTTCAGCTCCCTTCAATAACCTTCCTAATTCTGTCTGCCTCTCACTCCTTCAAGATGCTCCTTAAAACCTACCTCTTTGAGGTAGCTTTTAGCCATTTGACCTAATACCTTCTACTGGCCTGGTGGCCAAAATTGTTTTTAAGGCTGTGTTTTATGCCAAAGATCTTTAGATGATGTCATTTCACACATATATGTGGCAATGGAGTATTTTGCAATGCTACATCACCACCAGAAACAGACCAGGCAGTGGGCAGTAAAAAAGATGGCACTGCTCAAATCCTCACAGTGAAGGAACAGAAACAGTTCAGGACCTCAATAGCCTGAGAAATTGTAGTAATCCATGGGAGGCAGGAGTTCCGTCACCACACCAATATTTATTTACAATAACGATATTACTGGAGCAGCTACAAACAGTGCTGCAAGCAGTCCAGTCAACTTAAGACTGGCTCACAAAGCCTACACAGGCGCTTATATGGGCCCCCTCAATGAGCTATCATTGAGGGAGCTCATACTCCAATTGGCCAACCAATAAAGCCAATTGGAGTTCATTACCCCCCCCCCCCCCCCCCTCCCCCAGGTCCGAGGAATTCCTGCCAGCTGGAATTTCTCTGAGCTTCTTCCTGCTCCTCATGTCTGGGTCTGTCACCTCTGTGTCGTCTGCCGAGTCGTTCTCCGAAGTAGGCGGGGTGTACCTTATAGGTGCCCGTCTTTTCCTTGACGACCTCCTTGGAAGTTGTTCTTCCTCCGCCTTGGGGAGAAGTGTCGCGGCGGCCTCGTCGAACGTGTCCATCTCCGACACTGACGACTGGATGACGGGGTCTGGAGAATTTGCTCAGGGCTGGGGTGTGGGTATCCTTTCCGTCTGGGCTATCCCAGCTTGAGGCGGTTCTGCTTCGCCTGCCTCCAGGTGTGGTTCCGCTGCCCTTATTTGGTCTAGGTGCTTCTTCAGCACCTTACCTCCTATCGAAACCTCATAGGATATGGGCCCTGTTTGGGACTCTACCGTGCCTTTGACCCACGTTGGTCCATTCCCATCATTCTTGACCCAAACCGGTGCCCCCACCTGGAAATGTCTCTGCTGCCGACTATTATCATGCCCCCTGCATTGGGCCTCCTGTTGTTTCTCCACTTTCCCGTTAAATTTGGGAAAAGGAGACTTAGCCTCGTTCGCAGACGCCTTCCCATTAAGAGTTCAGCTGGTGGTTAGACCGTTGTGGAATGCGGTGTGGTCCTGTAATCAAACAGCCAGCGGCAGAGCTTTGTGTCCATTGACGCTGCTGGCTGCTTCTTGAGTCCTGCTTTAAGTGTTTGGACCGCGCTCTCTGCCAGGCCTTTGGTCGCTGGATGGTAAGGGGCAGTTTTGATGTGACGGACTCCGTTTTCCTTCAGGAATTTTCCAAATTCCCCACTTGTGAATGCCGTTCCGTTGTCCGACACCAATACCTCCGGAAGTCCATGTGTTGCAAACAAGGCCCTGAGCTTTTAAATTGTCGATGCTGTGCTTGCCGCGTTTACCCAGTGGACGTCCAACCATTTGGAGTGGGCGTCCATTATCACCAAAAACATTGAGCCCATGAAAGGGCCGGCGTGGTCAATATGCAGGTGGGTCCACGGTCTGCCTGGCCATTCCCATGGGTGCAATGGCGCCGCTGGTGACACTCTTTGCCCCTGTTGGCACTCCTGGCACCGACGTACTAAGGCTGCTATGTCTGTGTCCAAACCTGGCCACCAAACGTAGCTTCGAGCTAGCATCTTCATTTTAGACACCCCTGGGTGTCAGTTAAGATTGCCTGACGGCCCTGAGCTGGGACTATTACCCGGGCTCCCCATAATAGGATACCGTCTTCTACGGTTATTTGGTCCCTTCTGCTCCAGTATGGGTGCATCTGGGACTCCATTGGTCTTTCCAGTTCCCCTGTTAGCAGTAAATGCTTCATCTTGGCTAAAACTGGGTCTTTTTGCGTCCACAACCGAATATGTTGTGCGTCTACTGGTAGGGTGTCCAAAAAATTTAGAGTCATTACTGTCTCCTCTACTTTTGGTATTTGCGGCAGAGTGTCTGGGAGGGGAAGTCTGCTCAAAGCATCTGCATTTGCTACTCGCGTTCCCGGTCTGTGCTCCAGAACGTATCTCTACGCCGCCAGTAGCAACGCCCAGCGTTGGATTCTAGCTGATGCAATCGGGGTATTGACTTGTCTTCTTTTAATAACCCTAATAACGGCTTATGGTCCGTCACTATGGTGAATTTCCGCCCGTACAGATACTGGTGAAATTTTTTTACTGCGAATATCACCGCCAGTCCTTCCTTCTCGATTTGGGCATACTTCCTCTCAGCCATCGCCAAGGTCCTCGAAGCATAGGCTATTGGCCGTTCTTCCCCATTCCTTTCTCTATGGGCTAAGACGGCTCCTACCCCGTAGGGGGATGCATCACAAGTGACCACCAACTCTTTCCTTCGGTCATAATGCTCTAGGACATTTTCGGATGACAGCTGTTCCTTAATGTCCCTAAATGCTCGGTTTTGGCGGGCGGACCATTTCCATTCTTGCCCCTTTTTTAGTAGCTGGTGGAGGGGTTCTAGGATGGACGCCCTATTTTCAATAAATTTTACATAATAGGTTACCAACCCTAGAAATGATCGTAACTCCTGGACCGTGGTGGGAGCTGGGGCTTCTTTTATTGCCCTTACTCTGTCTTCTAATGGGTGTAAGCCTGACTCGTCTACTTTATATCCAAGGTACGTCACTTGTGGGGCCAGAAAAACACATTTTTCCCTTTTTAGCCGTACGCCTGCCTTTGCGAAACGCCTGAGCACTTCCTCCAGGTTCCTTAAGTGTTCCCTGTTTGTCCTACCGTGATTAAGACATCGTTCAAATAAATCACCACCTGTGGTAGTCCATTGTACGCTGGAATATAGCGCATGCTGATGACACTCCGAAAGGTAGCCTAGTATAACGAAAAAGGCCCTTCAGGGTGTTGATCGTAGCAAACTTCTGGGAGTCCTTGTCCAGTTTTAACTGCAGGTAGGCGTGGTTCATGTCCAGTTTTGTGAACAAAAGCCCACCTGCCAATTTGGCATATAGGTCGTCTATTTTCGGGATTGGGTATTTGTCCAGCAGTGCGTATTTGTTTACCGTCTGTTTGAAATCTCCACAGAGACGTATCGAGCTGTCTGGCTTCAAAATTGGTACCACCGGCGCTGCCCATTCTGAGAACTGTACTGGTCTGATAATGCCGTTGCGCCGTAACCTTTTTATTTCGTCATCTACTTTCTTCCTTAATGCAAAAGGTACCGGCCTGGCCTTACAAAATTTTGGAAGGGCTTCTGGGTCCACGTGCAAAGTTGCTTTGGCGCCTATGATTTCCCCCAAACCTTCTTGGAAGACCTCCGGGTATCTGGTATTTTTGGAGTACTCCACTCAACTGCCCGCTTCCACTCTGGAAAATTTTCATCCAATCTAATTTTAGGTCTTTCAGCCAGTTTCGTCCAATTAAACTCGGTCCAGAGCCCTCTACTGTCGTCAACGGTAATCTGAGCAGTTGTTTCTCATATTCCATGGGTACATGAGTCATGCACGAACATCCAGGGGTTCCCCCGTGTAGGTTTTAAGTTTCTTCTATGTTTTTGTTAGGGGTAGTGGCTGGAGTCCATCTTTGATTTTTCTAAATGCTGCCACTCCCATTACTGATACGGCCGCACCCGTGTCTATTTCCATTATTGTCGGCTGCCCGTTCACCCGTGGGGTAATCTTAATGGGTTCTGCTTTCTTTGTTGCAATATTATATAATTGTTCCCCTTCGGAGGAGGATGGGGCGTCTAGGTTGTGTACTTCTCTGCGTCCCCACCTGCTATTCCTCTTTTGCCACCTCCTTCTAGGGTTTCTGTCGCTGTTACCCCACTCTGTCTGGTGCCAGAAACGGTCCTTCTCTGTTGGGGGAGCCTCAGCCGGTACTTCCCTCTGTCTCCAGTTAGTCCTGGCAGACTTGGGGGCAGTTCTGGGGGTTTTCCTTTTTCCCTCTATTCCTCAGGCTTTTCCTGAGAGTGGCTATCTGGTAGCAGGACCCGTTGTGGTAGTCCCTCTCACAGGTATCTACCTCCATTGGCGTGCCCTGTAGTTCCTGCGCCCCACTTGCTGCCTTTTCTAGGGACAGTGCGAGCTGTAACGCCTGCCTGCAGTCTAGCTCCATTTCTGCCAATAGGCGTTTCTGTATTGTGAGGTCGTTTATACCACTCACTAACCGGTTCCGAAGCATTTCATTTAGTGTCGGGCCGAACTCACATTTTTCCGCCAGCCTTCACTGGCGGGTCAAGAAATTTGTGACTGACTCCCTGTCTTCCCGCTTTGCTGTGAAGAATCTGTACCTACGCAAAATGAGGGGTAGTTTTGGGTCGTAGTGCTCTTTCACCAATTCCGTTACTTCTTGGAAAGTTTTCGTGTCCGGCACATCGGGATAAGTCAGACTACGTATAATGGCGAAAGCGGAGGGTCCGCACGCCGACAGCAGGATAAGCCGTCTCCTTTCGTCCGTCAGTATGTCATTTGCCCGGAAGAACATTCTCTTGACATACTGGGACCAGCCCTCAATAGCCGGGTCGAATGCCTCTAACCTCCCAAAAAATGGCATTTTTAAAATGGCAAGGCTTAACCTCCGAGTGCGGCAGCTGGTCTCCGCAAAATTCTTAGTTTACCTCTTCGCCACTGTAGTAATCCACGGGAGGCAGGGGTTCCGTCACCACACCAATATTTATTTACAATAACGATATTACAGGAGCAGCTACAAACAGTGCTGCTAGCAGTCCAGTCAACTTAAGACTGGCTCACAAAGCCTACACAGGTGCTTATATGGGCCCCCTCAATGAGCTATCATTGAGGGAGCTCATACTCCAATTGGCGTACCAATAAAGTCAATTGGAGTTCATTACAGAAATTGAGTATTGTTTTTATTGATAATGCTCTTGTTAAGCATTTTGGAATGTTTTGTCAAGTTAATGGTGAAATAAATGCATACTATTGTTCTATGTGCGGTATCATATGGGCTGGTTCTGCAACACCATTACCCAAGAAGCTTTTGACAACACCAGGAATATCTGCAGAAACCCTTTCTCTTTTTCCCCTCTATCACACACACACGCCCGATATGCCAGAAGACCCCAGGACAGCTGGCATCTCTCCCATGGATATTCAAACTGTCATAATATCCACTCGTGTATATAATGAGGTGCAGACAGGCAGTGATTGACACACAGGATGACCAAGGAACACACAACAACCAATCACCATACAGGACACCACCACTATAAAGCCCACAGGGCATTAAGACTCTCCCTCAGGATCCAGCTACTGAGTCAGAGTGCACAAGCTAGTGAGCACTATCATCATGCGGTAGCTCGTCAGTCTGGTCAAGCCAGTAAGAGGTCATCAGTTAGATTAGTAGAGTGTCAACCCACAGCTGAGCATGTACAGCAGTCCACTAGTTAAATAAAAGTGTTGGATCATCTCCTGTGTCAGACGTTTGTTTCTAGCTTCACTGCATCCAGTTGCAATCAACGTCAAACCAACCTGCCTAACACATCATAAACTACTGCCACAGAGTTCTGTGGTAGCCTGCACCTCTTAAAAATGAGTGAGATACATTGTGGTCAGAGCTGATGGGGCAAGCTACCTCTTTCATCTTTGACAAACTTGGGAATTAGGGTGAACCCTGAGGCAGCACTGGGCACATTTATATGTAAATAAAAGCCATCATGTATTATGTATATGTATAATATCAATAAAAACCCATCAAAGATAATTCACTAAAAAAGACAAAGGAGGAAGATACAAGATATTTTGGAGAGAATGTGGTTTTGGGATGTTCATGGACTAGCTGAAGCTGGAAAACACTTGATACACATGCCAATAAAGTTATATTTTGGAGATGTTTGTATCCGAGTTCATTTGCAAAAAACCCATAATCAATAATAACATTTCAGAGAAACAGACCTTCCACATGCATGAAATGTTTTTCCAAGCTAGCACTTTATAATATAATAATTTTTATAATAATCGTTATTGTCACAAGTAGGCCTACATTAATGCTGCAATGAAGTTACTGTGAAAAGCCCCTAGTCGCCACATTCCGGCACTTGTTTGGGTACACGGAGGGGGAATTCAGAATGTCCAAATTACCTAACAGCACGTCCTCTGGATTTGTGGAAGAAAACCGGAGCACCCGGAGGAAACCCACGCAGACACGGGAAGAACTTGCAGACTCTGCACAGACAGTGGCCCAAGCGGGAATCGAACCCGAGACCCTGGCGTGGTGAAGCAGCAGTGCTAACCACTGTGCTACCGTGCTGCCCAGTTAGAAACAGTAACATCCACTCATTGGACAAGAAAAATAATTTGTATATCTCTTTGCCTTCCTAGAACTCCCTTCTGAAGGGTAGAGAAGTTTTTCTCCTGCTAGCTCTACAATACCACACACTGACAGCTCCAGGAAAATGGTTCCAAAAACAATTTTGGTGAAAGGGCTTGTTCCAAATGAATTAGCAATCATGGACTCCACATTTAAATATTACATAATCCTCTGAAAATTCTGCAAGTAGACAAAGTATGAAAGCAGAATTTATTTACAGATAACAGTGAGATAGATATATCTACTTCTCACAGCAGTTGTTGATCCTTGGCAGGAGAATTAAGAAGGCAGGAGTCTGGATAGAGCAGGAGCCGGGGGAGAGCAGGAGCCTGGGGAGAGAGCACGAGGATATCAGTGAGAGAACAGGGGCATGGTGGGGAGCAGGACCTGTGTTGTTCCTCGTATCTTAATAAAGCTCGTAGTCTCAAAGGTGGAGAAGATGCTTTATTGTGAATTTGTTCTGTCTTCAGAGCTTAACTTACTTCTACCTCAAATGCTGTCTGCCTGTGTATGTGTCCTGCTACCAGTTCTGCCTTCTGTGAAGTGTGTCCTCACTGCCTGTCCCTGTGTATTTATAGCACTCCCGTGCTCCCTCTAGTGCTTGCTCAGTTGTATTGCATCTACACTGATCCACAATCACCACATCCCCCCTTTTTTCTTTACATATTTTCTGTACATCGTTAAAGAAAATTGTACAAAACAGTTACTTATGATATGTGTATCTATACAAATGATGGTGCTATTGCATATTTTACAAAGCCAATTTATATTTATGAGTCCAATCTTAATAAAAACATTTATGAGTCCAAACTTGATAAATTTGTTCACTGAGTTTTTTCTTTTGTTGTTGTTGACGTGGTGATATTGATATTGCAACTCCATTGTGAATGTTGTCGGTGTTCTTGTTATTTTAAGTAACCAATACGTCATCCCATGGTGTTTGCATGGTCGAACCACTGATGTTGACCGACATGGACTTTTTTCTGTGCTTGTGGTATCGATTTAGTATGTCATCTGCCTTGAAAGCTGGTGTGCTTGCTTGTTCTGGAGCAGATGTGAGTTTGTGCGATTCGTTGTCATCCCATGGAATGTTTGTAGTCTTGTCATTGTTTTGCAGTGTGCTGTGGGATTGTCATTCATGTGCAGAGTTGTACCATTTTGTACAAGTCGTTGTTTCATTGCTATTGTTTCTGTCATTCCTGTCTTTGTTGTTTTCGTTGCCGTTCTTGTTGCTGTTTTTGTCGTTTCTGTCTTTGTTGTTGTCGCTATCTTTGTTATGCTTCTTGTTGGTTTTGTTGTTCTTCTTGTAGTTTTTGTCATTGTGCTTGTAGTTTTTGTTGGTGCTTTTGTTCTTGTTTCTGCAGTGCTTCTTGCGATTTTTGTTGTTCTTATCGCGCTTCATGTTGCTTTTGTTCTTGCTGTTGTTGTTCTCGTTACTGCTGTGCTTCTTGTGGCTTTTGTTTTTCTTGTTATGCTCAATGAGTGTCCCGTGTGGATAATTTGAGTCATTGTCACAGTTATTGGTGCGAGTGTCCTTTGTGGAATCTGTTACATTGAACGTTTCGTCTCGAGAATGGTGAGAATGATCTGATGTTGCATTGATGCTGGTGACATCAGTCATTTGTGGTGGATTTGATTCCTCGTCTTTGCTTTCTTGGTGCTCCTCTTCTGGAGTCAAATTCTTCACGATTTCATTTGACACGGTCTCTCTGGACTCTTGGTGCTCCTCTTCCGGAGTCAAAATCTTCATGATTTCAATTGACGTGGTCTCTCTGGACTCTTGGCGCTCCTCTTCTGGAGTCAAAATCTGCATGGTTTCTGATGATGTGGTCTCACTGGACTCTTGGTGCTCCTCTTCTGGAGTCAAAATCTGCATGGTTTCTATTGGCGTGGTCTCTCTGGACTCTTGGGTGGCCCTACTCTGTGCTTCTGTACAGACAAGCTGAGAACTGTCAGTCTCGCTGTGATCCTGTACCTCCTGTATGTCGAGTGTGATCACCTTGTCACTGTTTTCGCATGGTGGGTAGATGTACATTGTCTTCTTCTTGATTATGTGAGCTTGGTAGACTGTCATAGTCTGCTTGCGGTTGCTCAGATACGGCAGGTTGACCTTCATGGTCTTGTTCATGCATGGTGTTCACCAGGGAGTGTTTGCTTGCTTCCCTTTTGGAGTCTTTCATCACTCTCACTGTGGAGCCTGTCATCGCTCTCTCTGTGGAGTCTTTCTGTGCTCTCTGTGTGGCGTTGTCTTCGTCTTGGGTATTGCTGTCATCCAATGTATCGACGATCTGCCATGGCACCATGGTGTTGGATTCATCTACCACGAGTAGATTCGTGTTGAGCTTTGCGACCGTGTCGCTGATGTTGTGACCAGCATATCCGAATAACTCAGCCATGTCTGAGTAGTATTCTTCGAAAACCAAATCGTCTTTTTTTGCTTCGGATTTGGTATCGTTGTCTTCATAATTTTTTGCATATCCGAGTAACTCAGCCAAGTCTGAGTAGTATTGTTTGAAAAACAAATCATATTCTTTTGTTTCGGATTTATTTTTGTTCTCTTCACTTAGGGTGGCGCAGGCTGCTTTTTCCAGGGTGTTGTGAGAGTTACTTTCAACTGCTGGTTTAAGTTCAGGTGTTTTTCTGTGTTCTGAGGCAAGAAAATTTGGTTTTACAGCTTTAAGTATCTGGTTTTCAATTTTCGGGCATTTCCCTTTTAAGTAGGCGTGGATGCTCAGATGTCATGACGCTCGTGACATCATGCGTAGGAATCAATTGCGCATTCGCAAATCGGCCTTCCTTTACTGTGCGGTCTTGTGTCCATTGCGCATGTGAGGCTTGCACATGCGCATAACGACCCGCGACCAAAACTTTTTGAGACTGCGCATGCGCGAGCCGCGCATGCGCATAACGGTCCGCAACAAAAACTTTAAACTGCACATGCGCGGCTTGCGCATGCGCAGAACGCAAAACGGGTGATTGTAACTGCGCATGCTCGGCTTCTGTTTCCTGCGCATGCGCAGACTTTCGTCCGTTGTGGCCCCGAGACTGTAAAATGCGCTCCAACGCCATTTTACAGCGGATTTCAGCGTTCTTTACCTTTGAAAAGTGTAAGTTACCGTTTCCTTTCGATCTGAACTGGACCTCAGTGTTTTTGGCTTTCTTCTTTTTGATCTGTACTTTTCACTCGCGATTTCTTGACTGAACCCTTTCTGTTCTGATTTTTATTGTTTGAGTTTTGCATCACTCAGTCTCTGTGCAGTTTGGCCTCTGAGCATACAGTGCTGTTCAAATTCCATACAGTACTCTTCAAATTTTGTAGTATTATTTGTAAGTTGTTGCTGTCTTCATCTTTTGAGTATTTAAATCCATTATATACTTTCCTAGCTTCATGTCCTGCGATGAGCATTGCTATTTTAATTTTGTCTGAGGCTGCTGCTACATCATTAGCTATGATATAAAAATCGAACATTTGTTTAAACATTTTCCAAACATTTCTTACATTGCCTGTCATGTCCAGCTGAGGTGGGGTTCCATGCCACATCCTCAAATAAGCGATGTCTTCCCAAGTCGAATGTCCAGTAGGAGTTTTTCTTGCCATTTTGGTATTTCTGTGTCTGCAGCTGAGTTGTCTTGTAGTAAGAAGTCTTACAACACCAGGTTAAAGTCCAACAGGTTTGATTCAAACACGAGCTTTTGGAGCGCAGCTCCTTCCTCAGGTGAATGCGCTCCGAAAGCTCGTGTTTGAATCAAACCTGTTGGACTTTAACCTGGTGTTGTAAGACTTCTTACTGTGCTCACTCCAGTCCAACGCCGGCATCTCCACGTCTTGTAGTAAGCGTCTGAAGCCACTGCTGGTACCATGTGTTGTTCCTCGTGTCTTAATAAAGCTTGTAGTCTCAAAGGTGGAGAAGATGCTTTATTGTGAATTTGTTCTGTCTTCAGAGCTTAACTTACGACTACCTCAAATGTTGTCTGCCTGTGTATCCTGCTACCAGTTCTGCCTTCCGTGAAGTGTGTCCTCACTTCCTGTCCCTGTGTATTTATAGCTCTCCCGTGCTCCCTCTAGTGCTTGCTCAGTTGTATTGCATCTACACTGATACACAATCACCACAGGACCCAGAGAAAGCAGGAGCCCAGAGATTGAAAGAGCATGGCGTTGTTTGGAGCATTACAGAACAGAGCCTGGGAAAGCAGTTCTGAAATAAAGACTTGGGGAACAGGCGAACATCAAGAGCGTTGTGGGGCGGTGCCATGGTAGTGGTGTTCATCAATTCGCTTGATCACAGTGCCTGGGTGATTAGCCATGACTCCCACCTGGAAGGCCAGGTCTGCATTGCAGTCCTCTGGAAAATCTCCATAATATATCAACACTTTATTCACACAGTACCCTGTGAGATCAAGTGAGTGGTTATTAATTTCTTTGTACTTGTAGCTGCAATAAAGTATTGTACGTTTTAAGTTAAAGCTATTATTAATTTACCAATTTCCTAAGAGAAGCATAATTTCCTTGTAGAATTTGATCAACTGCAAATCATTTTTGTCATGCTCAACGTAGGTACCACAAGCAAACAAAATCTTTATTACTTGTATAAAGATTAGGGATAATTTTAGAATGCAAGGCTCTTGATGCTGAACAAACCCAAATTAAGTTGCACACCATAGCCTATACAACAGATGGTTCACACTGGGAACCTGATTCTGTAAAATTACTCTCAATGATATTTCAAGATTATATTAGTGATTACAAAATATAGCAAAACCAAAAAAAATATTTTAAGAACATATGGTGAATTATGATTTAATTGCTTCAGTCTCCAATTTTAGCCAATAAAATTATCTATTGGAAATTTGAAGTAAATAATTTGAGCAGATATTAGATGAAGGAAAACATTCTTTAAAAGCAAATGGTTTTCCAGCACCTAAAAGAATGAAGTGATCCACTGCAGGTCATTAATTAAATTTAATGTTTCTCACTTTGAAAATGGAGCTCTGGAATATGACATTACAAAGATAAAAGGAAAGACTGATTATAGTTTCCTGTGTCCACTTGGTCTCTTTCATCATACTGTGAAGCTACAAATTATTAATTTAAAAAATCTTTTGAAAATGATGTTATTTATCTAAAATAAAAACCAAAGGCCTCTCTCAGAACAATTCCGAGCTAATTTTAGAATTGTGCCTCCTATTCCTTTCGTGGTTTCAATGCCTTGAGCAATGATCAATCTCCTTTGTGCCATGTTATACGAAAGGAGAATAGGGCCGCTAATTCTGTGCTGATGTGTGCCAAAAGCAGTTTGAGCACTAAGACTTCAACTTTATTTAAATGAGGGGGTGGCGTTACCCTGAAGGTATTCCAGATGTTGTGATGTTGGACCGCCTGGAAGTCCCTACGCAAGGACTGCATGGAAGTTCAACATTTCAATGGGCAATTACCCTGCGCATGGAACCATCTGATATTCCGATTTAAATTTGAGATTTTGCATGGTTCCGACTCATGCAATAGTTACCCAGGAAAAGTTAGGATTAAAACTCCTGGGTGACTATACTAGTGACCTCCTCAACCCCCCAATAGACCACTTGACATTACCCCCACATACCACCCCCCCGACTTTCACCTGACTACTCACTTCAACCCCCAACTATCAACTATTTACCAACTATGAGGTAACCACTCCTCCCCAACCTCCACTCTGGCTCTCTCACTACCCCTAACCCCAATTTAAATCAGAGTACTGGATGGTTATCGATGCAGCTTAATTGCCTGTCAGAAGTTTAAACTTTCCGGGCAATTTCCATGAAGTCCTCTCGTGAGCACTTCCGGTAGGTCCCCCAGTGCATCATCCAGGCTGCCTGTGTGGTATAACCCCTAGAGATCGGAAATAAAGAGTGTTTATCTAATGTAGGCTCATCAAGAAAATATTGCCAGTACCTGTTCATCATATAATAATGATGGTATGCTGCCGAGATTGGTCATTCTATGTCAGCTTTCCTACTTAGGCGCAAAGGCGATGAAATCTGAAAAATCAGCATCTTAAAACTGTGCTTCAATATGTTAGCTCAATTCGTGTGCATCAAGAGTCATTGTATACAATGTTGCTTAGAAAATTATTTCTTCAGTCATCTTCCTGTTTTGAATGAGATTACCAGAGAATGGATGCCAAACAAACATGTTGGCACCTTTCTTCCGATATGTCATTCACCTGTCTGTACATGCAGAAAGTCACCATCAAAAGAAAACCACAATTCTCAAAGAAAATTGTTATGCAAGTGCACACATTCCTGTGGTAAAAGTTAAAAAACAATTAAACAACTGAGGGGTCAGTGCTGGTCAAGCTACCTGTTGCCTAGAACTTTGACTTGAGTAACTGAAGGAAATGTGCACCAAATCTGCCAGCCTGTAGCGCACCGCAAATTAAACAAATGCTTGTTTGCAAGGGCTGCAGAATTTATTTGATCCTCCCGAGAAAACATATAGCAACACAACTTAAACCTACAAGAGGCCTTGCCAATGAGGAAGCAGAAGCCGGGAAGCATTAATTGGTGGTAAATGTGCAGAAGGAGGCCATCCAGCCCATCGAGTCTGCACCGGCTCTTGAAAGCTCACACATCCACCCTATCCCTGCAACCCTGCAACCCCATCTAACCCGAGGGCAATTTATCATGGCCAATCCACCTAACCTGCACATCTTTGGACTGTGGGAGGAAACGCACACAGACACGGGGAGAACATGCAGACTCCGCATAGACAGTGACCCAAGCAGGAATCGAACCTGGGACCCTGGCGCTGTGAAGCCATAGTGTTAACCACTATGCCACTGTGCTGCCCTTTGTGGCAGAATATTTACCTAGGAAAGGTTAGAAACCAGTTCTAACACCTCAGTATCTATACTACTGACCCCCACGACCCACCCTCACCACCCAACCCATTCACCTATACACCTACCTTCTCTCCTGTCAAGGAAGTTGGGACATTTAAACTTACTTGTTTATGGCAACTAATGTCAAAAACAAGGGCAGGGGTGGGCTGGGCGGAGGCGTGGTTTCTCTTCTGCTAACAATCCTGCACTGCACCAAAGGCCTCCGAGAATGGGGATTCCGCACATTTCTCAGCAGGCACAGGTGGGAATCCAGGGCGAGAAAGGCGCAGCTCCCGACTAAGGCAAGTAAAAATCCAAGTGATTCCCCCTCATCCGAAGATTCAGTCCACGATCCCATATAAATCCAACAAAGCATACATATGAAAAAAAAATCCTCTTCATTGAGGCTCTTCTCAGCCAGCCAGTTAAGCACATTAAAATTGTTACTTTAGTCCTGAAGTCTGGATTGGTCTTAAATCACAACAAACCATTTTGGTCCGAATTGATTTATACAATTAAGGCTCTAACTCCCAAGGTAACTTAATTTCAAAACTCTTACTGTAGAGAGAAGTGGCAGATGAATCAACTTATGTTAGAATATTTCACTAATTGAGATTTGAAATTTTCAGCATTCCAAATTCACAATTATATTTGTGCATGTAGGATAATATGACATTATCAAAAGAAAAGATTTAAATTTTAAAAAGACCAAAAAAAAAGCTGAACAGTGATAAAGGAATTGTGACTGTGCGATCCAGGAGAAAGACACATTTTAGCATATCGTGAGAAATATTAACCCTTCGGAAAATAAATCTGTTTATTCTGCAGTGTTACTCACAGAATCCAACCTATAAATCATGCCAAATAAATAGCTGGAACCCATATTTTTAAAAAGTTAATTACTCCATTAAAATGAGCGAGAAAGGAATTAGACAGAAATGTATGATGAGCTCATGCAGTTCTCAGTTATTTAATGTGGTTCGTTGGTTATATAATAAAAACATACCATACTGATCTATCTTTCCTCACATTTATGGGCTGCATGCCAATAATTTATATCCAGTGGGTTGTTTCTCAACTTGACAACTATATTTCACAAGATACATTCAAATGACAAAAGACCTTCAAACCCATTTGATCTCTTCCTTTCAGAATACCAACCCGTCTTCCTAAGACTTTATCTGATTGTCTTGTAATGAATCCAGTGGCCTGTCATCAACCATCCATCCAAGTAACCCATTCCAGTTCCTAATCACCCTCTGCACATAGAAATGATTCCATCGCTTGTCTTAAATATAGTCTGTCCCTGTACATTCATTTAGTATTGCCCTGGAAGCATAGTTTTGCTATTCTCTAAAGGATCCTATATAACTTCATAAAGTCCCTTTTGAGACACAGTTCTTCGAGCTTAGAGGACCTTAGCTTATTAAGTTTTCCCCAACAGCATTCCTCTCTAATATGAAGGCTTCAGTTTATTGCTCTCTGCTATATTGTCTCTGGGGCCTGGATGATTTCTTATTTCACAGGGATTAGAATGTATGTGGCACTTCAGGTGCAGCCTGACCACAACACTGTTCAGCATGACTTCTAGAGATATGAATTCAACAGATACAAATTCCAAGATCACACATATAGTAAATGATATTTATGCATTCCTGATGATAGCAGCACTTTAATATGACCTTTCTCACACAAACTATAATAGCGAGCAAAACTGCACAGCAGAGATAGATTAATGCTTGCTTTCTGTGTCTTAGTGCTGTAATTATAAAATTTGCTACAAATACATTCATCCTCTGTTATCCGCCACTTCATAATTTACATAATAGCTAGCTCAGGCTCAATGCTGAACTCACCATTTCATCCAGGACAAGAGTGCATCACAAAGAGCATGTAGCACCTTTCCATGATAGTAAATTTGTGCATAATATTAATATTTTAATTTTACAAGATACCTGCGATGAAATGCTAAATTGACAAAGTAAGCTATGAATAAGGCACTCAGCCCTGTCAAGCATCCTCTACATTATTCATTGCTCTCATTCCTTGTACGCTTCATGCTAATTTAGATAATTCAGGTTACATTATAATACAACCAATTTCACAACATTAATTTTGTAGATTAAAAACACTTTGCCACACAAATCCTAAATTAAGATGTAAAACATCTATAATAGGTAGAGTTTATTAACAATTGATGATATGAATGATAACAGAAAGTACTGGAAAAACTCAGCAGGTCTGGCAGCATATGTGGAGGAAGAAACAGACTTTATGGGCAGGATTTAACTAAATGGGGGCAGCACGGTGGCCTAGTGGTTAGCACAGCTGCCTCACGGCGCTGAGGTCCCTGGTTCGATCCCGGCTCTGGGTCACTGTCCGTGTCCCCGTGTCTGCGTGGGTCTCGCCCCCACAACCCAAAAATGTGCAGGCTAGGTGGATTGGCCATGCTAAATTGCCCCTTAATTGGAAAAAATAATTGGGTACTCTAAATTTTTTTAAAAATTTAAAGAAAGGATTTAACTAAATGGGAACAAAGTCCCACAGCGAACGCATTTATCCTCGTGTTTACCCCGAGAAAAACAACGCTATAAAACAACACTCGCGTTAGAAAGGGTTCCTCAAGGCGGCACGTGGCACGATGGTTAGCATTGCTGTCGAGGGTATTGAGGACCCGGGTTCGAATCCCGGCCCTGGGTCACTGTCTGTGTGGAGTTTGCACATTCTCCTCGTGTCTGCGTGGGTTTCACCCCCATAACCCAAGGATGTGCAGGTTAGGTGGATTTGCCATGCTAAATTGTCCTTTAATTGGCAATAATTAATCTAAATTTATAAAAAACAAGAAAGGGTGCCTCAGTGTGGACCATGCGGCCGAGGCTGCACATAGCCCTGTTTTGTGCACTGAGGAGCTCCGTTCACCGGAACTCCGTAGTGTAGCAAGAGAAGATCGGGGTGCCATTTTTAAAAGGCGTTCCAATCTCTGGAGCCCACAAAGCGACCCCTGACCTCCCCCCCCCCCCCCCCCCCCCCCAAAGCCCCAACACCCACGCAGGGCACCTTGGTCCTATTGCTACTGTGCAAATAAATGCCGAAGAGGCAAGTGGCCATTTTCAAAATTGGGCAGTCAGCCCAGGGGCACTGGGGGTGGTGGGGGAGTTGCTCCTGGGCTGGGGGTGCATGTGGTCCAGCACCCTGGTAGCGCTAACCTACCACTCTGGCAGTGTGCCTGCCAGTGTCACCTGGGTATCTTGGCAGTGCCAGGCTGGCACCCAGGTAGCACTGTTGGGGTGCTAGGCTGGCAGTGCCAGGGTGCTAAGCCCTCGGGGTGGGTGGCAGAGCCAGAATTGAATTCGATAGAAAAGTATGATGAGCTCATGTGGTTCTCAGTTATTTAATAATTTATTTCCAGTGGGTTGTTTCTCAACTTGACAACTATATTTCACAAGATACATGCAAATGACAAAAGACCTTCAAACTCATTTGATCTCTTCCTCTCAGAATACCAACCCGTCTTCCTAACACTGTATCTGATTGTTCTTGTAATGAATCCAGTGGCCGGTCCAATCTCCATCCCATTAACGGGAAGGACCCAGTATCAAACGGTCACCCATGATCTAACCACCACCCCAGTGAGCGATCACATGGGCGCCGTTCAGTACACCTATTTAAAAACGTGAAGCCAGCGGAATGGCTGCTGTGGGGATCCGAAGAGGCAAGTGGCCATTTTCAAAATTGGGCAGTCAGCCCAGGGGCACTGGGGCTGTTGCCCAGTGCGCAGGGGGTGGTGGGGGAGTTGCTCCTGGGCTGTGGGTGCATGAGGTCCAGCACCTTGTAGGCCTGGCATGCTACCCCCCACATTGTGTATACCCATAACAGGGGCAGCTCCAGGAGCTGCATGTCTGTCCAATCGAACACCCTCATGACAGAGCCCCATCCATGGTAATATTGAGACGGTCACGGAAGTTCCATTGACCATGGTGGCCACTGACCGCACAGCTAAAAGGTATTGCAAATAAGGAATGAGCACTTCCCATAAAGTGAGCACCTCACAGATCCCTGTGGGCACACATGCCATGAAGCAGGTGGTTGCTACTGCCTAGCATCCCAATCAGGCAGTGAGGCATGGACACTTGTCCTGAACCCCGGAGGTACCAACACCACAGAGGCAGCAGCCAACATTCTAACACCCAAGGTCTGGGCCACAGCTCTAAGGGACATCTCTGCGACTGGAGGGCGTGCTTATGGATCGGGGAAGGAACCAGCGCCCGATCCAGGTCATATTTACAGCAGGTATCTGGCGTACAAGATCTGGGGTCCGGTGCCCAGGGGATCCGGGGTGCATGTGCAGGGTGTGTTGGATGGCACTATGAGGGATATCAGGAAATGTGAGGGTAGGGGAGATTTGGGGACCCATGAGCCCAGGGTGGAAACATTGACCTGGTGACACCACACTTGGAATATTGTGTGCAGTTCTGGTAACCTCACTACGGGAAGGATGTGGAAGCATTGGAAAGGGTGCAAAGGAGATTTACCAGGTTGCTGCCTGGTTTGGAGGGTAGATCTTATGAGGAAAGATTGAGGGAGCTATGGCTTATCTCTTTGGAGCGGAGGAGGGTGAGAGGCGACTTAATAGAGGTTTATAAGATGATGAGGGGGATAGAGAGAGTGGACGTTCAGAGACTATTTCCTCGGGTGGATGTAGCTGTTACAAGGGGGCATAACTATAAGATTCAGGGTGGGAGATATAGGAGGGATATCCGAGGTAGGTTCTTTACTCAGAGAGTGGTTAGGGTGTGGAATGGACTGCCTGCTGTGATAGTGGAGTCGGACACTTTAGGAACTTTCAAGCGGTCATTGGATAGGCACACCAGAATGACAGGGAGTGGGATAGCTTGATCTTGGTTTCGGACAAAGCTCAGCCCAAATCGAGGGCCGAAGGGCCTGTTCTATGCTGTACTGTTCTGTGTTCCATGTTCTATTTAATAGCTGATTGTCAGTCACTCACCTTCTCCAATTCCTTTCCGATATCATAGTATGGATGATATCTTGGACCCCGTGGAAACTGCCCTCATGGTGCCTCTGGCAGGCCAGGCAGCCAGACGCCACTGAAGGCGGTGGCAGCAGCGTTGGCAGAGGCCCGAGTCGGTAGCCCATTTGAAGGGCCTCGCCCCACATCCTGAGCACCCGGCCGTCCATAAGGTCAGGGTGGGACCCAGAGGGGGAGGCTGGTGACGTTGGCCCAAGGTTTACAGGCATTGCTGGTCTTTTGAACTGATGTCGGACAGCATGTGTCGCAGGAGGCCTCAATAAGGAGATGGTGTGGCAGCTGTGCCATGTCCGTGTGGACTTGGCATCACATGGAGGAGGAAGATACCCGCTCCCGGTGGCCATCAAGGTCACAGCAGCCCTGAACGTCAATGTCTCTGGATCATTCTAGGGCTCAAGGAGGGACTTGTGTGGCATATCCCAAACAACAGCCCACAAGTGCGTACGTGAAGTCACCGATGCCCTGTTTCCCCGGGCAGCTCATTACATAAACATTGACTTGGATCAAGCCCAATAAGAATCCGCATGCCGCAGGATTCTCTGCCATCAGTGGGATGCCCCAGGTCCAAGGGTAATATATGGCACGCATGTCACTTTGCATACACCTGGCGGACCGGGTGCGCCCTTCATTAACAGGACAGCATTCATCTCCCTGAATGTCCAACTTGTGTGTGACCACCACATGAAGATAATGCACATCTGTGCACGCTTCCCAGGGGGCGTGCACGAGGGCTACATCCGGAGACATTTGGAAATTTGAGGGACACCCTAGGATCACCGGTTGGCTCTTGAGGGATAAGGGGTCCTGACTAATTATGCCAGTGCAGAGGCCGGTAACCAACGTGGAGACCCGATGTAACGAGGCCCATGTGGCTGTCCGGGCATTGAGCAGTGCACTGAACTGCTTAAGATGCAGTTCCGATGCCTCGACTGCTCTGGTGCGCATTACAGTGCACTCCCCGGAGGTTCACCCACTTTGTGGTGGTCTGCTGTGCCCACCACAACCTGGCACAGCAGTGGGGTGGTGTGCTGGGGATGGTGGAGGAGGAACATACAGCCACCTCTGAGGAGGAGGACAAGGAGGAGCTGGATCACGAAGGGCTGAAGGACAAGTCCGTTGGGGATTCATGGGATTAGCCGGAGAATGGACAGACGGTGGTGGTGAGGTTCTGGGATGCCTGGAGGACCAGGGACGCCCTTATCCCCGCCCGCTTCTCATAGGACATGGCTTTGTTCATCGTCGCAGCTCTCCCCATCCCAACCACTGTCCCCCCACAACCTTGCCTAACCCCCCCTTCCCATAACCTGGCTCCACCTCCCAGGGTCTGTGTTACATCAGTCCAGGGTGATGGGCCTGTGTCGGCACTTTCAGTGGGTCGATATACAAGGCAGGAGGGCGGTGATAACCCGCTATGAGCTGAGCTCTGGTGCTCCTCAATCTATTCTATGTCTGACCGCTGAGTACGTGCTTACACCCATCACCTGCACGTGGTATGCCTTGGATGTTAGACGTTTAGCTGCTGTTGTATAAAGAGTCAAAGGTTCTGCTCCTTTTCACGAACACCTTTATTTCACTTTAACAGACTCTGCACAAAACTCTACCATCACATCACCTGACCCAAAGGCCACCTGAAGCTTCTTTATATATCAGTATCAATTACTGGATACTTAACATAAATGAGACATTTAATTGGAATGTCTCTTAACCCATTCCTCAACAGTCTCCCCTTCCTTGGGGAAAAAAAATAATTTGGTGAAAACAAAATTACAAGAAACTCAAAAACACACACAATTTCCCCTTTTTTTTAAGTTTTGGAAGGAAAAAAAAACAATATCCAAAAGTTTCTGTGAGCTAGCCCCTCTTTTCGTAAAACAGTCGGACAATTGATAGCTACTGTCAGCCCATTTAATTTTTGCTATGCACCTCTGTCCAACATCTGCTTCAAACTTGCAATGTCTATCCTTAATCTTTTCACATTGACACTTTTTGTAGAGTGCACATTTTCCCACAGGGATTTGTTGTCAATGTGACACTCAATGGGTATGTCACCCAAATCACCTAATGCGAACATTTCTGTCGATATCCGAGTTATATAAAATGCCATATCCACCGCCTCAACAAGGCTTAACATCTCAGCAGCCAAAGTGCTTTTGACCACTTTCCTTATTTTCTTTGTTTCCCACACAAGAGGGCAACAATTACCATTGTTCCCCAAAAGGAAAATGATTGAGTTTCATTTACCTAAGGTCACCTAAAACCAGGAACCTCAAAACACACTCCTGCATTTTTAGTTTGACCAACGCTTTATTTGCTCTTATTATGGGATCATTCATTTTTGTCCTCAACTCTAAGACATCAAAACTACCATCCGGTCTAGTCTGTCTACCAAACCAATTCAGTTGCCCAATTAAACTTTGCAGTTGCTCTTTTTTCATCTTTGAAACCACTCCGTCTTTTTGTGAAACCCAACCACGACTAATTGCTATTGGGCTTATGCTCTCCAAATAAAATTGCTGACGTAAAGTTGCCCCTAACTTAGTCTGTTCGATTTCCAGTCCAATGTATTTAAATGTCTCTTAACCCATTCCTTAACATTGGGGGGGGGGGGGGGGCAGGTCTAACAGCAAGGAGCCCGGGGTGGGGAGGCCGGTGCCTAGATCTAGTAGTGGGGAGCCCGAGGGCCTCGGCCTGGCATAGGGCAACTGGGGTAGGGGATGCAGGCCGGCCCACAGTGCGGCATAACATGAGGGAGGCTTCACATGTCTCAGGTGTAACGTGTTTTAATGATGTACAAGTACAATAGTTATACCAAATGCCCCTAGCTTCCGATGATGCCACTCCCCACCCCCCAGTGCTCTTCCCGTGATGCTCCATGTGCTTAGCCCGACTTGCTCTACCGCAACGTCTAGGTATGTCACCAGAGTGCACATAAACGGTGGAGGAAGGCTGCTGCTTATGTGTTCCGTGGACATTGATGCCACAGGCGGGTGTCCTCTGGAGGGCCTGGAGCTGGAGGGCCCCTGCCAACTTGGCAGTGGTACATGCCTTGTCATGCCAATCTGTTCTGCACGCTGATCCCGAGACACGCCGTTGGACTTGGGAGAAATGGCGGCTGATGTATCTCCCTGTAGGTAGGTTCTGGGTCGGCCTCCAGTGCTCCCTCCTCCCAATTGGTGCCCATAGGGCCCTGGAGGTCACCTTGGGATGGAGGGCCAGGAAGATTGAGTCTGGATGCCCCTGTGCCTTTTGGCTCTGCCAGCCCTGGCAGCTTTGCAATATCTGAACCATGGTGTTGATGCCCCTCTGTGAGCGAGCCATGCTCTGTAAGTGCTTCGCCAATGTCCACCTGCATCTGGGACACAGCCCTCGGCAAATGGGACATGCTCTGGAGTGCCTCAGTGATGCCCACCTGAGACTGGGACATGCTTTGCAGCACCTTGGAAAAGTCCACCTGCATAAAGGACAGGTCCCCAGCAGTTTGGACATGCTGTTGAGACGCTCAGGCATGGCTGTCATTGACTGGGCCATGCCCTGGAAACCACCACTCATGTGCTGACATCATGCTCCATGCTCTCCACTGCGGTCGCCACCCTAGCAGTGTTGGACTCGATGGCATGCATTGCCGGCGCTATCTCCTGCATCCTTAGCCTCTGGGATTCTTCCAATTGGCTATGGATCCGCTAGAGTGTCGCTGTCATCCCCCTCTAAACCTCAAGGCCGCAACCTATCAACTCCATCAGCTACTGGATAGCCTGATCCAGACGCTCAGCATCTGACCGGGATTCAGCTGGGTCCTGGGAACCAGCTGACCTCCCACTGCTCTTTCCCCTATATGTTCCTCCCTCCATCTGATGTACATTGGCAGCTGGGTTGTGTTCAGTAGATCCTGCCCCAGCAGCCTGTCCACTACCTTCGCGTGTGTCTCTGCGCTGTTAGAGGGTGGGGATAATTGCTGTGACGCATCCTAGGAGCTCTCTTCTGCGATGCTGGGGGTGGGGGTGGACACCCCTGATGGGCTGGTACTGCCAGCTGGAGATCCTGCGGGAGAAGGGACATGTGGTCAGTGAGAGGAAGGTTCATTCTGCTAGCATGAACTCAAGTGTGACAGATCATCTGGGTGGGGACCGGTGGATCCTCACCTCCGTGGCGTAGGCCGTTCGACATTGATGACCGATCTGTCCTCGGTCACGCCCACAACCTCCAGGGCTTTTTCCTCGCCAGGAGTGTGGACCCTAAGATCTGGCAACCCACCACCTGTCTGGGCCTTTCATTGTGAGCTGAACACTTCATGTATTGTGGGCGGGGGGGGGGGGGGTGTTGAGCATGGCAGATGTAGCCATCTCAGATTGCCACCTGCAAAGGACCAGGGGAACTATGGCCAACCCAGGACTCAGACACACTCAGAGATTGTGAGTGTGTTTGCAACCCAGATGGCTAGACGCGATCGAAACCCCCGCTCGTTTGCATTCTAATGGCCCAGTTCCCCAGAACAAAAGGATTGTATTCAGGTAACCGATACAGATACAGACTAAACGGTGCCACTCCCTTTACTCAGGGAGCCCAAACAGCCAAGGTAAATGACCGCTCAGGATACGCCCAGCCATCAAGGCACCCGCCCCTTTATTGGCCAAAATCGAAGGCAGTGATCGAAGCCTGTCGAATTATTGGCTCCAAAGCTAAGGACTGCCCCAAAGAGCGCGAAATCCCAGAGGGATAGGAAGAGACACAGCCATGTGTTCGGTCTCTCTTGGATCCGGCCTATGCCAACCCAAGTGTAGCATAACGAACAGAAGACAATTTCAAGACCAACGATCGCTACCAGAAAGATGAGCCCAGCAGAAACAGAGCCACTTCTTCCACCCAGCCACGCAAGATCCGGACAAAGGCCTTGTCCATCTGCATGGAGCCGGTTGCCCTGAAGTTAAGTATAGATTATTGTTGTTGTTAGGTGTAGTTTAACTTATAGTATTTTATGTTGCATGTCGAAGTTATCCTTGTGTGCAAATAAACAATTTTGAATTTGAACTGGCTGACTGGTTGTTTGGTCTTTGATCGATATCCGGCAAAGCCTTGTGGTGGTATCATTTGATACTTGGCGACTCTGAAAAGCAATATTATCATTAATAACTGACATATATAGTTAATCGGCAACATTACTCTGGTGCTGAAAGAGCAACATTATTGGTGACGCTGGTGGGATAGTATTCCACTCATTAAAAAGAGCAAGACAGGGAACAGGCATGAGCACCACTGCCAGGCATGGATGGGGTGTGCTGGGGCATGTGTGTGGTATCAGGCAAAGAGACATCGGGTGGGGGGGCTCCGGGTATGGCAGGTGGGAGCGGTGCTGGGGTCTACAGTCAACTCACCCGTGCAGCCCAGTGGAAGCTGTTGATATTCTTGCAGCACTGAGTGGTGGTCCTCCTAGTGACACTCCTTCGCTGACGGCTGCTGCCATTGCCTCCCAGGCGGCACTGGTTGACCTGTGGCTAAGCCCCGGCCCATTCAGGGGAACAGGGTATCCCTCCTGGACTCAACCACGTCCCTGAGGCTGGCCAGGTAGGCATCCCCGTACCGTGAAGCTGGTCCGTGCGGTGGCATGGCTTTGTGCTGTCTGGTGTTTGCTCTGCGGGATTGGTTTAAGTGCTGCTCCACCTCGTTAGTGGGAAGCAGCTGTGCGCGCTGCCGGCGAAACAGCTGGTGGAACACATCATTTGTGTCGCAAAGTCTTTGGGGCATAATAAATGCCCCAATTTACAATAGATACCGATGACGGCCTCGCCGGATAGGCTGTCGGGAAATACCTGGCAGATTCCACTCGCTGCCACACTTGGAACAAATTCAATTAGATCGCGCCCTTTAGCTTCACCCGAACTGATTCTCCAGCTGTCTCATCAATGACATTCTTTCCAACAGTAGGTCAGAAGTGGGGATGTTTGCTAATAATTGCACAGTGTTCAGTACCATTCGCATCTCCTCGGATAACGAAGCAGTCCATGTCTGCATGCAGCAGGACCCAAGTAACATAAGGAGCAAGCAACATTCATGCCACACAAGTGTCAGGCAATGACCATCTTCAACAAGAGCAAATTACTATCACTGAATGCCTTACCAACATCCTGGCATTCCCATTGACCAGAAGCTAACTGGACCAATACTGTGGCTACAAAGGCATATTAGAAGCTAGGTATTCTCTGCTGAGTAACTCACCTCCTGACTCCACAAAGCCTGTCCTCATCTACACAAGACAGGAGTGTTATGAAATACTCTCCACTTTCCTGGATGAGTGCAGCTTTAACAATACTCAATGTTCCTAAGCTAGTGAACATTTGGGGTTCCTTCTTTAGCACCCTGCCGGCAATCTTACAGAGGGAATTTGGAGCTTGATTCCCTCGAAGCCGTTTTCAGGGTGTCGGACCTGCCAGAGCTGCAGAAGGGTGGGGGCAGATGTCTTAGCCTTGACCTCGCTGATAGCTCAAGGTGGATTCTGTTGGACTGGAGGTCAGTGTCTCCACCCAGTGCCTCGACATGGTTGGGGGGGATCTCATGGAACTTTTGTACTTTGAAAAAATTAAATACACATTGAGAGGTTCGATTGGGAGGTTTTACACAAGATGATATTCATTTGTCAAGTATTTCAAGGAACTGATGACTGTCGAAAGCTAGCGGAGGCTTTGTTTTTGGGGGTTGTTTATTTGTTTTGTATTTATATATTCAAAAATGTTCAATAAAAATATTTTAAAAAAATACTTAAGAAAATTCCCTTGGGGCCAAAGCAGCTTGTTTGATTTGCCACCCCACCCACCAGATTAAGCATTCGCTCCCTCAACCGCTGCACAAAATGACAGCTGTGTGCCATGTCCAAGGTGACCCGCAGCATCTTCCATGGCTCCTTCGAAAGCACCTTCCAAACGATTACCTCTACCATGGAGAAAGGCAAGAGGTTTGGAACAGTACCACCTGCATGTTCCCCTCCGAGTCCCGCACCACCCTGACTTGGAACTTTCTCATTAACCTTGGGTCAAAGTCCTGGAACTCCCTTTCTAAAGTCACTGTGGATGTACCTACACCGCAAGGGCTGCAGCAGTTCAAGAAGAAAGCTCACCACATTACAACACCCTGGGCCTGTGCATGGTCAATTCCAGCCCTACTTGACCCGAAGTCACAACACAGTTGAAATTAATTTTTATTTTAAAATACCCGAGGTTTTCTGCTGCTTAATAACTACAGTCACCAGATTTGTAAATTTAAACACAATTAACTTTATTATTAACAGTAACTATAATTAAATAGGCAACAAATACAACTGGTTCACTACTATTTAATCTGTAACCCCCCCCCCCCCCTTTTTAATTTACCCACCTTCTACACACACAGACAAACAAAGGGGAAGGAGGGGTATAAAATAATGATGAAAGAAAAAGAATAAGAGTCTTTGTTTCAGATGGACTTCGTCCAATTTGTTTCTTCTTCAGTCTAGGCTTTCATATGGACTTTATCTTTTAGCTTGTAATGGTTTTCACCAGGAGAGACAGGGAGAGCTTATTTTTTGAGGGTCTAGAAGCTTTTGCCTTTAGATAGTGGGCAGCAGAGCAGAGAGTGTGAGCTGCTTCCACCTTGAGGATCCAGTGGCTTCTCCTGGGTTCTCTCGAAAAGTCCCCACCTGACAGGAAACAATTGCTGTCGATTGCTGGGCAGAATACTGCCCCTGGCCAATCCCTTGGCCACCAGGCAACGAATCGAAACAAACCCCACCGATCTCTTTGGTCCCTTAAAGTCTGGATTATTCTGCCAAAAATACAAAACTTTAGAACACAGTATTCCTCTGCTCAACTTAATGGTATGATGTTCATTAATGAGTCATGGGCCAAAAGTGAGAAAGACAAAACAAAATAAGTAGGAACTAAGGGAATCAACAAGAAGGGATCTTAGAACTACCACCTTCAGAAGAGCTATTATATTAATTCCAATAATTGCATATGGTGAAAGAATGAGTCTAAAACTAGTCTTTTATCTCAGGCCAATTTATTCTTATGACAACTCAGCACAGCATCAGACTCTTCCAGTTCCTTCCATACCCCACAGTTCCAGCTGCGTCCATTTATCGGTGAGCCAATTTTTATCACCAGTCTTTAACAATGCAATAGACGTAATAATATAATTGCCTAACAATGCAATTGCTGATAAATTGATAATTAGGAACTGACAATAAATGCTGATAATGCCAGTGACACTCACATCCCATGAACAAATAAGTTAAAAAAAAACTGTGGGAAAGTTGATGCATATGTCGTCAAGAATACTAACAAGCTTCAGTTCTCATTTATCAACAAATTAAAGCAATGACTCCATTAACATAGTTTCATACGGTATAACAGGAAGACTGGTGGCGTTCTGCAAAGATCCTTTAAATTTGATGTACAAGAAGGAAGACAAACCTGAAATGGAACTAGATAAAATACAAATGCCAGATGAACAATATAAAATATTCCTCCTTTTGATTGTGGTTTGCATTATCATCTCAATCACAGACCAGAAATGCAGAAAATTTACAAATAAACATTTGCGCCAACGTATAATTATACAACCCAAGGAGAAATTATAGGCAACTGAAAAACATTTGCATAAACTCTGACAGCTTTTCTTAAACGTATTTGTTTATATGATATGAGTGTCACTGGCAAGATCAGCATTTATTGCCCATCCTTGATCTCCCTTGAGAAGATGATGGGTGAGCCTCCTACTTGAACCGCGATAATCCATGTGGTGTAACTATATCCACAATGAGGTTAGAGAGAGGGCTCCAGGCATTTGACCCAGAGATGGAGCTAAAGTTCCAAATCAGGATGGTGCATGACTCGGAGGGGAATTTTGCAGTGGATTTTTCAGATGCGCCTGCCACAAGATCGCCACAGATGGGACGGGGTCCATGTAAAGGTCCGTTGATCTTGGGTGGGCGCGGCCGATAAATCCCATGCAACGTTTCCATGTATCTGCTGCCCTTGTCCTAATTTTAGTCTTTCTAATGGCTGTTACAATCTTCTACACAGTATGAAGCTAGTTATTAAAAATGGAAACTGTCCACAGTGCAGAAACTTGAAAGTGTTTTGTTCCCCAGTAATGACACCGTTCACCTTGATGAGCACAAGTCAAAGCTCACCAAATGAAATGGGAAACTGGCTATATTTGTCACTCCATTATTGTGTAAAGTATCAGTTCAGAATTCTGCAGCAAGCTCAATTATTCAACAATAATTCAACATGGACTTGATTTTTATATCTATAATATTTTTTTTTAAATTTAGAGTACCCAATTCATTTTCCAATTAAGGGGCAATTTAACATGGCCAATCCACCTAGCCTGCACATCTTTGGGTTGTGGGGGTGAAACCCACGCAGACACGGGGAGAATGTGCAAACTCCACAAGGACAGTGACCCAGGGCCGGGATCGAACCTGGGACCTCAGCGCTGTGAGGCTGCAGGGCTAACCCACTGCGCCGCCGTGCTGCCCGATATCTATAATATTGAGCTCTATCGGTATGCATAAAAAGAAAAAAAACATTCTTCCAAAGCAAATCAAAATCCAATTCTTCTCCCATTTCTAGAAGACCTGAGGGCAGTTTCTAATGAGTTGTGGCTCAGTTAACAGTGTCATTTATCTTCCATAATGCAAACAGCTCCCAGCCATTGCTGTTTTATTTTACTTTTATGTATATGGCTCAGATCTTATTTGTCTATAATAGGTAGCTGGAAAATTCAGACATATGATAGTCCAGCATTTCTATAATGGGAGCAATTAAAAAGTTACTGCAGCATATATAACGGTCAATGGCAATAGACCTTTGGCAGCACCTAATTAACATAATAAAAACCAAAAGCGTTGGAAATACTCAGCATGTCTGGCAGCATTTGTGAAGAAAGAGAAACAGAGTTAACATTTTGAGTCCAACATGATTCTTCTTCAGAATAGCATTTACCAAGATTTTTCACTCATGTGCAGCCATATTCAGAGAGAAAAAGACTTCTCACTTTGTAAACAGGAGTTTGCATTAAATACAAGACTTACCCATTTCTGATATTTCTCTTAAAATTCCTTGTTTGCCAAAGCCAATGAGCAGAAGAGCAACAAAGATTTCAGGTAAATTCCATTGTTTTGAATCACCCATAGCAAATATATATAAATATATTATGCCTTAATTGAACTGGAATCAGAAACTGAAAGGAATATGAAGGTGAACTGAAACAGCAAGCATATTATGAGGAAGGAGGAATATGGGATAGTTAACCTTTTAAATATTATATTGTGAATTATTATTTGTGGGTTCGGTTTGCATACAAGACTTCTGAAATTAATGATTGGATCTTGCCCATGGGATGATCATATTTACTTTGGCATACATCACAGGGATGAGAAATCAGGGTCCATGAGAAACTAGATGTTCTTAAGAAGAGTATTTGATTAAAGCCACTCCTGAACATAAAAACGGTGGATTTTAAACTAAAGTGGATTTGGGGGAAAATGTCCACGGTGGTATAAATTTCAGGCTGGGGTAGATTAACGGCCAGGCTTCGTTCACATGTGGCCATAGGTCGCGAGTCAGGACTAAAGGAGTTGATGTGGTTCTTCAGTGTGGTGAATGAAACTACACAAGAGAAATCTGGGGCGGGATTCTCCGCTATCCGGCGGGGTGGGCCGTACCGGCGCCAAGGAGTGGCGTGAACCACTCCGGCGTTGGGCCACCCGGAAGGTGTGGAATCCTCCGCACCTTCAGGGGCTAGGACGGCGCCGGTGGGGTTGACGCTGTGCCAGCCGGCGGCGAAGAGCTTGGTGCCACGCCAAACGGCGCCAAAGGGCCTCCGCCGGCCGGCACGAGTTGGCACATGCGCAGGAGCGCCAGCGTCTGCTGGCGAGATCCCAGCTCATGCACAGGGTGGTTCTTCTCTGCGCTGGCCATGGGGGACCGTTACACCGGCCGGCGTGGAGGGAAAGAGTGCCCCCACAGCACAGGCCCGCCCGCGGATCGGTGGGCCCCAATCGCAGGCCAGGCCACCATGCCCCCCCCCCCGAGGACTCCGCAGGCGACCCGCAGAGCCAGGTCCCACCGGTATGGACCTGGTGTAATATACGCTGGCGGGACTGGCCGAAAATGGGCAGCCACTCGGCTCATCGCAGGGCGGAGAATCACTGGGGGGCCGTTGCCAACGGCCCCCGACCGGCGCGACCCGATTCCCGCCACCGCCGAAAAACCGGCGCCGGAGAATCCGGCAGCTGGCGAAGGGCGAGATTCACGCCACCACCCGGCAACTCTCCAGCCCGGTGGGGGGGTCAGAGAATCCCTCCTCCGGTCTGGGCCAGCCAGCTTCATGTTGTAAATGTTCAACTCTTCATTATATCAGGCAAGAAGTTTGCTCGAAGAAGGAGGGCTGGACGAACTGTACACAGTTGTAAACAACTACGAAACAGAACACCTGGAGGTCTTGTTCATCGTGGCCGGGGGCTTCAACAAGGCCAACTTCAAGAGTGTACTGCGAAAATTCCACCAGCACATCTCCTGTCCCACCAGGGGCGACAACACTCTTGACCACTGCTACTCAAAAATCAAGGGCGCCTACCGTCCATCCCCGACTGCACTTTGGGAAAGCAGACCATAAGACGGTGCTCCTTCTCCTGGCATACAAGCAGAAACTCAAGCGGAGAATCCAGCTAAGAAGGCCGTGCAGTGCTGGTCCGAGGAAACAGAAGAGCTACTACGTGAATGCTTAGAGATAGTGGACTGGTCCATTTTTAAGAACTCAGCGACCAACTTAAATGAGTATGCCATCACCATCACAGACTTCATCAGTAAATGTGCGGGCGACTGCATGCCAAAGAAAGCAGTACTTACGTTCCCCAACTAGAAACCATGGCTCAATCGTGAGATTGACTCCCTACTGAAGGACAGGTCTGAGGCGTTCAAGTCAGGCGACCCTGACCTATTAAAGAAATCCAGGTACGACCGCAATACAGCAATCCGAGATGCCAAAAGAGAATATCAGACCAAGCTAGAGTCACAGACTAGCGTTACAAACTCTCGGCGGTTGTGGCAAGGCCTAAACAATGTAACAGCTACAAAGGGAAGCCGAGCAATATCTCCAGCAGCAGTGCACCCCTCCTTGATGAACTCAATGCATTCTATGCTCGGTTCGAGCAGGAAACCACCGGTCTGCTGTTGAGTGCCCCAGCAACCCATAACACACCCATACCCACCATCACAGCTTCCGAAGTCAGATCAGCCTTCCTGAAAGTGAACCCTCGGAAGGCGACGGGTCCGGACGGATCCCTGATCGTGCACTCAGAGCCTGCGCGGACCAGCTGGCAGATGTGTGCGCGGACATCTTTAACCTCCCTACTCCACTCCGAGGTCCCCATCTGCTTCAAGAAAACCACCATCATACCGGTGCCAAAGAAGAACCAGGCAACATGCTTCAGTGACTACCATCCGGTGGCCCTGACATCAGTCGTAGTGAAGTGCTTCCAGAGGTTGGTCATGAAATGCATCACCTCCATACTCCAAGAACGCCTTGGTCCTTGGTCCCCTGCAATTCGCATACCGCCGCAACCGGTCCACAGCAGACGCCATCTCCCTGGCCCTACACTCATCCCTAGAGCATCTCGACAACAAGGACTCCTACATTAGACTCTGATTTATTGACTACTGCTCCATCTTCAACACCATAATCCAAGCCAAGCTCATATCAAAGCTCCAAAACCTAGGACTTGGCTCCTCACTCTGCAACTGGATCCTCGATTCTCTGACCCCCAGACCACAATCAGTAAGAATAAACAACAACACCTCCTCCACAATAGTCCTCAATACTGGGACCCTGCAAGGCTGCGTACTTAGCCCCCTACTCTACTCCCTGTACACACATGACTGCGTGGAAAAATTTGGTTCCAACTCCATCTACAAGTTTGCTGATGATACGACCATAGTGGGCCGGATCTTGAATAACAACGAGTCAGAATACAGGAGGGCGATAGAAAACCTAGTGGAGTCGTGCAGCAACAACAATCTATCCCTCAATTTAGCAAAACTAAAGAGCTAGTCATTGACTTCAGGAAGCAAAGTACTGTACACACCCCTGTCAGCATCAACGGGGCCGAGGTGGAGATGATTAGCGGTTTCAAATTCCTAGGGATACACATCTCCAAAAATCTGTCCTGGTCCACCCACGTCGACGCTACCACCTCTCACCCGGCTTATTCACTCTCCCAACTTCTTCCATCGAGCAGGAGATACAAAAGTCTGAGAACACGCACGAACAGACTCAATAGCATCTTCATCCCCGCTGTTACCAGACTCCTAAATGGCCCTCTTATGGATTGACCTCGTTAACACTGTCCCCCTGTATGCTTCATCCGATGCCAGTGTTTATGTAGTTACATTGTGTATCTTGTGTTGCCCTATTATGTATTTTCTTTTATTTTCTTTTATTTTCATGTACTCAATGAGCTGCTCGCAGAAAACTACTTTTCACTGTACTTCGGTACACGTGACAATAAACAAATCCAAATGGATAATTTACAGCGCAACTGTTTACTACCCAATAACTACAACATCTTTCTGAAATTTTGAGAAGCTCAGGATTTACTCATTCTAAACTCAGAGACTGCTGCTATTGTCTCCAAGCATAAATACCTTGCACCTTCTTCCTATCAAAACGATCTAAGCCTTCCTTTGATCACCCAGACTCACTGTTAGACAGATTGTAGAACAGGTCACAGGGCCTCCTTTATTCACCCTAAATTTAAAGCTATCGTCCCAAAATATTATAAGCCTCATAATTGTGAAGCACTCAACTAACCAATAGCTGATCTAGCCATTATCACATTGATGCTTGTGGAATATTGCTGGATTGGCTGTTGTGTTTCATACATTCCAACAATGATTACACTTCAGAAGTATTTAATTTGATGTAAAGCCTTTTGAGATATCCTGCAGACATGAAATACACTATATAAATGCAAGTCTTTCTTTTGACCTTCTTTTTCCCGTTGTTAAAAATATGGAATCAAATGGGTGCATAACTTTGCCTCTTTTCTCCATTGGGAGATGGATTCAGTAAGCTTTTCATCCATCTTAAACATGGAACTTAGAGCTAGAGTATATACAGGACCAGACTGTCTCACAGCTTCCAACTATTTCATGAGATTTTCCCCTGAATTTAACAAGACTCAAAAATCTCCAATAAAGCCAGAACTTATTCTGAAAATTCCTAAAGAGAATAGACTTTTTCTTTTTGATTAATTTCCAGGCACAGTAGTCATTGATGGAATTCATACTGATCATAGGAATAGACAGCTGCAACTGTAAAACTGTATTAAAGTGCTGGGGCATATTGGTCATACTGTACCTCATTGAAAACTTTTTTATATTAACTACAGAATGATATTTTGATCATAAATTAAAGGGTCTTAAATCAAAATTTTGGGTGCCAAAGCTTGAGTACAAAGATCTATGTTGACCGTAAGATTTCCAATAAATACAATTCTTTCTTTCTATTACTATGTAAATGTGCACGCATGGCAACTGTTGAGTCGTGGTTTCCTCCTCATAGTATATGTCCATGATGTGGAGATACCGGTGCTGGATTGGGGCTAGCACAGTGAGAAGCCTCACAACACCAGGTTAAAGTCCAACAGGTTTGTTTTGAATCACTAACTTTTGGAGCACAGCTCCTTCATCAGATGAGTCTGACTCACTTGAGGAAGGATCTGTGCTCCGAAAGCTAGTGATTTGAAACAAACCTGTTGGACTTTAACCTGGTGTTGTGAGATTTCTTATTGTATATATCAATTCCTCACTTATTCTATGAGTTTGATTTTGTCTGTTTTGGAATTGATTACAATGAATATTAAACCAATCAGAATTAATATCAGCATTAATAAACCGCAGAATCCATAGAAACCCTACAGTGCAGGAGGCCATTCGGCTCATCGAGTCTGCGTGACCCTCCAAAAGAACACCCTACCTAGGCCCATTCCCCCACCCTATCCCCGTAATTCCACCTAACCTGCACATCTTTGGACACAAAGAGGTAATTTAGCATGGCCCAATCCACCTAACCTGCACATTGGGAGGGAACCGGAGCACCGGAGGAAATCCATGCAGACACAGTAGAATGTGCAAACTCCACACAGACTGTCACCCAAGGCTGGAATTGAACCCAGGTCCCTGGCACTGTGAGGCAGCAGTGCTAACCACTGTGCCACCGTGCCGCCCTAATGTTTAACGGAGTTCAACTCGTTGAGTATCTCTTCAGCAATTTATTTAATATTTGAATCAAATAGCATTATTGCACCCTATCAGGTCCCTTGCTGTTAAAAGTCTAATCTGGCATTAGTTGTACTGTCAAAATAAAATATTCCCAAGGACAGCACAGTGCCGCAGTGGTTAGCACTGCTGCGCCACAGCGCCGAGGTCCCAGGTTCGAGCCCGGCCCTGGGTCACGGATCGTGTGGAGTTTGCACATTCTCCCCCTGTTTGCGTGGGTTAAGCCCCGTCAACCCAAAGATGTGCAGGTTAGGTGGATTGGCCACGCTAAATTGCCCCTTAATTGGAAAAAATGAATTGGGTACTCTAAATTTATTTTTAAAAAATAATAATGTATTCCTGCAGGTTTATTTGAACCTTGGATAAAACAAAATAAAGCACCTTTAATGTTTTTCCCCCTACAACTTTATAGTGAAGTTAAAAGGCTCCTAACTTGCTCCACTGCACTTTAATGAACATCATTATACCCTCAGTAAACCACGTCTACTGGTGTTAAATCACTTCAAGCTTTCTTTTAAAAATATTGAAATTTAGACTGGTAGGTTTTACTGTAACTGACAGAAGGTTATCTCCCAGTCGAGTTCTACCTTTCTTTCAATGCTGTACTGCCATCAATATATTTGGCCATTCCTAAAATCTATTCTGGTCTCTAACAATGTCATTCCTTATCACAGAAAAATTCATTTTTAACGTGGATAAGATGCAACTGCAAAGAAATATCTGAAGGTTTGCATAGTTGCATGTATATTTTCAAAGGATTTTGTTCAACTGATGCAAAATATATTCTGTAAAAGCAAATACAAAGGCAGAACATTATTTTTATTTAATGTGATACGGCTACATTCCCAAGAGCTTTATAGCATCAAGATTTGCAAAGTAATTCATTCAAGTTGCTTGCATTTGTGACATTAGTATTTGGTTGTAAAAAGCATCGCTGTATGTTGTACTTCAGATATTCTTGCTTGGCCATGCTAAGCAGTGATTTTCATTTTTAGTAACTGTTAACACAGGGTTTTTCTCTTTTCCTATTAAAAGAATGTCTCTAACAAAAGTAACCTTCACTTGGAACGAAGGACAATGCACCAGGACAAGAAAAATGAATAGTGTGAAAATCAGGCCAGTGCAGTGAATTCAAGTAATTATTGCATGTAAAGCTGGTTTCTATGCCAGCATCCCTGTCAAGGTGGATTGGGGTCAGCTGCTATTTATCACTTGTCAAAGTCAACACTTTTTGAATAAATAATTACTGGTGCACTGGAGTGCTAAATAAGACACAGACAAAACAAGGACTGAACAATATTTTGGAGACAGCTCTGCTTTAAGCACTTAATATAAACCACAAATGAATCTGCATCACATGCCGTGAACAATATGTATTACTGTGCCACTGATCGACTTGTAATGGTAAACATTACACTTCTGTGCTAGAGATATGCATTGAGAATTTGTTGCACTGTCTTGATCAAGTTTGTATCAGTTAATTGTACAACATTAATCCTAATTAATTTGTATTCATTTTAAAATTGGATGACAAGAAGCAATCATCTTCAGTTCATGATTTGTATAGTAAAATGACAACATACCGGCGGCTTACGTGGTGGAACTACACCAACTGACACCTTGATGTACCTGACAAAGGTCACCCTGAGAACCTTTGCAAAGTATCTGTTCCTTAACCATCCACTGTGGAGAGCAGCCCCAAAGTGGTCAGGTGCGAATCGCTCTGCCCCACCCCCATTCTCTGCCCATCCATGGATGTGAAAAGCACAGAAAAATTATTTTGGACCACTGATTTGAGTGACAAGCATAAGAGCACTATAAATGGAAATCTGGGCCCTCATCCAAAATTGGGACAGAACGGAAGCCAGACAGCAAATAAAATGACCTAGACGACCATATGTGCAGGACGTATTGCCAACTACAGGAGTCCCCAGGGGTTTCCGTTTTGGAAGGTGGTGAGGGCAATGCTTCCTGGAGTGGAGTGCCAGGTTTGTGGCACCACAAGCGGCTTGGCTGAACAGGAGGGGAGGAAGAAGAAAGGAATGGCAATAGTAATAGGAAATTAATTAGTTCAGAGTAAACACAGGTATTTTTGTGGCCAAAGACGTGACTCCAGGGTGGCATGTTTCCTTCCCGGTGCCAGAGTCACGATGTCACCGAGTGGTGCAGGACATTCGTCTGGAGGAGGGTGAGCAGCTAGAAATCATGATCCATACTGGTGCCGATAACTTACAGGGATGGTTCTGCAATCAAAATTTAGGGAGCGAGGTAGGAAATGATGAACCAAGATTTGGGCAGCACGGTAGCATTGTGGATAGCACAATTGCTTCACAGCTCCAGGGTCCCAGGTTCGATTCCGGCTTGGGTCACTGTCTGTGCGGAGTCTGCACGTTCTCCCCTTGTGTGCGTGGGTTTCCTCCAGGTGCTCCGGTTTCCTCACACAGTCCAAAGATGTGCAGGTTCGGTGGATTGGCCATGATAAATTGCTCTTAGTGTCCAAAATTGCCTTTAGTGTTGGGTGGGGTTACTGGGTTATGGGGATAGGGTGGAGGTGTTGACCTTGGGTAGAGTGCTCTTTCCAAGAGCCGGTGCAGACTCGATGGGCCGAATGGCCTCCTTCTGCACTGTAATTCTATGATAAGATCCCAAATGTAGTAATCTCCGGACTACTCCCAGCGCCATGTGTAAGTGAGTACAGAAATAGGAGGATAAGGCAGATTACTCCATGACTGGGAAGATGCTGCAGGAGCTTTAGATTCCTGGGACGCTGGAAATGGCCTTGGGGAGAATGGCAACTGTACAAGCTGGACTGGTTGCACCTGAACAAAGCTGGGACAGAGTTCCTTGAGGGGCCTTGTGCTTGTGTTGCTGGGAGTGCTTTAAATTAACTCAGGGAACCAAGAGGGAATATTAAAGAGAAATACCAGAATGCACAAATAACTGGGAGGGATAAAAAGCACTACTGCAGAGAATACTGTAGTAAGTTAATAAATAAAGTTGGAGAAAAGAAGAAAGAAATTATGTCTAAATCAGGGTTACTGTGCATGTATGTGAATGCAAGAAGAACAGTAAATAAGATTGGGAAGTTAAAGGTGCAGATTGTGTTGTGGAAATATGATGTTGTGGCAATAATGGAGACCTGGCTCAAAGAAGGGCAGGGCAGGATGTTAAATAATATCGGGCATAAGGTGTTCAGAAAAGACCGGGAAAGAAGAAAAGGAGAGGGTGGCAGTATTAGCTGAGGAGACGATTACAGTGCTGGACAAAGAGGATATCCCAGAGGGTTCAAGGACAGAATCAATTTGGCTAGAGCTAAGGAACAAAAAGGATAAAAATACATTGTTTTATAGTCTACAGACCACCAATTAGTGAGAATGATTTAGAGGAACAAATCTGCAGGGAAATTACAACGAGATGCAAACATTATAGAGTAGTTACAATGGGGGACTTCAATTACCTGAATGTAGACTGGGACAATGGTGGCGTAAAGGACAGAGAGGATCAATCGTTCCTTGGGGTTGTGTTCAGGAATATTTTCCGTAGCATTATGTATCCTGTCCAACAAGTATGGATGCACTGTTGGACTTGGTTCTTGGAAATGAGGTAGGACAGCACGGGAGCACAGTTGCTTCACAGCTCCAGGGTCCCAGGTTCAATTCCGGCTAGGATCACTGTCTGAGCGGAGTATGCACGTTCTCCCCGTGTCTGCGTGGGTTTCCTCCGGGTGCTCCGGTTTCCTCCCACAGTCCAAAGATGTGCAGGTTAGGTGGATTGGCCATTCTAAATTCCCCTTAGTGTCCAAAAAGGTTTAGGTGAGGTTATGTGGATAGGGTGGAGGCATGGGCTTGGGGAGGCTGCTCTATCCAAGGGCCGGTGCAAACTCGATGGGCCGAATGGCCTCCTTCTGCACTGTAAATTCTATGATTCTGTGACAAGTAGATCAAGTGTCAGCGGGGGAACATTTAGGAGACAGTGATCATCGTATCTTAAGGTTTAGGTTAGGATGCTATGGGCATGTTGAGAATCCCCCTTTTCAGGCCTTCCCATCCCCCCTTTGGAGCCCCTTTTCCAGGACCCCCACCATTCACAACCCCCAAACGTCCAGAAGCCCCTTCATACCACCACCTGCACCCCCTTCATAACCCCGCCTCCCACTCTCCTTTCATGGGCATGGTTCCCTCAGGCTCTGACCCTTGGCATTTTCACCCTGGCATTGCCACCCTGGCAGTGTTCCTGTCTGTTTTGTAGTGCCACCTGGACACCTTGGCAGTGCTTGGTGCCTGTGTTCCAGAGGAGGACCAGGGGGCCACCCTGCAATTTCCTGACCAACCAAGGAACTTCCAATGGCCCGGGATATTCCATAGGTGCCGTTCTGCCTGGTCCACGTTCGTGTGGACGAGTGCTGAACAGTCCCCAGCTGGGACTCCCTGAGGAGGCGTTAGATGCCGTGATGACAGTAGGCCCTGATGCGCAAGGCTTGGTCAGGGCCATTGTGGGCGAGATTCTGATCGTGCCGCATCGCGAGGTCTGGGTAGATCTCGTGAGGGGTACTGACTGCTGTGAGGCTCCTCCCCGGATCTGCCAACCAATATCACGCTCCCATTCAGGCGGTAGGTCACACCCATACTATTCTGGGTTTTATTAATAGGTGCATAGAGTACAAGAGCAAGGTGGTTATGCTGAACTTACATAAGACACTAGTTAGACCTCAGCTGGAATAATATGTACAGTTCTAGGCACCACACTATAGGAAGGATGTAAATACATTGGAGAGAGCAGAGGAGGTTTACCAGAATGAGAAACCCAGTTATGAGGACGGATTGGAAAATGGAATTATATTCCTTGGAGAGAAGAAAGCTGAGAGGAAATGTGATTGAGATGTTCAAAATCATGAGTGGGTTGGGCCGATTAGATGGGGAGAAACTACCTGCTTGTAAAAGAACCAAGAACGAGAGAGAAGAGGCAGAAAACCTGGTGATAGCTTTAAGAAGTTGGGGTTTTTCCACACAAACTGAGAAAATGAAAGGATTGAGCTAAAAAGGTTAAAATCATGAAGGGCTACAATAGTCAGTAAGGCCAGATCAAGAGGGCACAAATTTTACATCTTTGAGGTCCTCAGAATGTTCCAAAGAACTTGATAACAAAAAAAAGGGAAAAATCTTGAATTTCACTGCTAACATGACTGAGCATTGAACAAGGGAGCCATGTTAGTTTTCCTACCAGCTTCACACGGCTCGAGGAAAGATGCAGATGGGGAAGTAGCAGAGCCAGGGGAGTTCCCGGTAGAATTTTATAAAAAGCTCGAGGATCAGTTGGTCCCGTTGGTGTTGGGACCAATTCACTGCGGCGGGATTCTCCCTCCTCCTGAAGAAGATTAAGGATCCCATGGAGTGTGGGTTGTACCGCCCGATTTCCTTCGTCAATGTGGATGTGAAGCTCTTGCCTGAGGTTGAGGTTGGATCCCTATCTCCCGGAGGTAATGGGAGAGGATCAGACAGGTTTTATGAAGGGCAGAAAACTGTCGTCCAACGTGAGGCGTGTACTCAACGTAGTTCTTACTCCAGAAGTGAAACCAGAGCCAGGGACAACTGCGTGCGTCTCTGGATGTAGAAAATCTGTCAGATAGAGTTGAGTGCAGCTATTGTTTTGTGGTCCAGGTGACGTTTGGGCTGGGTCCTGGGACTGTGTTGTGAATGCGGCTGTTATTCGAAGCTCCATCTGCTAGTGTGCGCACTAACATCACGTGTTTGGGGTTATTCAGGCTGCACAGGGCGCGAGGCAGGGGTATCCTATGTCTCCTCTTTTGTTGTTGAGCCCTTAGTTATCGCTTTGAGGGCCTCGGATAAGTGGAGAGGAATTGGGGGGGGGGGGGGGGGGTTGTGGAGCACAGGGTCTCCCTGCATGCAGACGATTTTTTGTTGCAGGCAAGAGATCCGGGGCCGGTTATGGGTGACATCATGAGTATACTGAAGAGGTTTGGCTTCTTTTCGGCTATAAACTAAACATTGGGAAAAGCAAGTAGTTAGCCCTTCAGGGGGAGGAGCTGGGTTGGGGGCACTACCATTCCGTCTGGCTGAGACTATTTCCCGGTATCTGGGGATCCAGGTGTCTTGGGATTGGGCGCAGCTTCATAAATTGAATTACAATAGCTTGGCAAGCTGGGTCAGGGCAGATCTGCAGAGGTGGGAAGGCCTTCCGTTGTTGTTGGCTAGCTGGGTTCAATCCATTCAGATGAATATCTTGCTGGGATTGGTGTTATTTTAATGCCTCACAGTTTTTCCACTTTTCTGAGGGCCACGAAGAATCAACACGAGTTTAGAGAGTCAAGCAGAAAGTAAGTTTATTTACAAGAATATGTACACAGGGCCAGTAGTTCATTATTAGTTCTCCCTCTAGCTGGTACCCCACTGGCCAGCTCTATTTATACAGCTGTGCTGCTAATGATTGCCCCATTCCCCTCATTAGGGGAGCTCATATTCCTCAAAAACCATTGGGTAACCAATTGTCCCCAGCCAATATGATCCGGGCAGGTTATAACATCTACCCAAGTCATTTTTTTTCAGGCGATGGAGCAACTCATAACAGGCTTCATTTGGGCGGAGACGGCCAATGCGGAGAAGGTGTTCCGGTGGTGTGGACCAGGAAGTTACTTGGGTGCGGATGGAGTCAGGGTCGTGCAAAGTGTCCAGCTTGGAGGTGCTTGTGTCGGCATCTCTGCCATTTACCCCAGCAAAATATTCTTTCAACCCGGTGGTGATTTCCATTTGAAAATATGGCGGCCAGCATTTTAAGTTGAGGGCAGTGTCAAGGTGACCCCTTATCTGTGGGAATCATTTGTTTGAGGCGCCGAAATTGGATGCCACATTTGGGGGGTGGAAAGGTAAGGTGCTGGTGAGAGTGAGATATTTGTTTCTGGAGGGGCGGTTCACCAGCTTGGAGGCGTTGAAGGAGAAAGCCGGACTTTTTGGGGGGGTGCGGATACATTCCGGTACTTTCAGGTACGGGACTTTGTTCAGCAGACATTTCTGACATTCCTAGTAGCCCCACCGTCCACTTTATTGGAGAGGATACTCTCCTGTGCGGGGTCGGAAGAGGGCAGCACTTCCGGGATATATGGACAAAGCTTAGGGAAAGACCAGGTTTTGGTGGAAGAGGTGAAGACCAGGTCAGAGCTGGAGCTGGGACCCGTCTTGGAGGAGGAGATGTGGAGTGAGTACCTCTGCAGGGTGAATGCTAAGTTATCCTGTGCGAGGTTGAGCTTTATGCAGCTCAAAGTGATGTTTAGGGCTCACCTCACCAAGGCCAGGATGAGTCGATTCTTTGCAGGGGTTGAAAATAGGTGCAAGAGATGTTCGAAAGGGCCTGTGAACCACATGCACATATTCTGATCCTGTTCCAAATTGGGTTTTTTTGGGGGGTCTGCTTTCAGCACCAGATCAGCAATCCTGAATGTTGAATTAGAGCCCTCTCCATTGATAGCTGTATTTGGGGTGTTGGACCAGCCGGAGTTAATAATGGTTGCGGGAGCGGATGCTCTGGCATTTGCCTTGTTAATTGCTCTGTGACGAATTCCATTGAGTTGGAGGCAGGTGATGCCACCTAGCATGGCTAGGTGACTTGATGGATGGTCTGTACCTCGAGAAGGTCAAATTCACTGTGAGGAGGACAATTGATGGCTTCTACCGGAGATGGCATCCGTTCATACTTCACTTTCAGGAATTGGTCACTGTTGGCTGGTCGTGGGGGAGGGGGGGGGGGGGGGGGGGGGGGGGGATTTAGGTTGCATTTTCGTTAAGGGTGGGGAATGTTCAATACCACTGCCCATCCTAGGCCCTGCACCAATCCCAATCCCTCGTACCCCATTTCTCCCAGCCCCAGCCGCGTGCTCACCATACCCTCTGACCTTCCCCTCTCTGAAGCTGAACGTGCTGTTCTCAGCAAAGGACTCAGCTTTGAACCCTTACGTCCCCACCTCAATGAATTCCGGGCTCCACATGATGTTGAATTCTTCTTTCGTCGCCTTCATCTCCATGCCCACTTCTTTGGGCAAGAATCCTCCCCCCGTTCCACTGATTCTTTCATGTGCCTCCAAAATTCTGCCTCCAAGTGGACCCCCCCCCCACCAGGACAATTATCTGCCCTTGCTCTTTTCATTGTCGATGGGACATTGGCTGTCTTAATTTTTCTGTCCCCCTCACCCATTCCAACCTCCCTCCTTCCAAACTTTCTGCCCTTCACTCCATCAGGTCTAACCCTGACTTTGTCATCAAACCTGCCGACAAAAGGGGTGCTGTTGTCGTCTGGCGTACTGACCTCTACCTCGCAGATGCAGAGTGCCAACTCTCAGATACTTCCTCTTACCTCCCCCTGGACCATGACAAGACCACTGAACATCAAGCCATTATCTCCAACACCGTTAGCGCCTAATTTCCTCCGGATGCATTCCCTCTACGGCTTCCAACCTCATAGTCTCCCAACCCTCGACAGCCCACTTTTACCTACGTCCCAAAATCCACAAACAGGAGTTTGAGTGAAGGTAAGCATCCAGCAGAGGGCAGCAGAGCAGAGCTACTGATCAGCTGTTCTGGGGAAATTTGCATACGTGCAGTGCAGTCAGCCTAATTTGAAGGTGAACCTGCGAAGGAGACCCAAGGAGTTTGAGTGAAGGCAAGCATCCAGCAGAGGGCAGCAGAGAAGAGCTACTGATCAGCTGTTCTGGGGAAATTTGCATACGTGCAGTTAGCCTAATTTGAAGGTGGTTTGTGGAGGGGCTGTTGTCAAGTGACAGTGGCGAGGCCACATTGGATTTGGTTTTGGGTAATGAACCAGGCCAGGTGTTAGATCTGGAGGTAGGTAAGCACTTTGGAAACAGTGACGACAATTCGGTGACCTTTACGTTAGTGATGGAAAGGGATAAGTATACCCCGCAGGGCAAGAGTTATAGCTGGGGGAAGGGCAATTATGATGCCATTAGACATGACTTAGGATGTGTAGGTTGGAGAAGTAGGCTGCAAGGGTTGGGCACACTGGATATGTAGGAGCTTGTTCAAGGAACAGCTATTGCATGTTCTTGATAAGTACGTACTAGTCAGGCAGGGAGGAAGGGGTCGAGCGAGGGAACCGTGGTTTACCAAAGAAGTGGAATCTCTTGTTAAGAGGAAGAAGGAGGCCTATGTGAAGATGAGGCGTGAAGTTTCAGTTGGGGCGCTTGATAGTTACAAGGAAGCGAGGAAGGATCTAAAGAGAGAGCTGAGACGAGCAAGGAGGGGACATGAGAAGTCTTTGGCAGGTAGGATCAAGGAAAACCCAAAAGCTTTTATAGGTATGTCAGGAATAAAAGAATGACTAGGGTAAGAGTAGGGCCAGTCAAGGACAGTGGTGGGAAGTTGTGTGTGGAGGCTGAGGAGATAAGCGAGATACTAAATGAATACTTTTCGTCAGTATTCACTCAAGGAAAAGATAATATTGTGGAGGAGAATGCTGAGACCCAGGCTATTAGAATAGATGGCATTGAGGTGCGTAGGGAAGAAGTGTTGGCAATTCTGGACAAGGTGAAAATAGATAAGTCCCCGGGGCCTGATGGGATTTATCCTAGGATTCTCTGGGAAGCCAGGGAAGAGATTGCTGAGCTTTTGGCTTTGATTTTTAGGTCATCATTGGCTACAGGAATAGTGCCAGAGGACTGGAGGATAGCAAATGTGGTCCCTTTGTTTAAGAAGGGGAGTAGAGATAACCCCGGTAACTATAGGCCGGTGAGCCTAACGTCTGTGGTGGGTAAAGTCTTGGAGAGGATTATAAAAGATACGATTTATAATCATCTAGATAGGAATAATATGATTAGGGATAGTCAGCATGGTTTTGTGAAGGGTAGGTCATGCCTCACAAACCTTATCGAGTTCTTTGAGAAGGTGACTGAACAGGTAGATGAGGGTAGAGCAGTTGATGTGGTGTATATGGATTTCAGTAAAACGTTTGATAAGGTTCCCCACGGTCGGCTATTGCAGAAAATACGGAGGCTGGGGATTGAGGGTGATTTAGAGATGTGGATCAGAAATTGGCTAGTTGAAAGAAGACAGAGAGTGGTAGTTGATGGGAAATGTTCAGAATGGAGTTCAGTTACGAGTGGCGTACCACAAGGATCTGTTCTGGGGCCGTTGCTGTTTGTCATTTTTATAAATGACCTAGAGGAGGGCGCAGAAGGATGGGTGAGTAAATTTGCAGACGACACTAAAGTCGGTGTGTTGGCCTTTATTGGTAGAGGGATTGAGTTCCGGAGCCATGAGGTCATGTTGCAGCTGTACAAAACTCTAGTACGGCCGCATTTGGAGTATTGCGTACAGTTCTGGTCGCCTCATTATAGGAAGGACGTGGAAGCTTTGGAACGGGTGCAGAGGAGATTTACCAGGATGTTGCCTAGTATGGAGGGAAAATCTTATGAGGAAAGGCTGATGGACTTGAGGTTGTTTTCGTTAGAGAGAAGAAGGTTAAGAGGTGACTTAATAGAGGCATACAAAATGATCAGAGGGTTAGATAGGGTGGACAGCGAGAGCCTTCTCCCGCGGATGGAGGTGGCTAGCACGAGGGGACATAGCCTTAAATTGAGGGGTAATAGATATAGGACAGAGGTCAGAGGTGGGTTTTTTACGCAAAGAGTGGTGAGGTCGTGGAATGCCCCACCTGCAACAGTAGTGAACTCGCCAACATTGAGGGCATTTAAAAGTTTATTGGATAAGCATATGGATGATAAGGGCATAGTGTAGGTTAGATGGCCTTTAGTTTTTTTCCATGTCGGTGCAACATCGAGGGCCGAAGGGCCTGTACTGCGCCGTATCGTTCTATGTTCTATGAGAATGGAGGCGGGTGGGTGGGGAAAGGTGAAAATACGGCAATGGGTGGCATGTCAATTCCAAGGTGCTAGTCTCGGCGCCAGCAATAATTAACAGCTTGGGGGATGGGAGGGACAGAAAACCTGGTTTCATCACAATTAAGGTCAATTAAACGAATTAAAAAGGTTGTTTAGAGCTTGTGGGATGAGAAGAGTGGGATATTTAAAGGGGCAGGTAGGTTGTAGAAGCAATTCAGAACAACTAAGGGTAGGCTGGTGTACAGTAGAGAATCAAAGGAAGGCTGGACATCTGGTACAGAAGCGTCCTTCGGGCTCCACAGATGGCAGGGAGAGTGTGAACAGTGCCTAAGTTTTGAACTATGATTAGCACCCCCCCAGCATCCTTTGCAGGAAAGACAGAATCCCAGGTATCAGGAGGACATAGGAGAAGAAAAAAGGCAGGAAGGGAAAGTAGATAAAACCCTCAACATGGTTTACTACTGAAGATGTAGCTATGTGCAGATGACCAAGGTCACAAGAGACTGTGATTTTCCAGGAAAATGGTCACAGACATCTGTGCCCTCATCACTGAAACAGGTCGCCATGTCCTGCCGTGGCCAACAAAGTCATTGAGCCTCACTGAGGCTTGAACTGCTTTGTTTCTGCCTCCTTCCAAGAATCAGTTAAGGACCTTAGAGGCTGGTGTCTCAAAAACAGCTGGTCACCAGTTCCCTCTATGACAGAGTTGGGCAGCACTCTCATTTAAGAAAGGGACAAGAGGGCACTAGATTTTTCCTCCATTACTGGAATTGCAGCAAGACATCACTGAGCGCAACAATTTGGTCATCGAGGTGCAACCAATCAACAGGAAGGGCTTCCACTCCCTCAATGTCCTAATCTGTTACCACAGCAAGAGCTTCCGCCTTGTACACGATTGCTTTCCTGGCAACCACCCAGACTCCTTCATTCTCAATTAGTCCAGGCTGCCTCGTCACTTCAACCCCCAAAATGCATGGATGGAACCGAGGATAAAAGGGAGATCTATGATTACTGACCTTTCTACTGGAGACCAAGACAGAGGAGAGACAGCCAATGCAAACTGCTCAGAAGGAGAACCCTGGAACAAGCCCTAAGGACTTCTGAATGTATGATTTGGTATTTAGACCGGATGGGTGGTGTCCTCAAACACTTTCTGCAAGAGTATTGGTAATTGTGGTGGTTTGCTATGCTCTCCATAACATTGTTCTTAAGAGGTGTGGATCTTGAATATGATGAGACCCTGGAAGGGAACAGCTCCCTGGTGGAAGAACAGGAGTTATGAAAAGAGAAGGAATTGAAGTCAGAGAGAGATGATGCCAAACAGACATGTGATCTTGGTGGACAACAAGGTGGCCTCCTCCTGCCACTTTCCAGGAAGAGGACTTTACTCCTCTTCCTCACGGCTTTCAGCATTAAATCCAGGCTGGCATTGATAAAGTGAGGATCTGCCCTGCCCCATGTGCCAAGGCTTCAGCTTTCCTGTGACACCTCCCTTCTATCTGGTGCTATGGAAAGTTTTGGCACAAACAGCAGCCTTGTCTCTTCGGACATACAACAGCTTCAGTGATGGATGCCATGGGGAGTTTAAAAGAGCCCCACATTCATCTGACCAACCTCCACTCCAGCTCCCACTGGCCCAAAGTTGACAGTAATCTCCATCTCCACATCAACTAAGGAATCAGCTCTATGAAAATCTGAAAGATTCCCACCGGAGGCTGGTTTCTGAAGCCAAAACAGATAGATTCTGTTTCCCTCCTCCATAGCAAACATTCAGCTCATCTATCCTTACTTACATGGTTGGCCTTCTACAATAACAATCAGCTAATTTCTAATTACTGGCACTCTCAAATTATGGTTGGATCATCAAGTGCCAATAGCTGGGGAAATAATGCTACCTCCCAGTAAAGCTGAAGCACAGTTTGGCAGATAATAATATGGGGTAAAATGACTTGTAAAACATTGTGGCTTATGGAGACGAGCAATAAAGAAGGCTAGGATCATAAGATAATTGGAGAAAAAGGTCAGGGTGGATAGAAGGGTAATGTCTTTGATTTCCCCTTTAGAAAGGCGATTTTAAACAAGCGCTGAGTGAGCATGAAACAATAGTACATGATGGGATTAAAAGAAAATGGGAAGCTGCTTTAGGTTCAGTCAATAAAGATAATTGAAAAAGAGAACTTCACTTTAAAAAAAATAATTGGTTCCTATCCGCTGTTACATTTCTGTGATTTATTTGTGATTTCATGGCTATTATATGTGATTGGTTTAAATTAAGAAATTTCAATGATTATACATTGATTAATTGGATTTTCAAAGTCTTCAGTAAGTGACATTAGAGGGCAATATCACCACAACTCACGTCTGCTTATGTTGTTAAAACAGATAATATTAATCTCTGACCAAACCGATGGAACAGCCTTTTAACACTAATGCTAATCACTAACCTAAACATACAGCTAATGTAGCAGTAAGCAACTGTAGCAAACAACTTAATTCAATAAACATGTTTAAATCTGGCCATGATGTCAAGTACACAATAATTCAAAATATATCGAGAACATTAAAACATAAGTAAAAATGTTATGCAGTGATCCACTGGGCACCATATTTAAAAATTTTTTAGAGTACCCAATTAATTTTTTCCATTTAGGGGCAATTTAGCGAGGCCAATCCACCTACCCTGCACATCTTTGATTTGTGGGGGCGAAACCCACGCAAACACGGGGAGAATGTGCAAACGCCACACGGTCAGTTACCCAGAGGCGGGATCGAACCTGGGACCTCGGCGCCATGAGGCAGCAGGGCCAATCCACTGTGCCACCGTGAGCCACAGTGGACACCATATTTATGTGTTCAGTAAAGAGCTCACAGACTATTTCTCCCAATTGCCACGAAACAGGATGCACATATTTAATTTTTAATGCTTCACTGTGCTCGTCAGCAATGTAGTCCACAAATGAGTAACTTCATGGATAAAAAAATGAGTCCTCAAAGTAGGAATGATTACTACTTCCATGTTTTGAATGCCACAATTCTACACCTTTCCACACCGTTTCAATTCCTTTCATGCTTCTGGATACAGAGACCATGTCATGCAGTACAGTGCACTGACAATAACATGCAATGGTATAGTGTCTTACAGGTGTAAGGCACCATCACACTGACAGTACTCTATATAGTAGGCAGTCATTTTCAGACAACTACCAATTGAACATACTGGGGTAATTTTACTCTTCCTGCTACCCTCTTCCATCTTAAAATGAAATAGAATCAGGGAAAAGAAAAAAGGTTACAGAAGAAACTGCACCCCCGATGTAGTGCTGGGAGACCATCTCAATTGATTTTTGGCTGGACCTTGATTCAGGCAAGCTAAACAGCAGAAGCAGCTTGTCCTAGATAGAGCTAATTAAGTGATGCCACAAGCCATGGATCAGATCAAAGCTTTGCATTCCTGCCATATCCGGTCAGGAAAGATAGTGGATAATTAAACAACTAATGGGAAAAAGAGGCTCTAAGAACAGCCTCAATGATGGCAGAGGCCTGCAGCTGAATGCAAAACACAACGATGAAGTATTTGCAATGATCTTCAGCCAGAAATGCCGAGAGGATGGGTCCATCTGAGTCGCTTTCTGAGATTTTTACTGTCCTGGATTCAAGAATTCAGTTCATTAGATTCGCTCTGCATGATATCAAGATCACACAGCAAATAGGCCATGACAACATTCCAGTTGTGCGTTTTTTCTCCAGAACTACCCATGCCTGTAACCAAGCTGTTCTATTATAGCTACAACAATGGCATCTACCCAACAAAATGGAAAATTGCCCAGATATGCCCTGTCCGCAAAACACAGAGAAAATGTAATTCAACCAATTATTACTCGCCAATAACATGTTCAGTGACACTCAGTTTGTGTTCTGCTTGCATCACTTGGCTCCAAATCTCATTACAACCTTGATTCAAATATGGGTAAAAGAGTTGAATTCCAGGAGTGAGGTAAATGACTGCTCTGGATATCAAGGTGGCATTTGATCGAGTGCGAGATCATGTAACTTAATAAAATGGAAGGCAATGGGAATCAGGGAAAAAGTCACCACTGGTTGGAGCCAAACCTGACACAAAGGAAGATGGTTGCAGTTGTTGGAGGCTAATCATCTCAGCCACCGAACATGGCTGCAGTTGTTCCTCAGGGCAGTAATGATGTTCACTGCTGCTTGTAGTTTTCTATTTCATTCACAGCTCCTTAGATAATGAAGCTCTCCATGCTCAGCTGCAGCAAGAACTGGGCAACACTCAGACTTGGCCTGATAAGTGACAAATAACATTTGCAAGTACCAGATAATGCCCATCTCCAAAAAGAGGGAATCTAACCACCTCCCTATGACATTCAATGGGATTAACATTGTTAAATCAAGCACTTCCACGTCTTAACTGACCAGAAACATAACTGGATGAACAGCATAAATAATGTGGCTACAAATGCAGGCCAGAGATTAGATATTCTGCAGTGATTAACTTAAATCCTGGCTCCCCAGAAGCTTTCCATCGTGTTCAAGGCACAAATCAGGAGTGCGATGGAATACTTTCCACTTGCCTGGATGAGTGCAATGTCAGAAACACTCAAGAGGTTCAACACCTTTCAGGAAAAAGCAATCTGCACTTCACTCCTTCCGCCACCAGTGCACACTGCAACCATGGTGTGCCACCTACACAGTATACTCACCAAGGTTCCTTCAAGAGCACCTACCAAACCTGCTAGCTCTACCAACTAGGAGGACAAAGGCAGCAAGTGCACAGGAATACCAATACCTGCCAGTTTTCTCCCAAGTGACACATCATCTGACTAGGAAACATATCACCATGCCTTTATTGTACTGGGTCAAAATCCTTGAACACCCTCTCTGACGGCACTGTAGATGATCACATGGACAGCAGTGCTTCAGGAATGTGGCTCATCTGCACCTTCGCAAGGGCAATTTGATAGAGCTAATAAATGCTGGCCTTGGCAATGATGCCCACATCTTATGAACGAATAAAAACACCTTTAGGACTGGCAAGCATATTTGGTATGGAATCTACCATTTTCCGAAATGAGCAGAAGCTTATATTGTCAGAGAGTCCACCAAGATTCTATGGCCGGGATCCGTCATGGGGGATGCGGTGACCCACATAAAAGTCTATTGACTTTTGGCGGGAGCAGACGATTCGGCGGTGCACAGGGCTGGAACATCCCACCGTCTCTTCTGAAAAATGAAGTACAGTACACATCACAAGTAATTTATACGTTTAACTGTTAAGTATTACAGCTCATGATCCCAAGTGTTTTATAAGACTCTAATGGCAATCACGATAAACATTTTAGAGAAATAATACTGGAAAACAAAATGCAAACTCTCGTTTTGTTAAAATCAGCCACATTACAGACCAAAAAAGAGACACTGCAAATGTTGGGGCTTCGAAATACGAAGAAGAAAAGGTTCTAAATACAGAACAGATTAGCCAATATGAATAAAGAGGATTGGCAGTTAATAGGATATATTTACATTGGCAGCAGTTCAGAGAGATTCACTAGGTTTCTTGCTGGGTTGAAAGGTTTGTCTTATGAGGAAACGTTGTGCAGGTTGGGTCTAATCTCATGCAAGTTTAGAAGAATGAAGGTGACCTTATTGAAACATACAAGGTTCTGAGCAGGTTTGACGGGAGAGATGCTGATTGAATGTTTTACTTCATGGGGGATTCTGGAACTAGGGGGACAAACCAAAGGGTCTCCCATTTAAGACAGCCATGAGGAGGAATTTAGTTGTTGCCATTCTCTTTTCCAGCGAAATGCGGAGGGTGGATTATTGAATGTATTGAAGATTCACTTCAATGTTTGATCCACAAAGGAGTTAGCATAATTGTGTGCAGGCAGAAATTTGTAGTTAAGGCCACAATCTGACCAGCCAAGATCTTATTGAATGGCACAGCAGGCCCGAGGGGCTGGGTGGCCTACTTCTGCTCCTATTTCTCATGATCTTAAAAGTACAGCAGAACATGAGACTGAGACATGAGACATTTATAACACTAAAAAGAATCACAGTCTGCACTTGTTGCCAGGAAGAAACATTTGGTGTTGGATAACCATGAAACCTCATATCAATCTTTTGACCATATTGATTATGGGTGCGATCTAGCCGAATGGAACAGATTATAGAACAAAGAACATAGAACATTACAGTGCAGTACAGACCCTTCGGCGCTCGATGTTGCAGCGACCTGTGAAACCACTCTAAAGCCCATCTACACTTATCATCCATATGTCTATCCAATGACCATTTCAATGCCCTTAATGTTGGCGAGTCCACTACTGTTGCAGGCAGGGCATTCCACGCACTTACTACTCTCTGAGTAAAGAACCTACCTCTGGCATCTGTCCTATATCTATCTCCCCTCAATTTAAAGCTATGTCCCCTCGTGCTAGACATCACCATCCGAGGAAAAAGGCTCTCACTGTCCACCCTATCTAATTCTCTGATCATCTTGTATGCCTCAATTAAGCCACCTCTTAACCTTCTTCTCTCTAACGAAAACAGCCTCAAGTCCCTCAGCCTTCCCTCATAAGATCTTCCCTCCATACCAGGCAACATCCTGGTAAATCTCCTCTGCACCCTTTCCAATGCTTCCACATCCTTCCTATAATGCGGCGACCAGAACTGCACGCAATACTCCAAATCCAGCCGCACCAGAGTTTTGTACAGCTGCAACATGACCTCATGGCTCTGAAACTCAATCCCTCTACCAATAAAAGCTAACACAACGTACGCCTTCTTAACAACCCTATCAACCTGGGTGGCAACTTTCAGGGATCTATGTACATGGACACCGAGATCTCTCTGCTCATCCATATTACCAAGAATCTTACCATTAGCCCAGTACTCTGTCTTCCTGTTATTCCTTCCAAAATGAATCACCTCACACATTTCTGCATTAAACTCCATTTGCCACCTCCGCAGCCCAGCTCTGCAGCTTATCTATGTCCCTCTGTAACTAGCAACATCCTTCCGCACTGTCCACAACTCCACCGACTTTAGTATCATCTGCAAATTTACTCACCCATCCATCTTCGCCCTCCTCCAGGTCATTTATAAAAATGACAAACAGCAGTGGCCCCAAAACAGATCCTTGTGGTACACCACTAGTAACTGAACTCCAGGCTGAACATTTCCCATCAACCACCACCCTCTGTCTTCTTGCAGCTAGCCAATTTCTGATCCAAACTGTTAAATCACCCTGAGTCCCATGCCTCCGTATTTTCTGCAATAGCCTACCATGGGGAACCTTATCAAACGCTTTACTGAAATCCATATACACCACATCAACTGCTTTACCCTCGTCCACCTGTTTGGTCACCTTCTCAAAGAACTCAATAAGGTTTGTGAGGCACGACCTACCCTTCACAAAACCGTGTTGACTATCACTAATCAAATTATTCCTTTCCAGATAATTATAAATCCTATCTCTTATAAACGTTTCCAAGACTTTGCCCACAAAAGAAGTAAGGCTCACTGGTCTATAGTTACCGGGGTTGTCTCTACACCCCTTCTTGAACAAGTGGACAACATTTGCTATCCTCCAGTCTTCTGGCACTATTCCTGTAGACAATGATGACATAAAGATCAAAGCCAAAGGCTCAGCAATCTCTTCCCTAGCTTTCCAGAGAATCCTAGGATAAATCCCATCCGGCCCAGGGGACTTACCTATTTTCACACTTTCCAGAATTGGTAACACCTCCTCCTTATGAACCTCAAGCCCTTCTAGTCTAGTAGCCTGGATCTCAGTATTTTCCTCTTTTTCCTGAGTGAATACTGACGAAAAATATTCATTTAGCACCTCTCCTATCTCCTCGGACTCCATGCACAACTTCCCACTGTCCTTGACTAGCCCTACTCTTACCCTGGTCATTCTTTTATTCCTGACATACCTATAGAACGCTTTAGGGTTATCCTTGATCCTACCTGCCAAAGACTTCTCATGTCCCATCCTGGCTCTTCTTAGCTCTCTCTTTAGGTCCTTCCTAGCTAACTTGTAACTCTCGAGCGCCCTAACTGAACCTTCATGTCTCATCTTTACATAAGCCTCTTTCTTCCTCTTGACAAGTGATTCAACTACTTTAGTAAACCACGGTTCCCTCGCTCGACCACTTCCTCCCTGCCTGACAGGTACATACTTATCAAGGACACGCAGTAGCTGTTCCTTGAACAAGCTCCACATTTCAATTGTGCCCATCCCCTGCAGTTTCCCTCCCTATCCTATGCATCCTAAGTCTTGCCTCATCGCATCATAATTGCCTTTCCCCCAGCTATAACTCTTGTCTGCGGTATATACCTATCCCTTTTCATCGCTAAAGTAAATGTAACTGAATTGTGGTCACTATCACCAAAGTGCTCACCTACCTCCAAATCTAATACCTGTCCTGGTTCATTACCCAGTACCAAATCCAATGTGGCCTTGCCTCTCGTTGGCCTATCTACATACTGTGTCAGGAAACCCTCCTGCATACATTGGACAAAAACGGACCCATCCAAAGTACTCAAACTATAGCGTTTCCAGTCAATATTTGGAAAGTTAAAGTCCCCCATAACAACTACCCTGTTACTTTCACTCCTGTCCAGAATCATCTTTGCAATCCTTTCCTCTACATCTCTGGAATTTTTCGGAGGCCTATAGAAAACTCCCAACAGGGTGACCTTTCCTTTCCTGTTTCTAACCTCAGCCCATACTACCTCAGTAGACGAGTCCTCATCAAACGTCCTTTCTGCCACCGTAATACAGTACTGTCCTTGACTAACAATGCCACCCCTCTCCCTCCCCACCTTCCCTGACCTTACTGAAATATCTAAACCCCGGAACCTGCAACAACCATTCCTGTCCCTGCTCTATCCATGTCTCCAAAATGGCCACAGCATCAAAGTCCTAGGTACCAACCCATGCCGCATGTTCACCCACCTTATTCTGGATGCTCCTGGCGTTGAAGTAGACACACTTTAAACCACCTTCCTGCCTGCCGGTACACTCCTGCAACTTTGACCTTACTCATGACCTCACTACTTTCAACCTCCTGCATACTGGAGCTACAATTCAGGTTCCCAACCCCCTGCTGAATTAATTTAAACCCTCCCGAAGAGCATTAGCTAATATCCCCTCCAGGATATTGGTACCCCTCTGGTCCAGGTGTAGACCATCCCGATTGTAGAGGTCCCACCTACCCCAGAATGAGCCCCAATTATCCAGGTATCTGAAACCCTCCCTCCTGCACCATCGCTGTAGCCACGTGTTCAACTGCTCTCTCTCCCTATTCCTCGTCTCGCTAGCACGTGGCACGGGTAACAACCCAGAGATAATAACTCTGTTTGTTCTAGATCTAAGTTTCCATCCTAGCACCCTGAATTCCTGCCTAACATCCCTAGCCCTTTTCCTACCTATGTCGTTGGTGCCCATGTGGACCACGACTTGGGGCAGCTCCCCCTCCCCCTTAAGGATCCCGAAAACACGATCTGAGACATCGCGGACCCTGGCACCTGGGAGGCAACACACCAACCGCGAGTTTCTCTTGTTCCCACAGAATCTCCTATCTATTCCCCAAACTATGGAGTCTCCAATGACTAATGCTCAAATCCTCTCCCCTCTTCCCTTCTGAGCAATAGGGACAGACTCTGTGCCAGAGACCTGTACCCATGGCTTACCCCTGGTAAGTCCCCCCCCACCAGTATCCAAAGCGGTATACTTGTTACTAAGGGGAACAACCACAGGGGATCCCTGTACTGGCTGATTCCTCCCAGCCCCTCTCACCGTCACCCATCTAGCTTCATTCCCAGGAGTAACTACATTCCTGAAGCTTCTATCTATGACCACCTCTGCCTCCCGAATGATCCGAAGTTCATCCAACTCCAGCTCCAGTTCCCTAACACGGTTTCTGAGGAGCTGGAGATGGGTGCACTTCCCACAGGTGAAATCAGGGACACTGACGGCATCCCTCACCTCAAACATTCTGCAGGAGAAACATTGCACTGCCTTCCCTGCCATCCCCTCTGGATAAAACAAGAAAAAGAAAGGAAGAGCTTACCTGATATTCACTCAACCCCTTAGGTTAGAGGAGGTGGAAGTATAGTGTCTCGGGTTTAGCAACCGCCCAACTTATATACAGGTACTAACAAGGCCACTTCTCCTGCAAGGTAAGTTTTTAAATAGGGAAACTTACCTTCCGAACAGACCCCTGGCCACTGCTCCCGCCAAAAATCTGAAGGCCGCTTCTCCTGCAAGGTAAGTTTTTAAATAAATAGGGAAACTTACCTTCCTGACAGACCCCTGGCCATTGCTCCCGCCGAAAATCTGAAGGCCGCTTCTCCTGTAAGGTAAGTTTTTGAATAGGGAAACTTACCTTCCCGACACACCCCTGGCCATTGCTCCCGCCGAAAATCTGAAGGCCGCTTCTCCTGCAAGGTAAGTTTTTAAATAGGGAAACCTACCTTCCCAACAAACCCCTGGCCACTGCTCCCGCCGAAAATCTGAAGGCCGCAGATTCCTGTAACATGCGTGTTTAGCTGGATGTTTGCCGGTGTCAGAGCGCCAAGAAACATCCACGCTATTTATTGGAGCTCTGGTTCCATTCAGGGCCTCAGCAGGGAACGCCAGTGAGGCTGCACTTAGTCCTGTTTCCTGCACTGAGGAGTTCTGCTCGCTGGAACTGTTCAGTGCAGGAGATCGGGACATAATTTTAAAATGGCGCGCCAAACTCTCGACACCCTGACCTCTCCAAATCCCCAACTCATCTATAAGGGGGTCCTTGGTCTACTCCACACCACGCGCACCCACATTGCGCATCCCTGGCACGATCCCTGTAACAGGAAAATGCAATGTAGTACCCTGGCAGTGTCCCTGCCAGCTGGCAGTGCCACCTGGGCATCTTGGCAGTCCCAGGCTGGCACTCAGGTGGCACTGCCAGAGTGCCAGGCTGGCAGTGTCAAGGTGCCCAGCAGCACCCACAGTGCCAGGGTGCCACCCTGCTCAGATGACAAGCAGCTGGGGTCCTCCATTTCTTGGAAGACCACCACGAGTACCGTTCTGTCTCGTCCCCATTTGTGGAGACCAGCACTGAACGGCACTCGCTTGAGGTCTCCAAGGTGAAGGGTTTAGATCCCAACGCCTCAGGGAGATCATGGGAGAGTATATTAGAGTGAGATTAGCTATGTCAATCTAATATTCAGACTTGCAAAATAGTGATACCGCCCACAATGGGCGGGATTCAGATCGCGACACCTTGCAAGATCGCTTTAGATCTCAGGAGGCGCGGCGAGCCAGGTAGATCCTCGAAGAGGGATCTCCCGCCGTCAACCAGCCACACCGCGGTGCCTTTTGGCGAAATGTGGCTGGTAGATTTTGCCCTAAATGTCTGATATAAAAATTTGAGACTGTTTAGGACAAAGTAGAGTGTGCTGCTGAGGTTAATCGCTGCAGCTTTTTGAGATTTTGTTAAGCATAATGAGCAAAATGATTTGTTGAAATAATACCGGAGGTGGAGGTGGAAGATGACAGGGGTTTATCGGCATCTGTAAGTGCATGTATTTGATTTTAACCACAGGATATGATAACCACTTATTTACTGCTGAGCTATAAAAACGGTGGTAAATTAAACCAAAATTCAATCAGATCTTGTAAATGAAACAGCTCAGCAACTTGAAAAGCACCCCTTGTTCTTTGTTAATGAGTGTGAGTTATTGCATAGTGGTGCCAAAGCTAGTTAAATTATGCACAAATACAAAGTCACTCACAAAATTCTTTTGGTGAGTAAAAACTGTAACGATTACGCCAATGATTCTTTAAAACCAAAAGGGCATCAAGATTGTTTCCAACAAAGTTCCAATGAGTTTTGGGTGTCAAAATGCTTCAAGTACTGCAACACAACAAAATCCTAACAATCAACTTTAGGAGGCTGAATGGTTTAAGAAGGGTGGGTGAATTAAGCCTTAGGCGTATCTGATTGGCGATGTGCCCTACTGGTTTCCATTCTCCATGATACTTATATGAAATGTCTGTCTTTCAGCTCAGAACTACCTTTTAATTCAGCTCCAACTAGAAATTTCACTCAGATCGAGATTTTGTGGCAAAAGAAAAAAGTAAAGGGTGCTCTCCTGGGGTTGAGGTATGTTATTAGGAGTAGGTTTAGTGCACACTGCATTCAACTGTATTGTAACTGAACTGGAAGCATTTGATGATGGTACTGAGCCCACCCCCCCATTGCACTAACTGCAGGAGTGGCTGTGCAAAATCGCCTTCAGTCAGCTGTCCGCAACAATGGGTTTTCACCCCGTAATGGCACTCCCCGCACAATTAACTATCCATGCACATGAAACAGGCCGAGTCGCTGGCAGGTGGCCTCTGATTTGCCCACCTCACTGTCAGCTCACTGCTTTTTCTCACGCTGGTCGCCATATTGAAACACACCCTTGCACAGCTTTGACAATCTCCGATTCACGGAAGACATAGCTCCCAAAAGGAAGAAGCATACTGTTCTAAAATTCAGCAATGCCTCACTGGAGCGACTGTTGGATGCTGTCGTGGCCGCCGTGATGTTCTCTACCTCACTCTGACTACAGGCCAAACAATTTGGCTTGGCAGCTGGTGGCAGTAGTGGTGCCAATGCCATGCAGAAGATGTCGGCCACTCTCATCCATGCCACCAGGATAAGACAGCCACCTCGTCACTCTGAACTCACAAACCCGGCATATATTCACTGTCATCTCACTCCCTACCAGCTCAAGAGACATCATTGCTCTCACTCACATCACCATCTGGCCTCATATCCTCTGCAGGTTGTGTAATCATCCTGTCCATGGCTCCACTCACCACTCACATATGCCAAGCATCCTTATCATCTTCCCTGGCATGCATCTTTCTCACACTCTCTCTGTCAATCCTCAAGCAGGACAAGCTCGCACAGAATAAAAGGGAGAGATCCCAGGCTAGGGGCATGATGGAGCTCAAAAACTGTGCCTTAGAGCTGGCTGGAAAGGGTGTGGACCGTGCCTGTGTCAACAGTGAGGTCGGAGGTGGACACCCAAAAGAAGATCCTGCACCAGCTCATCCATCAGACAACCATGTGATGTCAAACTGTGAGGATTACGTTATTTTTTTTAAACAATCATGTGTTCATATTTATGTACGCTCTGGTTTGAATTAAAAAAATTTTTAAAAAAAGAACCATACTGTGAGTGCTTTGTCCTGTTTTAGAGTCGTTGCCATGCACTCATTATCTCTCCTTTCTTTCAGACACCTTTGGAAAGCTCCCGAGGATGTCCAGCCTAATGACTGAGGAACCAGAGGATACCACAGTAGAAGACATATTGCAGCTTTCATCCACACCCTGCACCAGAGCAGACTTACACTCATTGGTGGGACCTAATTCCAAAGCAGCCTTGGGGTCACGATCTGTTGAGCACAGGCGCAATTTGGTCCATGGCAGGTGGAGGCAGGGACATCCGAGGGCACTAGCACTTTGAGGACTGCTGGAGGCTATGATTCTGCTGAGTCCGAGTCAGGTGTTGAGTCTCTCTACTCAGCCCCAAATCAGTTGCTAGAGCTGCAGCAACAATCACTGGAACATCAGGAAGGGATGTTAACTGCATCCCTCAGATTATAAGTATTGATGGAAGAGCCCTGCACTTTCAGTCTGAGGTAATAGCAGTCAAGAGGCTGTCTCCACCTCTGCTGTGGATGTCAGGGAAGCACCAAGATTTAGAGATAAGGTTAGGAACATTAAAAGATTTGGGAGCACAATTGTAGCACGGGTGTTCACAACATGTCTATAATATTCACAAATGTAAATGATATCACACTCATTTCACATCTCCTCTTTCTATGCCTCCTTCCTATGATGAGCTGTGTTGCAGTTAATCACATGTGATACCATGGTCCCTACCCCACTTATCGCAGATGTCGCCATCATGGGTCTCTCGTCTTTGTTTCCATATCACAACGGTTGGAGCCCCTTTCCCTAGTCATTCTCAAAATTAGTGATGTTTCAGCCTTAATGTTCGGTGTGCTGTGGAATGAACCTCATTCACATGTTTGGCAGGATCGTGCCATGTTTCTTCTTGGCTGTGTAAGACTGAAGCAGAGATGTTCTCCTATCTTGCCTGCATTCTTGAGAGATGATGGTGTAGTGTACAACTCTCACTCATGGAGAAGCCGCATATATCATGTGACTCCATGTGCTCTCTGGATCTCGGCAGGATTTTCATGCTCTGAGTCTCTATTCAGAGTTTGTTTTGCTGCTGTCAGCCAACTACATTTTCCACTTTCAGAGCATACATCTAATAAGTTCACCAATACTTTGGGGGCACCTTGCCACCTCAAGGTGACAAAGTTCAGACTGGCGCTCAAATATCAACCTTCAGCATCTCTTATCCTCTGCTTGGGTGTCTTGTGGGGACATGGCTCTCGTCACAAACGAGGATGCGGCCCTCTGCATTCTCCTCACCTCAAGTCACTGATGCTCATTCCACATGGTGATTTCTGGCAGTAAATAAAGGCTTTGAGCATGTTCCAAAAGTGCACATGGTTGCTCTAGACAATGTGGAGGGGAGCAATGGGAATGTACTGCTCTTTATCAGCAATGACACAGCCCTTGAGAGCTTCATGGTGTGTGCGCATTTTGGACCTGGCAAGGCCCAGGGCTGGCCATCGGGGCACGATGTCTGTGAGAAGAGGCATTTTAATGTGTGGCAGGCGAGTGTTTGATGGTGTCATGCTCAGGTGGTCTGCATTCATATTAATCTGAGGATGAATACAGTCTAGGATCCCTAACATCAGTGTGATTTGTATGAATGCAGCTCAGACGACTATGTCATCTCTAAATGGAATCACGGCAGCTGAATGTCAGCAGTTGCCTTTCCCCAAGAGTGAATTATCTGATTCATCAGGGCAACACAATGGCGCAGTGTGTTAGCCCTTCTGCCTCATGGCGCCGAGGTCCCAGGTTCGATCCCGGCTCTGGGTCACTGTCCGCGTGGTGTTTGCACATTCTCCCCGTGTTTGTGTGGGTTTCGCCCCCACAACACAAAAATGTGCAGGCTAGGTGGGTTGGCCATGCTAAATTGCCCCTTAATTGGAAAAAATGAATTGGGTACTCTAGATTAATATTTTAAAAATGTATCTGATTCATCATCTTCGTTACACGGAGTGCATTGTTCTCTTTTACAGAATTCACAGGGCAGGAGGCCATTCGGCCCATCGAGTCTGCACCGGCCCTTGTAAAGAGCCTCCACCCTAACCCAGTAACCCCAGCTAACATTTCGTTTGGACATTAAGGGCAATTTATCCTAGCCATTCCACCTAACCTGCACATCTTTGGACTGTGGGAGGAAACTGGAGCACCCGGAGGAAACCCACGCAGACACGGGGAGAATGTACAGACGCGGCACAGACAGTGACGCAGCGGGGAATCGAACCTGGCAGCTTCTCATTTCAGCCAGAACAAATATTGCCGAGGGTGCATCAGGAAAATGTGTGTCTGGTGTGTAACTATTCACTCTCATATTGAAGTGCGTGGTTGAACTGAAAGGAATAGAAATGCTGGTGTTCATGTTGGCCCATGATGAAGGGCACTTGTCCAAGGGGGTAATGACAGTTCACTATCCTCCTGGTGTAATCTGATGACTATCTGGACCTACTTGCAAGCATGCCTCGTTTGGCTCATGCTATGGCTTCAGATTCCTTGAACTCGTCATGCCCTTCGAGGTTCTCCTCATCAAAGGAGAGGTGTAGCTCCTCCATCTTGTCATCTGGCAAGTCCTCCCCCCTTTGCAGCGCCAGATTGTACAGCACGCAACAAGCCACGATGATACACAAGACCCTCTGGGGACTGTACTGGTGTACTCCGCCAAAGACATTGGAATCACATCCTTCAAACACCTCTGGTCTGCTCCACCAATGCTGGCCTTGTAGCATGAGCCTCGTTGTACCTTCTCAGGGGTCTGAGACCGCTGGAAGGGCATCATAATCAGCCACATCATATGTAGGTACCCTTTTGTCACCAAGGAGCCAGCCCTGGATGTTGTGTCATCCCTTTAGTATATCTGGGATCTGCTGTGATCTGCTCAATATGAATGCGTAATGGAGACTTTCTGTCAGTGGCACAAACCTGAATGATCAGATTTTTAAGGTCGCAGACAAGTTGAACACTGTGTGGATGGTAACTTTTCTGATTGATGCACTAGAGAGCCTGTTGTCAGGGAGCTTTTATAGCCCACGTGTGCAGTTAATGGCACCCTGCACTTGTGGGAATCTGTAAAGCCCAGTTCTCTGACTTGCTTGATGTCTGTCGAAGTTGACATAATTGAGAGCCTTGGCAAAAGGGGTGTTAGTAATCTCATGGAATGCATTTATGCATAGACACTTGAAGGTTTCCATAAAGATGGCCAGGAGAGCTCTGGAAGGAGTCACTGGCGTAGGAGTTCAGAGCGGCTGTTACTTTCACAGCCACCAGCCACAACTACCAACCACAGCTACCAGCAATGAGAGGTGTATCAAAGTGTAGTTAGAGTTTGGTGAAACAGGGTGTTATGTGAAAAAGTGAGGAGCGGAGCCAGCTGCACATGCGAGGGACACCTCTACTCAGGCAGCAGGCTGAATTTGAAATACAATCCAGTCACTCCTAAATTCATTGGCTGGTAAGTAACTGCTAATTTGCATTACCTATTCTGAGTTGTTTCCAGATTAAAGGAAAATTGGAGAAACATTACAGATTACAAAAACTAAACCAGAGTCCTGGCGAATCGCTTAACTAGGGCTGCAGATCGGGCTTTAAACTACATAGTGGGGAGGATTCGTTGTATGGAAAATTAGAAGATCAAAGTGAAAGGAGAAGGGAGGAGTGCCAGTTAGTGAGGAGGTGGATTGTTACCAGAAAATAAAAGGAAAGGACAGAATGTGTGAACGCCATATTGCAACCAAAGAATTAGACAAAAGCTGGGAAATTGATAATGGAACAAACTAAAAGGTGTTGTGTCTGAATGCACAAAGTATTCGGATCAAAATTAATGAATTAACAGTGTAAATAGAGACAAAGGGGTATGATCTGGTGGCAATTACTGAGACATGGTTCCAAAGACACCAGGGGCCGAAATTCTCCCCTACCCGCGGGCGGGGCGGGGGGTCCCGGCATAGCGGAGTGGCGCCAACCACTCCGCCGACATGGCGCCAAACTGGCGCCAACGGCTTTTGGCGCCACGCCGCCTGGCGTCGGGGTTGGCCGAAAGGCCTTCGCCGGTCGGCGTGAGTCCGCGCATGCGCCGGAGCGTCAGCAGCCGCTGACGTCACCCCGGCGCATTCGCGGTGGAGGGGGGTCTCTTTCCGCCTCCGTCATGGTGGAGGCCGTGGCGGCGGCGGGAAGAAAAAGAGCGCCCCCACGGCACTGGCCTGCCGGCCGATCGGTGGGCCCGATCGTGGGCCAGGCACCGTGGGGGCACCCCCCGGGGTCCGATCGCCCCGCGCCCCCCCCAGGACCCCGGGGCCCGCTCGTGCCACCGATCCCGCCGGCACAGAGGGTGGTTTTAAACCACATCGGCGTGAGAGGCCTGACGCAGCAGGACTTCGGCCTTCGCGGGCCGGAGAATCGCCGCGGGGGCCCGCCGATTGGCGGGGGCTGCGATTCCCGCATCCCGCCGATTCTCGGTGTGGCGGAGGAGTTGAATATCTAATGGTAGTTAGTCGAGGCCGGAATTGAAACCGGTCCCTCGCCGTGTGAGGTAGTAGCTAAACACTGTGCCACAGTGCCGTCCTACCTGCAGATAGTAAGTTGCAATGAGGAAATAATAAATTTACAAATGGATATAGGTAGGTTAGGTGAGTGAGTCAAAATTTGGCAAATGGTATTTAACATGGATAAGTATGAGGTTATCAATTTTGGTCAAAAAAATGGAAAGGCAACTTACTATCTAAACAGGATGATGTACCATCAACTGAACGCGAGACGAGTTGCTGAACAAAAGTATGGCTTTAATATACTAGATGTTAGCCCTGCGGTCGATTACAGTAGAAGGACGACCGCCGGGAGTACTGGGTATTTATACCCCGCCCTGGAGGCGGGGTTAATTCAGCCTCTTGACCAATCGCGGAGCCGTCACATGGCTGGTCTCAACCAACTGGTCGAGAGGCACATGACCGACCAGGGCCAATGGTAAGGCGGTGTTCTGCACCAATGGCAGGCAGCTATGCTAATCATGCCACCACATTCACCCCTTGCGGAGAAAGAAGCCGGGGGTGTGTGTCAACGGGAGCGGGGGGGGGGGGAGAACTGGTGGTATGAGTAGTAAGGAGAGAAAAAAAATGTATCCTTGGCTTCCCACTGGCCCAGACATTTAGCAACAGTACATTGTGTCCATACAAGGGTCCATGGTGGTGTTGAAGTTAAATGGACTCGATCAGCCTTTTCGTTGCCCGTGACGTCCTGGCAGACCGCCGCAGGGGAGTTGGTGACGTTGGTTCAGCCGATGGTGGTGGTTCAGCTGATGTCCTGGACTCCAGGAGCGATGGTCCTTGAACTGCCTCCGTACCCCGGGCTGGTGGTGGAGATGCCATGGATGGGGAAGGGGTGGCCTGGGTGGGGCCTGGGGGAAAAGTGGCGGGGGGGGTCTGTGGTGAAGGGGGGGGGGAAGGCCGCATGCTGGCGGGTGCCAGGTCCCGGAGGGAGACCGTGTCCTGCCGACCGTCGGGGTACTCCACGTACGCATACTGCGGGTTAGTGTGGAGTAACTGGACTTGTTCCACCAACGGGTCGCACTTGTGCACCCGCACATGCTTCCGGAGCAAGATGGGTCCGGGGGCGCCAGCCACGTCGGGAGGGGGGATCCGGAGGACGACTTCCTGGGGAAAACAAAGAAGACATTCATGAGGTGTTGATTAGTTGTGGTACAGAGGGAGCGGATAGAATGTAGGGCATCGGGGATAAACTCTTGCCATCGGGAAATAGGGAGATCTCAGGACCGGAGGGCCAGTAGGATGGTCTTCCAGATGGTACCATTCTCCCGCTCGACATGTCCGTTACCCCGGGGGTTATAGCTGGTCGTCCTGTTAGAGGCAATGCCCCTCCTGAGTAGGAATTGACGCAGCTCGTCGCTCATAAAGGAGGACCCCCGATCGCTATGTATGTACGCGGGGTAGCCGAACAGGAGAAGATGGAGAGGAGGGCCTTATGACGGTCGATGTGGTCATGTCGGGGCAGGGAATGGCGAAGGGGAAACGGGAGTAGTTCATCGATCACCGTCAGGAAGTAAATGTTGCGGCTGCTAGAGGGAAGGGGCCCCTTGAAGTCTATGCTGAGACGTTCGAAGGGGCGGGATGCTTGGATCAGGTGTGCGCGCATTCGGGGCGGTAGAAAGTGCGGTTTGCACTCTGCGCAGATGTGGCAGTCACCGGGTTACTGTCCTGACTTCCTCGATGGAGTAGGGGCAGGTTGCGGGTCTTTATGACATGATAGAAACGGGTCACCCCTGGATGGCAGAGGTCCGCGGGGAGGGAGCGGAGGCGGTCTATCTGCGCGTTGGCGCAGGTACCGCGGGACAGGGCATCAGAGGGCTCATTGAGCTTCCCAGGACGATACAAGATATAGTAGTTGTACGTGGACACTCGATCCGCTCACCGCAAGATCTTGTCGTTCTTAATCTTGCCCCTCTGTGCATTATCGAACATGAAGGCTACTGACCGTCGGTCTGTGTGGAGGGTAAACTTCCTGCCAGCCAAATAGTGCCTCCAATGTCGCACCGCTTTGACTATGGCCTGGGCTTCCTTTTCCACTGAGGCGTGGCGGAGTTCGGAAGCCTGGAGGGTTCTGGAGAAGAAGGCCACGGGTCTGCCCGCTTGGTTCAGAGTGGCTGCCAGAGCTACTTCTGATGCGTCGCTCTCGACCTGGAAGGGGAGGGACTCGTCGATGGCGCGCATCGTGGCCTTTGCGATGTCCCGCTTTGATGCGGCTAAAGGCCTGGCAGGTCCTCTGTCGACGGCGGGAAGGTCGTGGACTGAATGAGGGGGACGGGCCTTGTCGGCGTAATTGGGAACCCATTGGGCGGAGTAAGCGAAGAAAACCCAGGCAGCGTTTGAGGGATTTGAGGGTATTGGGGAGAGGGAGTTCATCAGGGGGCGCATGCGTTTGGGGTCGGGGCCTATCACTCCGTTATGCACTACGTAGCCGAGGATGGCTAGACGGTCGGTGTTAAACACGCACTTATCCTTATTATAAGTTAGGTTAAGGAGTTTTGCGGTTTGGAGGAATTTTCGGAGGTTGGTGTCATGGTCCTGCTGGTCGTGGCCGCAGATGGTGACATTATCGAGATACAGGAAGGTAGCCCGTAATCCGTATTTGTCGACCATTCGGTCCATCTCCAGTTGGAAGACCGAGACCCCATTTGTGACACCGAATGGAACCCTGAGGAAGTGGTAGAGGCGCCCATCAGCCTCGAACACGGTGTACTTGCGGTCACTCGTGCGGATGGGGAGCTGGTGATAAGCGGACTTGAGGTCCACCGTGGAGAAGACTTTATATTTCGCAATCTCGTTTACCATGGTGGAAATACGGGGGAGAGGATACGCGTCCAGTTGCGTAAAACCGGTTGATGGTCTGGCTGTAGTCGATGACCATCTGGTTTTTCTCCCCAGTCCGGACCACCAGCACTTGGGCTCGCCAGGGACTGTTGCTGGCCTCGATGACCCCTTCCTTCAGCAACCTATGGACCTCGGACCTGATGAAGGTCCGGTCCTGGGCGCTGTACCGTCTGCTCCGGGTCGCGATGGGTTTGCAATCGGGGGTGAGATTAGCAAACAAGGAGGGGGGGTCCACTTTGAGGGACGCGAGGCTACAGAGCAGTGAGGGGGGTATAGGCCGCCGAATTGGAAGGTCAAGCTCTGCAGGTTGCACTGGAAGTCCAGTCCTAGGAGTGCCGGTGTGCAAAGGTTGGGGAGGATAAGGAGTTTATAATTTTTAAAAACCGTCCCCTGGACCGTGAGGTCCCCGATGCAGCACACCGGTGATGCGGACGGAGTGCGAACCTGAGGCTAACCCAATTTCGTGTTTTACAGGGTGGACAGGGAGCGTGCAACGTCTTAACCGTGTCAGGGTGTACGAAGCTTTCCGTGCTCCCGGAGTCCAGCACGCAGTCCGTCTCGTGCCCGTTGAGGTGGATTTGCGTTGTCGTCTTGGCGAGCGTGCGTGGACGTGACTGGTCGAGCTGAATGGCCGCGAGCCGTGGAGACGATCCATAGTCGTCGTCGTTGGCCGAGTGGGTGCTGGCAGGACCTTGTGTGCCAGTCCAGGATGGCGGCGCCCAGGACCCGCACGTTGAGTCGGGGCCCCAAGATGGCGGCGCCCAGGACCCACACGTGGAGTCAAGGCCCCAAGATGGCGGCGCCCAGGACCCGCACGTGGCGTCCGGGGCCCAAGATGGCGGCGCCTGCAGGACCCTCGTGGTTGCTGGGGGCGGGGTTAGCGGTGCTGGCGGGCCGATCGGAGCGGCTGAGAGCGGGGCAGAGAGGCACGCAAGCCGGGCGCAGGGGCCCGGGGGCGGAGATTGACGCGGTGCGCTGGAAGGGCCCGGAGGAGGAGATCCCCGGTCGCTGCGCGGCACAGCAGTGACCGATTTAGCCTGGCAGACCGATGAAAAATGGCCCTTCTTCCCGCAGCTCTTACAAAGGGCGGAACGGGCCGGGCAGCGTGGGCGGGGGTGTTTGGCAAGCCCACAGAAATAGCAACGGGGCCCCGCGGACTTGTCGGGGAATCCCGCAGCGCAGGCCTGAGGGGGTCGGGAGTGGCGGATGGTGGTGGGGAAGCGTGCCAGGAGGCCCAGGGTGCTGCAGCGTGGCTGGGGACATAGGTGCAGGCATTTAAGTCGGCGACCTCCAGGAAGGTGGAGTCCGTACCTCAGTTAGGCTGAGGTCGTCTTTTTCCAGCATCCGCTGGCGGATAGCGGCGGACTGCATCCCAGCCACGTAAGCATCTCTGATTAAATGTTCCATGTGCTCAGTGGCTGAAACTTGGAGGCAGGTTGCAATTCCTCCCCAGGACAGCGAGGGCCTGGTAAAAATCATCTAAAGACTCACCGGGGAACTGTTGTCTGGTAGCCAGCAGATGTCGGGCATACACTCGGTTTACCGGCTTAAGAAATTGTCCTTTTAGCTTATCCATGGCCACGTCATATTCCTTTTCTTCCTCTATCATCGCGTATGCCGCCATGCCCACACTGGAATGGAGAATATGAAGCTTCTGTGCCATGGTGGGGGGGCTGCTTGCGGTCGCCAGATAGCTATCGAAACACGCCAGCCAATGCTTGAAGATTGCCGATGCATTCGGAGTTTGCGGGCTGATGCGGAGGCATTCGGGCTTGATCCGGAGCTCCATCTTCAAATTTCTAGTATATTAAATTGATGTACCATCAATTGAACGCGAGACGAGTTGCTGAACAAAAGTCTGGCTTTAATATACTAGATGTTAGCCCTGCGGTCGATTACAGTAGAAGGACAACCGCCGGGAGTACTGGGTATTTATACCCTGCCCTGGAGGCGGGGTTAACTCAGCCTCTCGACCAATCGGGGAGCCGTAACATGACTGGTCTCAACCAACCGGTCGAGAGGCACATGACCGACCAGGGCCAATGGTAAGCCGGTGTTCTGCACCAATGGCAGGCAGCTATGCTAATCATACCACCACACAGGAACATAGATATTACAGTGCAGAAGGAGGCCAAGTGGCCCAACGAGTCTGCACCGACCCTTGGAAAGAGCACCCTACCCAAGCCCACACCTCCACCCTATCCCCGTAACCCCACATAATCTTTTTGGACACTAAGGGCAATTTAGCATGGCCAGTCCACCTAACCTGCACATCTTTGGATTGTGGGAGGAAATCGGAGCACCTGGAGGAAACCCACGCAGGCACGGGGAGAACGTGCAAACTCCGCACAGACAGTGACTCAAGCCGGGAATCGAACCTGGGACTCTGGAGTTGTGAAGCCACAGTGCTGACCACTGTGCTACCGTGTCCCCCACTGGAGAGCACATTTCAGAGTGCTTTGGTGCAGAGGGATTTGGGTGTCCTTGTGCATGAATTGCAGAAAACTTATACAGGTGCAGCAGGTAATAAGGAAGATAAATGGAGTTTTGCACTTTATAGCAAAAGAAATAGAGTATAAAAGTCGGGAAGCAATGTTGCAGCTGTACAAGGCATTGGCGAGATCTCACCTGGAGCACTGTGTACATTGTGGTCTCCTTATTTGAGGAGGGATGTAGTTACATTAGAGGCAGTTCAGAGGAGGCTCATCACTAGATTGAGTCAGGGATGAGGGGTTTGTCTTATGAACACAGACTGAGCAGTTTAGGCCTCTCCTCTCTTGAGTGTAGAAAAAATGAGAGATCTAATTCAGTATATATGATAAAAGGTATTGACAAAGTAGACTTAGGGTGGGTGCTTCCTCTTGTGGGGCACTATCAAATCAGAGGTCATAGGTTTAGGATAAAAGGTAGCAGATTTGAAAGAGATGAAGAGAAATTATTTATTTTAAAGGTTTGTGAATCTGTGGAATTCACTATCACAGATTGCGATAGATGCTGGGACATTGAGTAAATTTAAGGAGGAGATAGACAGATTTTAAATTAGTAATGGTTTGAAGATTTATGGAGAATGGGCAGGAAAGTGGAGTTGAGGCCGAAATTAGATCAACCATGATCATATTTAATTGCAGAGGAGACTCGAGGGGCTGAATTGCCTACTGCTGCTCCGGGTTCTTATGCCCTCTAAGTCCCCGTGGTTCCGATTCCTGAAGAATGTGACAAATGTGAGTAACCAGATCCCTGGACATTAGTTCTTGCTCATCTGTAAGTAAAACAGGAGCTTTCTGTGAAACCTGGGTCATAAAAGCCATCTATGCATGACGTCTCTGTGACCTCATCTCCTGCGCCAATAGAGGCCCAGGATCTGAAGGGTATTGCTCCTTCCTTTGGTGTTCAAGGCACCTCCATTGCAAACTTCTCTTTCTTCTCTCCTCCCTGTAAACAATAATGCAGATAGCTATAAATCCAGTCTCCACCTTCCTGACGGCCTTTTCTATGCAGTATCAATGGGAAACAGACAAGAGTCAGCATTAGCCTCTAAATGTCCGTTTTCTGTCAATGACTCATCAGTGAATGTGGGTCCAAGGGCTTTGTTCCCTGTGAAACAGTATTTGCCCCTCGAATGAAAACCAGTGCAGGGTGCATATCAATGCTTCCCCCACTCAGTGCAGGGTGCATATCAATGTACCCCCACTCAGTGCAGGATGCATATCAATGTTCCCCCCACTCAGTGCAGGATGCATATCAATGTACCCCCACTCAGTGCAGGATGCATATCAATGTTCCCCTACTCAGTGCAGGATGCATATCAATGTCCCCCCCACTCAGTGCAGGATGCATATCAATGTACCCCCCCACTCAGTGCAGGCTGCATATCAATGTACCCCCACTCAGTGCAGGATGCATATCAATGTACCCCCACTCAGTGCAGGATGCATATCAATGTTCCCCCTACTCAGTGCAGGGTGCATATCAATGTTCCCCCACTCAGTGCAGGATGCATATCAATGTACCCCCCACTCAGTGCAGGGTGCATATCAATGTTCCCCCACTCAGTGCAGGATGCATATCAATGTCCCCCCCACTCAGTGCAGGATGCATATCAATGTCCCCCCCACTCAGTGCAGGATGCATATCAATGTTCCCCACTCAGTGCAGGATGCATATCAATGTACCCCCACTCAGTGCAGGATGCATAATAATGTACCCCCACTCAGTGCAGGATGCATATCAATGGAGCCCCCCACTCAGTGCAGGATGCATATCAATGTTCCCCCCACTCAGTGCAGGATGCATATCAATGTTCCCCCCACTCAGTGCAGGATGCATATCAATGTCCCCCCACTCAGTGCAGGATGCATATCAATGTACCCCCACTCAGTGCAGGATGCATATCAATGTACCCCCCCACTCAGTGCAGGATGCATATCAATGTTTCCCCCACTCAGTGCAGGATGCATATCAATGTACCCCCACTCAGTGCAGGATGCATATCAATGTTCCCCCACTCAGTGCAGGATGCATATCAATGTTCCCCCCACCCCACATGACTGTCGATTATGACATTTCTTTGGCCACAAGCTTGGATGTGCTTCTTTTAGCCCAGGCAATGGGAGTCTCATTCACTGCACTGCAATACTACACTCTTGGGAATAAACATGACGGTACCTGTTCATTCACGAAATTAGATTATTTGAAGGGGCCTGAAGCCTCTGTTCTGTGAACTGGCCAGTGCCAACTTTCTAACAGGCTTTTGAAGCTTGTCCATTTGTCCAATTGCTCTGGAGTTCATTATAATGCTGGGGAATTTTCATGCCGCGAACAACTGGTTAAAACGAGGAGATTGATTAGTGCCACATAGTAGCATTACTTTTGCATGATATCACTGCTTCACTTTCCTGATTCCCTGTAATGTAATTGAAAGGTTGCTAATATGTCTCAGCTGTGCCTCTCTCCTCAATTGGGAATCAACTGTCCAGATGCATGCCAATGTAATCAGCATCCAGTGCATCCACCAGTCCTCCATTCTGAACTCACCAGCAGAGCTTCTCCTCATTTTGATTTTGTATTGTGCCATCGCTGCAGGTTGGAAGATAGTGGTGTAGAACTCTTACTGCATACAAGCTTAGACCCTCCCTGTCTGAGTATGGAAACCCTTCCATCGTGCTGTAGGAGCCTCATGTTCAGGTTTCCCTCCTTCACAGACTTCCCCATTCTCCCCCGATGGAACCACAGAATTTACAGTGCAGAAGGAGGCTATCGACCCAAATAGTCTTCATCGGCCCTTGAAAAGAGCGCCCCACTTAAGCCCTACACCTCTACCCTATACCTGTGACCCAGAAACCTCACCTGACCTTTTTTTTACACTAAGGGCAATTTATCATGGCCATACCCCGAACCTGCACATCTTTGGACTGTAGGAGGAAACCGGAGCACCCGGAGGAAACTCACGCAGACACGTAGAACGCGCAGACTCCGCACAGACAGTGAAGCCAGGATTCGAACCTGGGACCCTGGAGCTGTGAATAACTGTGCTAGCCTGGGCAGCACGGTAGCATTGTGGATAGCATAATTGCTTCACAGCTCCAGGGTCCCAGGTTCGACTCCGGCTTGGGTCACTGTCTGTGTGGAGTCTGCACATCCTCCCCGTGTGTGCGTGGGTTTCCTCCGGGTGCTCCGGTTTCCTCCCACAGTCCAAAGATGTGCAGGTTAGGTGCATTGGCCATGATAAATTGCCCTTAGTGTTAGGTGGGGTTACTGGGTTATGGGGATAGGGTGGAGGTGTTGACCTTGGGTAGGGTGCTCTTTCCAAGAGCCGGTGCAGACTCGATGGGCCGAATGGCCTCCTTCTGCACTGTAAATTCTATATACTGCCCTATATTCCTTGATCCCATCATGTTTGTGGGACATATCCATTTGTTAGCCGCTGAACATTTTGAAGTGGATGTGCCTGTGGTCTATGTGGCCCTCACCCATCCCCACCTTAGACTGTTCAACTAACACCCCACATCACCACCCCCCCCCCCACAAGCCCCCAACCCCCAATCATGAGTCTGAGTACAACCTTCCCCACTTGTAATCCCACTTGATATACTCCTGCAGCACCTTTTCCTGTGGGAGGCCAGATGCCCACCTTCCCCAGTAATGGCCTAGTCCAGCAGTCCATGAGAAGCCATCCCCACATTACTGCAGGTCTGGTATATGGAGACTTTCCTGTGACAACCCCCTGAAAGCGAAGTGGTGTTGCCTGCAAAGCTGAACGCAGATTCCCATCTGTGCTGTGTGATGCAAGGTAGGCAAACTAACAGCAACGTGAGGAGCGAAGTGCAGGTCGCCAGGAGCACATTGTGAAACATGTCCTTCTAACTATGCGCTATTGTGCCAGGATGATCCAGAGTTGGGGGGATGATTCCACTGAGGAGTCCTTATAATAACATGCAAAAATATTGAAATGACGTTCCCGACATTTTGAAGAGGGAAATGTGGCCAGCGATGGATGGCTAGAGTGCATAATTACGCCTTGTTTTATGACACCGTAAAACCGATTATTGGCCTTATGATATTTATAAGGCCCCCACCCACCATAATTCCCGCCACGAACGGGTGCAGAAAATCCCAGCCTGACTTACCAAAATGGGAAAAGTTCCAATGTCCAGCACTAATTTCATTATCTTGATCATCACAAAAAATATCATCAAGGAGAGTCTTCAGACATTGGTAATAAATTAAGTTTCATATCTGGCATGACATTCACCATTTACATACATCATGCACTATGTGTAACCAAGAATATGGATGCAAATAACTATTGATATAACATGCACTATAAATCTATAAAATCTTATTCTTCCATTTTAGTGCATTTTTTCACTAGTTTTGTAACCAGAGGAGACTTTGCGATGAGCATCATCTGATAAGAATATTTAAAAAAATACAATTTCAATGTTTCTTTTGCATACAAAATATAGGATGAATCTATTCTTGAAAAATGAATGCCAGACTTTGGAATAAAGGAAGAAGTGTGGCTTATGAGCTACTTCAGAGGCTGATCTTTTGTAGAATCCTTCAAGTGAATGTTGATGACAAACTTAAAATTTGATAAAAGCTAATGCATTTTATGAATTGGCGCTAGTGAAGATATCTTATCTTTTTTGAAACAACGTAAAATGAACATTTTGAAGGCCAGTGAAATAAATTACTGTTTTTTTATCAATTGACTTCTTTGATGTATCAAAGTGATTTTATCACTTTTTCGATGCATGAAGGCAAGGTTCCATTTCAGAATACTAAAACCCCCAAATATTGCAGTGTTTCAGTTTCCTGCATTTTCAGTTTGTGAAACATTTCAGAACGCATAGTGCCCTTTGACTCCTTGGGTCATTCTCACATACACATGTGACAAGGTGGCTTATCTTGTTTCAATTTATGAAACATTGTCGATGGAAATTTTTATTTGGACAAATTAAATCAAGGTTGTAGTAAGTTTCAACTTGCTTGGATTGCCCAAGGTACATTGTGAATGACACTCTAAATAGAACAATGGGCCACAACTTCCTCAAAGTGTCATTCAGCATCGGATTGCCATTCTGTCTTGACTTATCTGAGATAAAAAGCTGAAGTGCCAGTCTCGTCCTTCCTGACTCAGGCCGGGATTCAAGCAACGAGGCGAAGGAGGACATGCCCCATTTACACAGCACTAGCTGCTGCAAAGCAGGTGAGTTTAAATGTCCCACTGAAGGTAACAGGCTAAGGCAAGTGGATGGGATGTGGGGGTGGGGGAGTCGGACATCAGGGGGGGAGTCGGACATCGGGAGGGGGGTCAGTGGGTCTTGAGCTGTTGGGGGATTCAGACATAGGGGGCAGTTGGACATTATAGGAAGGAGGGGGGGGGGTGTCAGATATTGGGGGGGGGGGGGGGGGGGGGTGAATCCGACATCCGGGAGGTAGTCGGACGTTAGGGAAGGGGGAAGAGAGTTGGACTTCAGGTGAGGTGGAATTCAGACATGGAGGGGGGGGTGAGAGTCAGACATCAGAGGAAGGGGAGGAGTTGGATATCGTGGGGGGGGGGGGGGGAGCGGATATCGTGGGGAAGATGGACATCAGAGGGGGGGGGGAGATGGAAATTGGAGGGATGGGGAGGGAAGTCAGACATCAGGGGGTGGGGGAGTTAGACATTGGGGGAATGATGGACATTGAGGGAGAGGAGTCGGGCATCAGAGGATGGGGTGCGTCAGACTTCAGAGAGTGGGGAGAATCGGACACTGGGGGAGGGGCAAGTTAGATATTGGGGGAGAGAGAGCTGGACATCAGGAAGGGGAGGTGGACATCAGGGTTGCAGGTCTGGAGTGGAGGGGCTGGTCAGGCCGGTAAAGGTGTCGGAATTGATTGGGTTGAGGGGGTCAGGTTGAAGGAGGAGGGTGTGGGAAATCCCGTGGGAATGGAGGTTGGCGTGGGGATACCTTGAGGGGTGGGGTGCTTATTGTGGTGTCCTGTGTCCTGTGCGGGGTCCGACGTGGGTCTTTAAAATAGTTACTCTGAAGTTAGAAGGGTATGCTTTCCTTCTAATTCTTTCAGAGTAACTATGAGTGTACAACTGGCAGGACCATCCGAAGTTAGCCATTTAAATTGCTTTGTTGGATGGTTCCTAACCCGGTACAATTGCCCTTGGGAAGTTAGTCCTTCTGGATAATTGCTGGATAAATCTTTACCTGGGAACCACAGAGAGGGATTCCCCAGCGTATCTTTGGGGTACCTCCCAAATCTGACGCTGGGGAACTAGGAAGTTACAGGCCAATAAATTTCTAAATGAGTGTAAAATAATCAAGTTTACGCCAAATGCAATTTTATCATGCATTCATTAAATAGCCCCACATTGAATAAAATTTCAGACAAACTTCATGCTGTAATATTTAGTTTGATTGGTATTTTAGCCATTGTGTTCGAATTCATTGCAGCTACATCTAACAGTAGAAAATATGAATTTGAATAAGTGTCATAAATGGTGTAGGAGCATCGCTACAAACATGCAATGAGGTTAGTGGATAGTTCCTGTACCAGAGACTGTAGTTCACTACATCTATTCTATATAATTTTAGATATGTTCCACACAAACATTTTCTGTTTATAGTGTTGCTGAGGCATTTAGAAAGCTTCAGGCAAAAACAGAGGAAACCCCCAAACTCACAATAGTCAGACGACTAGGAATTTATAATGCTTGGGTACAAAGCAGATTCTTGCATGGTGTTGGACTTTCAAAAGCAAGAACATAGGCTGAATTAATTCCATATGCTTTGCTTCAGAAAAGTCCATGGAATTTATTTGCAGAATTGAGTCCCCAACATTGAAGCTGAGATACTGCAGCTTTAAAACTCAGACAGCATCATGGGGATGTTCAAGCAATATGTATACAATAGACAATGTTGTTAGAATGGATGACGTCCTCCCCGTGTGTGCGTGGGTTTCCTCCGGGTGCTCCGGTTTCCTCCCACAGTCCAAAGATGTGCGGGTTAGGTGGCTTGGCCGTGCTAAATTGCCCGTAGTGTAAGGTTAATGGGGGGATTGTTGGGTTACGGGTATACGGGTTATGTGGGTTTAAAGTAGGGTGATCATTGCTCGGCACAACATCGAGGGCCGAAGGGCCTGTTCTGTGCTGTACTGTTCTATGGTCACCTACCAAAAGATGCACTGTACTTGACGCTGTCATTAGCCCTATTTGGTGGTCAAAACTAAGGTATAAGAATTCATGCAAGTGAGATATTATTTCATGCTGGATTGACTTGAACAGTGGGGATCAGTCTGCACATGATCAAAGCACTTGTTGCCAAAGTCCTTCCACTGGAGCATGAGAATTTGAAGAACTACGTCTTCAGATTGACACAGAAAAGTGATATGACAGGAAGGAGCAGGCGGCAGCAGCCCCTACATCAGCAAATTATGATGTATGATGCCTCCACTGCAGCCGACAATGTCTTGCGTGAATTGGACTGTACTTCCGCCTGAAAACTCACAACAAATGGCAGTAGGTGAGAATCATCGGCAATGATGCAAAGCCAAAGACGAAGAATATGTGCTGAATATGCCGTTGAAAATCCTGCCCAGGTGGTTGGTGGAAATTAAAAAATTTAGTTAATCAGGAATATAAAGTTAGCCTTAGGGATGGTGACCATGACCATCAGTGATTGTTGTTAAAAACCCATCTGATTCACTAATGGCCTTTAGGAAAGGAAATCTGCCATCCTCATCTGGTCTGTCCTATGTGTGACTCCATACCAACAACAAAGTGGTTGCCTCAAAACTTCCCCTGAAATGGCCTAGCAAGCTACTCAGCTCGAGGAAAACTAGAGATAGACAACAAATTCTGGCTTTGCCAATGACACCCATATCCAATGAAAGAATAAAGAAAAACTGTTACACAGATTCTTAATTGCAATTTGGAGAGAATTAATTATATTAACTCTTAAACAAATACATTTTGCAAAAGGACTGAGCCTGTTACTCCCGGACATACAAATATTGTGAGTGCTTTCAACCACAACTGTGTCAACCATCTTCTCAAGCATGCCAGATATTCAATCATTCTTCAGTTAGTCATTTGGGAATACAGAGAGAAATGGTGAAAAAAGTAACATGCTGTCAACGTTTTTCATCTTGCACTCATCAGGCAATTCACAAGAATACCAGTAGTAAAGGGAACAACACTTTATACTGCATGAGAGAGAATGCCAATTTGTTGGTCATGGAATGTTATTGGTTCGGGCATCACCACGGAGAATGCACCCAGGAACCGCTAACTGCCAAACTCGTGTTCAAATTCAAACCTGGCAGGTTGACTCCGATTGGTCATGTATTGCCATGCGGAATGAATCAAGCAATGCCTCCATGGCAATGCCTCTTCCACTCAGAGTCCACTTGTCAACCAATCAGTAATCTCTTCTCATGCACTTTCCTTTACTAATTGGCATTCTTGAAAACTGTCATGGTGAGTGCAAGATAAAAAGTTTTACCACATGTCTCTTTCTTTCAACAATGCACTCTTCAGTTACAAAACAAATTGCATTTGGAGTTGATTGGTGGCTTTGTGCCACGTGCACGAACAGTGATAAAATATGAACATAGAATATTACAGCGCAGTAGAGGCCCTTCGGCCCTCGATGTTGTGCCGACCTGTGAAACCACTCTAAAGCCCATCTACACTATTTCCTTATCATCCATATGTTTATCCAATGACCATTTAAATGCCCTTAATGTTGGTGAGTCCACTACTGTTGCAGGCAGGGCATTCCACGCCCTTACTACTCTCTGAGTAAAGAACCTACCTCTGACATCTGTCCAATATCTATCTCCCCTCAATTTAAAGCTATTTCCCCTCATGCTAGACATCACCATCCGAGGAAAAAGGCTCTCACTGTCCACCCTATCTAATCCTCTGATCATCTTGTATGCCTCAATTAAGCCACCTCTTAACCTTCTTAACAGCCTCAAGTCCCTCAGCCTTCCATCATAAGATCTTCCCGCCATACCAGGCAACATCCTGGTAAATCTCCTCTGCACCCTTTCCAATGCTTCCACATCCTTCCTATAATGCGGCGACCAGAACTGCACGCAATACTCCAAATGCGGCCGCACCAGAGTTTTGTACAGCTGCAACATGACCTCATGGCTCCGAAACCCAATCCCTCTACCAATAAAAGCTAACACACCATACACCTTCTTAACAACCCTATCAACCTGGGTGGCAACTTTCAGGGATCTATGCACATGGACACCGAGATCTCTCTGGTCATCCACACTACCAAGAATCTTACCATTAGCCCAGTACTCTTTCTTCCTGTTATTCCTTCCAAAATGAATCACCTCACACTTTTCTGCATTAAACTCCATTTGCCACCTCTCAGCCCAGCTCTGCAGCTTATTTATGTCCCTATGCAACTTGCAACATCCTTCCGCACTGCCCACAACTCCACCGACTTTAGTATTATCTGCAAATTTACTCACCTATCCTTCTACGCCCTCCTCCAGGTCATTTATAAAAATGACAAACAGCAGTGGCCCTAAAACAGATCCTTGTGGTATACCACTAGTAACTGAACTCCAGGCTGAATATTTCCCATCAACCATCCCTGTGTCTTCTTCCAGCTAGCCAATTTCTCATCCAAACTGCTAAATCACCCTGAATCCCATGCCTCCGTATTTTCTGCAATAGCCTACCATGAGATTCAAGGACACCCAAAGGGAGGAGGAGCATCAGATGGATACCATGAGATCATCAACCCAGAAATCCCAATGAGATTTCAAAGTAGGCGGATTCTGGATGCACATATGTTTGCTTTGGTTCTTTTCACAGATGCAGCTTAGTCAGCTACGCTCTTGTGACTAGCTGCCGTTGAGGAAGTGGATGAAACATAGCCGTGGCTTGACTATCTCGTCTTAGCCATTTCTGGTGGCACAAAGCTGGTCTCGTTCAACTGATGGTGTGCCTACATTATAATGCCGATCTGACTAAAATATCCTTTCTGCGTTTTGGGACCACTTCATGAAGCATCTGCCTGGTGTCAATTTCCTCTATGAAAGTGTCCCAACATTAGTAAGCACTACTAGATTACAGGTTCATTGAAACTGAAGTGGGCAGAAGACAAACCAAATGCCAGATTACTTTTTTGTCAGGTTTTGTTCTGCTTAAAGATATAAAGCACATACTTTGGTTGGAAAACTCATTAACCATGAAATTTTCTCCCAATCCTGAAAGTAAAAGTACAATGAAACTATTAACCAAAATAGTGCTAACATTCCTCAAAGGATTAAGGATGAAAACATATCCATACTAATGCAAGGTCACTAAAAGGGAAGCAGGTTTCCAAGGGAGGGGTTTATAATAAAGAAGTCGCATAGTTGATAATCCAACATCAGAAACACATTTAGCAACCTTATCTTGGAGTTTTTCTTTCCATGGGCAAACTAGTCTAATCCTGAGATGGGTGGAAAATATGAAAGGATTACAGAGGCAAATTTTGGGAGGAGTGTAAAACTAATTGAGACATCTGTATGAAAATTGCAACACATTAAGATGAAACTTTGATAATATTAATGAAAAGCCTGCTGGTGTCACTATCTTTGCTCACCGTGGGTTTGAAAGAAGAAGTGGATTCATTTTTTTCTGAGACAGAGTCAGGAGCATTTCGTTCTGGTAATGATGGCCTTGATTGACTGGCTGTAAAAGATAGGAACATCTGTGAGGTATGACATGTAAAGATTCTTTTAAACTGATACTATTTTTCCATTAAGCAAGCAAAGTCTGGAGACTGGTCCTCCTAAAGGACTTACGTGATTTAAAATAATGAATGCAACATTCCATAGTTTTTGTCCTGGGTTCAGTTATAGCAAGATGAGTTTATTCGATTTTTAATTGCACAATTTCTCCAGTGGTTTAATGTGAGAAAACTCATTACTTTTTCAAACAAAATTAGTTAAAGAAGTTGCGTTATAAGTATTTAGAACAAGACACTTCTGCAACAATTTGTACATTATGATGAAAAACATGACCTATAATTCACATAGAAAAATAAATAAATGAGAAGCTATGAATATACCACAACTCCCCGTCTCAAAGGACAGGGGCTCTTTTTTTAAAGATTCTCATCTGAAACATGGCAATCAAATTAAAAAGGTAAATCATTCCCCACAATAATAGTAGAAAAGAGAATTTAACCGGAGTATTCAGTCATTGCTTACCATCAGTCAGCAGTAGGCAAAGAACTTGTAAAATATGTTTATTTATAAATTAATATGCCAATGTAAATCATATGTAGAGCAGGTCAGAGGCTTGCGATTCTGTCGTGAGTGGTTCAGTTCCATGGCCTGGAGAGGAGAAGCATTGGAGTACCATGGTTGCTCGACCTTAATGCAAGGCAGCAACTCAACCCAGAAAATTCTGCAGTAATTCCCAAGCCGCCCGCCACATGGAGAAAGGGCAGGAGATGCATGGAAACATGATTTCCTCCAAGTCGTCCTCCAAGTCACAAAGGATTCTCACCTGAACACACATCACTTCTTCTTCAATGTTGTTGGGCCAAAAATCTGAAACTTCCTACTTAACATTGTGAGAATACCTTGCCCACATGGACTGCAGCGATTTAAGAAAGCAACTAAAGATAAATAATAAATAGCAACCTTGTCATTGACGTCAAAATTGCAAAAATAAATTTTAAAAAACGAAAGTCCCAAGGTACCGCAATTAAATTTTCAGTTCACATTTAATTTTTACATTAATTGCAAGCATACATAAATACTTGTATACTTCCTGATAATAATTGGAGACAGTGGAGGCCTCAACAATAAGGTTATGTTTCGGACTTCAAATCATTATGTTCCTTGGGATTTTTTATTCTGTTAAAGGTGATTTGTAAAGGCAATTATTTTACTGCTCCACTTTTTTGCCTCCTTTTTGGTGAGAAATTAGAAATAGTTGTGCATGCCTGCATTTCGCATCAAGTCTCGTGGTAGGGTGGGCAAAAAATTTGGCAATCTGCTGTCATGGCCAGGCACCATATTTAAAAGGTACCTGCACAGCCATTCACTAATGGGAAGAAGGAAAGAATGAGCAGAAGGAAGCAAGCTGCAGTTCCCCACTCCAACAATGAATCCCTCGAGGCACAGCAAGAAAGACGGACGCCGTGGAGAATTTGCCTCAGAACACCCAGTTTTTGCTGGAGCTACACTTAGACCTGCTCCCTGTGCTGTAGCCATGGGTGAGTTGCCAGTGGCTGCATGAGGGGGAGGCATGCACGTCAACCTCTCTCGACGTGCCTCTTTTTTTCTAGGAGGTGCCTTTGGACACCCAAAGGGAGGAGGGGCATCAGATGGATACCGTGGGATCATCAACCCAGGAATCTCAAAGAGTATCAAGGTGTTCCCAATTCCCTCTACGTGTGACCCCATCAGCAACAGCTACTCAGGCCGAGGAGGACGTGCCTGCCCTGAGCAGGAGACCTAAAGCACATCGGGGCCTTCCAGAAGATGACCGCCAAAGTCATCACGGATGGTAGGCTACCTCTACCTCTGTTGCAGATGTCGGTGAAGCATCTCCATGTAGCGATAGAATAAGGAAAATTCAAAAGTATTGAATAAACACTGGGGCATAGGTGATCAATCATTGCCAGGGTTTCTGCACTCCCAAAGACATGTAATATTGCACTGTTCTTGTCTCTTGGATTCATTCTTGCTGCTCGTAGTTTTAATGCACTACAGCTCTTTGGAGTAGGGGAGAAGAATCAAGGATGGGTCTTCCTTTCCCAACTCACAGCACATGGAGACATGGCTCATTAACAAGGGTGGTGACTGCCATGTGTGAGAGGCCTCCCACTCATACACCCACTTGTGTCCATTGCCCTATGGCTGGACCTTGTCACAATGGAAAGACTGACAAAATGAGCCCTTGTCAGGCAAGTCCATTCCCCCAGGAGGATGGAGGTTTTGCAGTTGCAATGAGGCTGCCATTTAGCCACATTCCCGTTGTGGACATTCTCTCTCCCCCCCCCCCCCCCCCCCCCCCCACCACCACCACCACCACATTTTTACCTAACTTTGCCTGGAGCCAATAGCTGAGAGTGAATGGCAGCTCTACATTTTGCTGGAATCTCACCACCCCCACCTTGTGTCTTTCATGTGTACTGGAACTGCAGCCAGCTATAGTGGTGCAGCCAGCTTCAACTCCAAATGCTTTAAAATTCTCCCTCATTGGGTGTCCAGTCGGGTTACAGAACAGGGTAAATACCCACTGGTGGGTCAAAATATTTGAAGCACAATTCTGGTCTTTAGGGGTTTTAAATGAGCATGCATAAGATGCAAAGTGAGTTCACACCAGTCTTCAGCCAGAGGTCTGGGGCAGAATTCGCCGTTGGCTAACGCCAAAATCGCAAAACGCGATTGGGCGGAGAATAGGTTCCGACGCCAAAATCTCGGCTTGTGCCAATTTGAAGCCAAATTGCAATTCTACATCACCTCGACAGCGGCGTCAATGCAGTCCGCAACGCATGTACAGTATACACAGTTTGCATGTCATTAGATGCCCCGACCAGGTATTCTCTGGCGCCTCCGCGATTCTCCGCCTCCGACAGGCTGAGTTCCTGATGGCGCGGTTCATCGTGCTTTTAAAAATCATGAAACTGGCATCGTGGCTGCTGAGGGAGAGAGGGGGGGTACGGAAAGTGTCCAACATCACCATAGTTTGCTGACAGTTGTGCCGATGGCTGGGGGGCTTCTGCCAAGCCCGGGGGGAGTAGCGGGGGATGGCCAGGAGGTGGGCTGTGGGGTCAGAGATAATGGGCATGGAGCACCATTTCTGCAGCCGGAAAGGAAGCCCTCAAGCTGTGCATGCCGCTGACAGCCCACTGTGAACTTAGGCCCACGGGTCGTATAGGTGTCCCTCCAGGCCAACTCCCTAGGCACTCCCTGACCCATCAGCGGGTTGGCACTCTCCACCACAACCAGTGCCATCTTGTTGGCTGGGGTGAGTGTGTGGGGGGATTGTAATGTGTATTAGCCTCCCGAGTGTCAATCATCGACGCGGCGAATCCCGCAGCATTTTTCATTGGAATCGATTGTGTTCCACATGGCGCCTGTACTAGCCCCTCCACAGTTGCTGAATTAGTCCAGGTTCGGCGCCAATTTTGCTGTCGTAAAAGTCCACGAATTCTGCCCTGGCGTCAGTCTCAGGGACAGAGAATCCCGCCCCTGATCTGCCATCAAACCTCCTCCAAAATGGTTAGGAGGGGACAATTCTGACCTGGTTTCCTGACATTAGCAAACAATTTTTTGCTTCCAGCCATAACTTTGCCCCTGCCTGCCACAAATACCATTGATGACGAGGGGAAGCAAGATTCCTCCCATAATTTTTAATTGCAACATACTTTCTAATTTACCTACATTTTTCATGCACATATCATGAAGAGGGTCTCTACTTTCCTCTTGGTGGTGCTGTAACTTCATTTTTATGTTTCATTCAGTACAAGGCTACGAGGAAATTATTGAACCTTCTTGAAATCTGAGATTTCTGTTCATGCATGAAATAACTGCGGTCAGATAAACCACAAATGACAAGAGTGGCCATTACAAAAGCTCTATTCCTTGATACCGAAGCTAATAAATGACATTTATTCTGTAATTCACTATAACAAAAAAAGACTGAAAGGAACAGTAAGCGAGGTCACCTTGCTGAATTTCAAAATGTTTGCTTTGCCATCGATATCATTGCTTTTGTAACTAGCTTGAATCTAAACAAAACATTGCCTTGTTCTACAATACAAAATAAATGGCCTAATTCTTTTTGCTTCTGATACTTTACTTTTAGTACTAGCCTCAACAAAAATGAGCTATCCGAGTAGAAGCATAGATAATAATAGACGTACTATTATAGGGGTAATCTGCTGTACTTGTACCTAAAATAATCGATCATTTGATACAGGTCACAGTATTTCTTTTAAATCGGAAACATGACACATCGGTTCCTACTTTTCCATTAGGGTAGTTTTCAATTTTCCCAGTCTGGAAATCTACAGCTTCCTGCCATCGCCCTCTCCATTATAAATCGGATTCAATTTTCTGGATAATTTGTAATAGAACAACAGACCAATGAAACACAGAGATTATTGGGGCTGGCTAATTGCTGGTGTTATAAAATAATCAATAGAGGGTGATTCTTGGCCAGATTTTGCAGTTAGCAGCGAGACATGAGTATGCTCCATGAAGTAAGGCGTTAGCAAATTTTCTGGTGAGAATTTCAGCTCCATCGCTGGGCAGTAGCACTGCCACTGATTGCAGTGTTTTCAGTGGACATGCACAGCAAGGAGCAGCAGTGATATCATTCGGCTGTCCAAGCAGCCAGTCAAAAGGAAACAAAAAGTAGGAAATTAAACTAATGTTTTTTTACATAAAGCAAATTAAAGAATGAGAAATATACGAAAGTAGAGAATAAAATATTTTGAAAAATGTTTTGTTAATTGAAAAAGCAACAGGTTGGAAAATCTACTATTTAAGCACTTAATGTCACTCTATGATTATGATTTTTTTTTCATTCTTTCATAGCACATGGGTGTCGCTGGCTAGGCCAGCATTTGTTGCCCATCCCCAACTGCCCTGGAGATGGTGGTGGAGAGCCTTGCCAGGCCATTTAGAGTCAACTACATTTCTCTGTGAGTGCGGAGTCATATGCAGGTCAAACCAGGTAAGGATATGAGATTTCTTGCCCAAAAGCACATTAGTGAACCAGATCACTCAGGGTCAGTCTGCTTCCAGTGATCCCTTTAAGATGTCCCGAACACCTGCTGCAAATAGTGGGGGGTGGGGGGTGCAGGATGCTACCTCTATTGGCAGCTGATGGGGGACTTTGTGGTGGAGGACCACAGGGAAACAATCATTGATCTCCCCATGGGACTTGTGGAATCAGAGTTCTCCAGGTAGGGGGTGGAGGCCAACCACCTGGGCTTGTTATGAGCAAAGCAGATCCAACTCAGGGCCTGGTGAAACAAAACCTCCCAGTTGGGATTGCACTGGGAGTGAGATGCTGCACTACCCAGACTATTGTAAATATGTAAATAAAGCCATCTTCATTTATGTCAGTTTTCCTCGGCCTTATTATGGAAACCAAAATTGCACACAATATTGCAGGTGTGGTCTCACCTAGGACCTGTACAGCTGCAGTAAGACATCCTTGCACCTGTGCTCAAGTCTTCTTGCAATGGAAGCCAACATACCATCTGCGTTCCTAACTGTTTGCTGGACCTGCATGCTTACTTTCAGTGACTGATTTACTTGGACAACTAGATCTCTTTGTACGTCAACATTTCCCAATCTATCACCATTTAGATAATATTTTGTCATTCGGTTTCTCCGTCCGGAGTGAATAACATCACATTTATCCACGTTATACTGCGTCTGTCATGTATTTGCCCACTCACCCAACTTGTTTATGAATCACCTTGAAGCTTCTTAACATCCTCCTCATCACTCACCTTCCCACCGAGTTTTGTGTTATCAGCAAACTTGGAAATATTATTTTTGGTTTCTCAGCCAAATCATTGATTTAGACTATGAATAGGTGGGGCCCAAGTACTGATCCTTGCGGAACCCCACTAGTTACTTCTTGCCACTTCAAAAAAGACCCATTGATTCCTACTTTCTGTTTCCTGTCTGCTAACCAATTCTCAATCTATGCCAATATGTATATATTTTAAAATTAATTTTTATGGGATGAGGCCGTCGCTGGCTCGGCCAGCATTTATTGCCCATCCCTAGTTGTCCTTCAGAAGGTGGTGGTGAGCTGTCTTCTTGAATCGCTATGCTTCAATTTTTGCACATCAACCTTTTATATGGGACTTTATCAAAAGCTTTCTGAAAATCCAAATACACCACATCCACTGGTTTACCCTTATCTATTCTACTGTTGCTTCCTCAAAAAACTGTGATGTGATGCGATCAGAAGCTAAGTGGCCCTGGTTGAACCCAAAATGATTAAGCCAAACTATTTGGGATATCGTTTGATGACAAATTACTATACAAAGACACATTAAAAATTGTTATACCACAAACTATCAAAGAATTCAGAGGGTGATAAGAACACAACATTTATCAAATGTGACAAAAATCCAATGAAGCATTTCAATTATTGGAATTAATACTGCAGCACTTAAAGATGAACCAAAGAGACGTGTGTGAGGTGTCAAGCATATTGATTTTGAAATACAAAACTAATATCTGATATAAAAGCACTTTTGAAGCTTGATAATAATCTGAAGAAACATCCTGAAATTGTGATCAAAGACAGTGCCAGTACGTCTTTTACTTCAAAATGATGGGAGTGAAAGGAAATTAACAATAAACCTGCATACATTTTTAATGGATATTCATTATTAGCATTATAGTCTGCAAATATAATGGTTTAAGTGGAGTCACATGATGTAATTTAAGGAATAGTTCTGTGCTTTATGAACACCTCTAGAATTACAATTTGCCTTGCTATCATGGTACTTCCAGACTTGCAGAAATTGATTTCCCTTAAGATAATCCCTTTATTTGATCGAAATTAAGCTTGAGTTTTTGTAACCTCCCTACATCATTGTGGCAGATGATAAGAGTTATTAAAAATAAGCATCCTCTCCTGCCAAACCCATGCTTGGTTAGCTGTATCTTTCCAATTCCATCATTTATTCTTAACAATGTAGAAAAGATGTTCCTCCTATGAGGCAGCAAAACAAAACAAGATTAAGTTCTGAGAAGCTACACAGATAATGCTTCAGTTGATTGGGAGTACACCACTGAAAAGGGAAAACTCCCAAATGTGGAAAAATCAACTCAGCTCCTGAATGAACTGACACCAGTTTTTAAGTTAACTGTACTTTCAAAAGAATGTATTAAGTATGCATTTTAAGTTCCCCAATTTGCTTCCTTTTCTGTCAGAACTATTTCTAAATTCAAATAAATCTGACCAAAATAAATTGTGGAAGCCGACTTACAGGTGAATCAAAATGGTTCAAAAACCTCAAGAACAGCAAATGGTAAATGTGACAGTTATGCCAACCTCTTACCCCTATCCTGCACAAGATCAGTTCTGAACCCTTTCCAATATCCTTCATCACTCACATTCCCCACCTTCCTTCAACTTGAAGGGCCAAAGATGCTGACCGTTTTATGGAATTAACCGTCGTGGGCAAGAGTAAATATTCTCCTCCAGGCTACAGCATAAAGGTGGTGGATGTTGTTGGGGGAAATCTCAAATCAAGCGGGCAGCACGGTAGCATGGTGGTTAGCACAAATGCTTCACAGCTCCAAGGTTCGATTCCCGGCTGGGTCACTGTCTGTGCGGAGTCTGCACGTCCTCCCCGTGTGTGCGTGGGTTTCCTCCGGGTGTTCCGGTTTCCTCCCACAGTCCAAAGATGTGCGGGTTAGGTGGATTGGCCATGCTAAATTGCCCGTAGTGTCCTAAAAAGTAAGGTTAAGAGTGGGGTTGTTGGGTTACGGGTATAGGGTGGATACGTGGGTTTGAGTAGGGTGATCATGGCTCGGCACAACATCGAGGGCCGAAGGGCCTGTTCTGTGCTGTACTGTTCTATGTTCTAAGGGGATGGGTGGGTAACTCTGACTTTGTGTGATGGGTGGTCTGCATCAGGATCCAGTGGTGTGTAGAAGATGTGATCAGAAGCAGAAAGCAATGAATGGTCATCAACCTGAAACATTTATGCTGCTTCTCTCTTCACAGGTACTGCCGGACGTGTTGAGCATTTCCAGCATTTTATGTTTTTATGAAGGCAATGGCCTACCTGTTGTCGATCAACAGGCAGAAAATAGGACGCATATCACTTGTTTTGGGCACAGAGGTCCAATACTATGAGCACATTTCAGAATAGGCAAATGATAATGTCAATCAGCCTGTAATTCTGACTTGATGTCAACATTACAATTTTGGAGCTCAACAGCAAGAAGGAACCTTTAAAAATGCTATTTATGGTAAAATCTACTGTTTTCAGATTAGTTGGCGATTGATTTCTATTGGCAGTTGCTGAAAATTGTACATGTGTTTGGTGCTTTAGTTAGTAGAAATAATGAACAGGTACTCTAATTGCTAAAGTGTGACAAGTGGTGTTGGGTTCTCAATTATTCACTATATTTCCTAACGAGTCTGACAATAGGATGGAAAAGCACCAAATCCAACTTTTTGATGACATAAAGTGTAAGCAGTGTAGTTGGAAGCATAACATTACACATAATTAAATGAAGGGCAGAACTTCAGCAAATGGATTTCAATGCATGCTGTTGTGAGATCAACTATTTTGGCCCTAAAGTGGATCGAACACGGCACTTTCTAACCTAAGTCGTAAAATAATATGAGCACGTAGGCACAGAAATAATCAAAAAGTTTATTTGGTACCATTGATGGCATGCACTTTGTTTTGTGATCACTGCTTGTCAACTCTGAGGTGTACTGAAACTAAAGGATTCTAATCCCTCAATATCCAGATGGTGTGCAGTCATACACAATCAATCAGGCAAGTCAATGCTGGCATTGTGGCAGCAGTCATAATGTTTTCATGCTGCAGCAGTCTGCTGCGCTATCTGTATTTGAGGCATCGAGGCAGACCAAACGGTGGCCACTGAATAACAAGGGCTATCTGCTGACCACGTAGCTGGTGCACAATCCACATACACATGAGCAGCATGCATACAATGAAATTATCCTACCACAATAAATGTGATAGGATCGACGCTTCCATTGCCTGGACAGCTCCAGAGGAAACCTACGGTACTCGGTTGAGTGACTGTCCCAGTTGCCTGCTGTATGCTACAGCATCCTAAGGACGCAGTGCTTGTTACCAGTTATATGGTGAGCAGTTGAGGAGCAGGAGGAAGAGAAAGGAACTCACCCTGTTCCAGCTGAGCTCGATATAATCAACTCATCTGACCATCACACCAGTAAGCACAAGCCCAATTCCCCATTGACCAACAATCTTGCACCCTACCTGTTCTCTGTTACTGACATTACGGCATCTGATTACCCATAATGCAAAAATAAAAACTACCCTATAATAAAAATTCCAAACTGTTATATATTCTAGTAACACTATTAGCTGGTGAAATGGCACTTGATGTGCAATGACATCAGCAGAGCACTTGCAGGCTTTTGGGGAGTTCAACATCTTACCTTAGAGAAGTAGCATCTCTTTATAAACCGTGCACTATCTTTTTACGAATTTAAAGCATATCACCTCCATTTCCTTTTCTCTTTAAGGCAACAACAAATATATAACAGAAGAGAAAACTGGCTATGAGGATTTGGACATGAAAAGAACCATCAAAGAATCGTAGAATTTACAGTGCAGAAGGAGGCCATGTGGCCCATCAAGTCTGCACCGTCCCTTGGAAAGAGCATCCTATTTAAGCCCAAACCTCCACCCTCGCACCGTAACCCTACCTAACATTTTTGGACAGCAAGGGCAATTTATCATGGCCAATCCACCTAACGTGCACATCTTTGGACTGTGGGAGGAAACGGAAGCACCCAGAGGAAACCCAGGCAGGCACAGGGTGAACGTGCAGACGCCGCACAGGCAGTGACCCAAGCCGGGAATCAAATCTGGGATCCTGGAGCTGTGAAGCAACTGTGCTAACCACTATGTTACCGTGCTGCCCTCGATGATTTGTCCAAAACAACCAATGAAAAAGATTTGGGACCAGAGAAAAAAAATCACCCTCCACGATTTGGGCCATAAATAACCATTGCCAAAGATTCAGAGGTCTGAAGAAAACTATCAATACGTGGACTGAAAATCAAGTTTGTGGCAAGTTAAAAAAAATCCAGATCGTAGAGAGGTGTTGGCGAGAAAATCGATCGCAACAGCCACTAGTGCAAAATAAGGGTTTCAGAAATTAATCGGGACACAGGTGAGAGTTACTGGAGCATATCTTTAAAGTTTCAGGTGTACTTACTGCTTGTCATGGTAGAATCTGTGGACTGTGCACATGACACTGTAAACGGACTGCAGAAACAGAGCCGAGAAGGCTGCCGACTCTGCAACCCGCTGCTTGGCATCCAATAGTCCAGGCAAAGGAAGAAATGGTTTCCTTGGCAGCTTGGAGATTGCTTGCTTTCGGGAAATGAACGGAAGGGAGAAAGGTTGAAGGCTGAAGGAGCACAGATCAGTGGTGCCATGGACGCGTTTGACGAGCATTAAAAGACATGGAATTCTTTGAGAAAAGTAGCAAATCAGACACTGAAAAGCCTGCTTGCTGCGACCTTTCTCCGCTTCATGTTGTTACAGAACCTAGTCCATCCAGCTAAACCAGGAGTAAAGACCTACTAAGGTTTAATGACAATCTTGGAAGGACATTTCTCTCCCGTCCACTGCCGATAGCTGAAAGATTCCGCTTCCATTGTCGTGCGCAAGAGGAAGGGGAAAGCATTTCACAATTCGTAGCAACACTATCTAACTTAGACATGTAGTGTGAATTTGGTCAAACACTTAACGATACACTTCGCGAAGACTGGTTTGTGGTCAAAGAAATTCTGCCATTCAAAGGATATTATTCACGGAAGGTGCATTGCCCCTGAAAACTGTTGTGGAAATTGCTATTTCCATGGAATTTGCAGCAAAAGAGGCTTCGTTGGAGTCTGAGCAAAAGTTCATAAGATTCAGACTGCTAAAAGGAGACTGCGAAAAATCTATCATGGCATTGCTCTACTCAAGTGGGACACTCAGCAGGAGAATGTTGAAGTAAGGAGAATAAATGCAAAAATTGTGGTAAAGTAGGCCACAGAGCCAAGGCACGTTGGTTACGTCAACTGTTATCAGCACAAAAGCAATGTCCCAAGAAAAACACAGCCAAGTTTGCTGTTCGAGTTTATCAGTTAAATGATGGAACTAAAGAGTCACCAGGGGACAATGTGTCAAGTAACCTTAAAGAAATCAAGCTTGATGTCAATTAAAGGAGATTAGCAACACTTTTGGGTTTATCTAAAACTTAATGGAAACACTGTCAGGTGAAAATGGATACAGGCGCTGCAGTATCACTCTTACCTGAGACAATATAGTCAGAAGATAAAACATTTGCCATACAACCATTAGATGTTGTCCTGAGGACACACACTGAAATGTCATGCCGGTGAAGGGAAGATAAATGTGGAAGTTGACAGTCAAAAAGCAGAGCTGCCTCTTCACGTTGTCCAATGAACCTTTCCAGCATTGTTTGGTAGATCATAGTTGAGTAAGATAAAGCTCAACTGGGCTGTCGTGAACCAACTCGTTGATTCTACGAACAATCTGCAATTACTTCAGAAAAAGTATGTTAAGGTATTCGAAGAGTCACTTGGATCCATTACTGGAGTGGAAGTGAAACTTGAGGTTAAGGCAAACAGTGTGTCTGTGTCTTAAAGCGCGTAGCATACCCTATGCTACCCAGCCAAAAGTGGGAGAAGAACTTGAGATGTTAATTGAGGCAGGAGTCATTGAGCCTGTTACCATCAGTGATTTGGCAATACCAATTGTTCCTGTGCTAAAGTGGAGTGGTTCAGTAAGAATATGTTGGAATTTTAAAACCACAATCAATCCACTATTATGTGCTGACCATTATCCTTTACCGCTTATCGAAGATTTATTCGCAGAACTCACAGGAGGCCAAAGATTTAGCAAAATCGATCCTTCTCAAGCATATCCATAGATGAATGTGGCTGTAGAGTCACAACCATTATTTATCATGCTGACACATAAAGGACTTTTTTGTTATCCATGACTTCCATTTGGCATAACCGCAGCACCCGATCTTTTTCAGAGATCCAGATTCTGAGTGGGATATGTGGTGTACAATGTTACCCAGATGATATTCTTATTATAGATTTGAATGAAGAACATGTCCCTCCTGCCTCTAAGTGACGCAAGGGGAGACCCCATTGTGTGAAAGGGTACAGCGGAAGGAACAATGACTTAACTCCAAAGCTATCTTACCAAGTCCCTTGACCTACACAGTTGGGAAGAAGAAAAGCAAATGCTCTAAAAACAAAAAAACCCTCATCAACAGTCAAAGCAAGACAGTTTGAATTGTACCTTTAAGTTGCTGGCTGACCTTTGACTAACATTTTATGTAAAGGCACAACCTGTCAAGATGTAATTTATATGAACCTTATTAGTAAGTGAGGTTGTACTGGCAAAATGCCTAGTAAAATATGAACTACTGCACTAATATATAATGAAGCTCTTGCATTTCACAGTTAGGCCACTAGCCCCAAGCCGTCAGAATGGCACACAATGCAAATAAGGTTGTGCATCCAGGATTACAGGTCTCCATTTTCCTGTCCGTTATATCAGATGAATGATTGTACGCAGGTTGTTTTTGACACAAAAATCAGACTGCAATTTTCTTTCCACTGAGAAGCATTGCACCCACACATTCTCAGAAAGCTTGGAAGAGGAGTTCATGCATCTTTTATCTTCATCCAGAAACAATTCTAAAGCCTGGAGGGTGGGAAAGACAAATCATACACCTATAAAGTCGCAAAATGGAAGGCTGCATTTAATGTGATTTTTCTCACAGCACAAAATTAGATGTTAATAACACTAGCTGTTTGTGGTAGTTTATAATGTAGGGAAGTAATTTATTTTTTGTGTGCTTGTCACGTGATGAGTGCGAATGTAATGATATCGATCATGTCATTTTGAATTTCATGAGCAACATATAAGGAGCTGCTTTAAAAAAAGACAGTGCCTCAGTTGCTAATTAAGCAGAACCAGTCTGTGCTCGTCTATTATAAAGAAGGCTGTTTGTGCAGGGAAGTCAAACTAAGTGTTTCTGACTCATGAGATAGCTTGAATCTCTGGACAATGTAAAGAGCACTTGACAACTGAGGGATCACCATGGGTTCAGATGTTTCTGGTAACGTATAATCAAACTGATGTTCAGCACATTGATTAAAAATCACCAATCCTCTCACGATGGTACGTCATTCCAACTAATTTAAGTCAGTCAGTCAAGAAAATCAGACTGAGCTTACTCTCCTGGTTACATGAAAAATATGCATTGTCTACTAATAGAAAGTCGGAAAATATAGTCAACATTTTTTAGGATGGTGGGGTTTCTTGTTCCACCATCTGATGTGTCGTCAGCGAACACATCCCTGTTGACACTGACTGCCCAACAGTCATTTTATGCTTCAATGGGCACTAATTGGCCGCAGGCAGACTCCTGTCCCTCACTAGAGAGAAAGTCCTGCCTTAGAGAGCTGCCTGCCAATCAAACTGGGAAGGAGGTCCAGCGGTTGCCTGGCCTTAAGGGAGTGGGCAGCACCAAAGTTAAAATGGAGCTTCTGATGGAGGTGCCCCCACCCCTTCCCACCCGAGGCCTATATCAAATTATTTTCAGGCTTCCCCCATATGTGGAAGTTCTTTCTGATCCTCTGTCAACATAAAATTGAGGCAGGGTGAGAAACAGCCCTTAAGTGGTCAATAATTGGCTACTGAAGGGCCTCAATTGGGGCAAAGATGGCAGCCCATCTGAGGCCTTGCCTACCCTGGCATAGAATTGCTGAGGAGACAGGGCCGGCAGGAACCCAGTGGGAAGTCCATCCGTGCTATTTCACACCCATCCCCCATTTATAAACACAGCAGTGGGGGAGCATAAAATTCAAGCCATGGCTTCTGGATCAAATAATTATTAATCTTTACATATTTTATGTTTTTACATTCCAAGTTAAGGAGTAATAACAAAGATGTTAACATCAGGGACATGCTACTTAAAAAAAAAGAAAAATGATTGCAAATATATTTAAATATTTAGAACTGTGTTTATTTTTGAAAGTGAGATGTCTTAAAAAGGTCACGGGATGGTTTCTCCTTTGCCCGATGCCGAAATCTGGAACGGTGAATGGGTGGAGAATAGCTGACAACGCCAAAATCGCAGCACGCACCGGTTTTGATGCCAGGTCGCGATGCTCCGTCCCTCCAAATCAGCGTCATCACGACGTGTGCTGTGCGCAGTCGCAACTGCATTTGCATATCATTATCGGGCCCACCCACGATGCTCTGACTCCATTGGGCCGAGTTCCCAACGGCGCAGGTCACGTGTGGTCTCAACAGTCGTGAGCCTGGCATAGCGGCTGGAGGGAGAGAGAGGGCATACGGACAGTGTCCAGCACCGCCATACTTCACCAACAGCCGTGCCGCTGGCCGAGAGGGCTTCTGCCAGGGCTGGAGGGTGGAGTGGGGTTGGCCAGGAGGTGGGCTGTGGGGTCGGGGTGGATGGGTACGTGGTCCAGCACAACCAGTACCATCTTTTCGGGCGTGATCGGTACGTGTGTCAAAGTGTGTGCACGGCTGCAGCTTGTCAGCCCTGCGCATGTCCATTATGGTCCTGCCGATTCTCCCATCGATCTTTGCGCATTCTGCGGGTTCTTCACACAGCGCCGGTGCAAGCCCCTTACCGGTAGCGAAATCGGTGCAGGTGAGGCGCCGATTTTTCCATCGTGGAACACCACGGATCATCCGTTGGTGTCAGACGCAGGAACGGACAATCCAGCTCCACATTTCAAAACAAAATGAGCAATTAGGGATGGGCAACAAATGCTGGTTTTGCCAGGAATGACCACATGCCACAAAATAATGTATTAAATTCTCACTCCTAACGATGAGCCTCGCTGTGCAGAAAGGTGTACCTCTACTTTAGGAGATATCTTTCATTTATTGGGAATAACTTTATATGCATCATGGTGGATTACTTAACAAAGCAGTTTTGTTTTAGTCTTTCTAACTTGATGTTCAGTTTATTTCACTTGCTTTTCATACTACTGCGAATTTGTGGCTGGAATTGCCGTTGGGAATCTCTGGTCCCGCCGCAGCTCATTCCGCCCGCAGGTTTCCCGGTGACATGGGATGGCTTCAATGGAAAACTCCATTGACAAGCGGCAGGAGTAGAGAATCCCACCATCAGAGAACGGCGCAGCCGAGAAACACGCAGGTAGGGGGTCGGAGAATCCAGCCTTTTGTTAAGACTATGGCTGGGATTCTCTTGCCTCTCAGCCACAAGTTTCTTTGCGGCGGGACATAGCACACCGTTCGCTGGCGGCGGCATTCTCTGCGCCCACTGCTGTCAATGGGAATTCCCATTGAAGCCCCATGCCACCGGGAAACCTGTGGAAGGGATGCGCTGCTGGAGGGACCAGAGAATTGAGCCACCAGCAAACCGCGAAACAATTCCGTCTGCATCTGCGTTTCAAAAATGTCAACTTCTCTTTCTTTGGATGAAGTGCTTTGTGCCCCCCCCCCCCCCCCCCCCCCCCGCCATACCATACCATTCCCCATATTCTAGAACTTGAAAAGTTTAAAATTCTCTCCTGGTCTGGTTGCATTTGTTTCACAATATAACCCTGTGGGCGGGATTCTCCGCCGGCGGGATGCTCCGTTTTGCCGGTGCCCGGGACTTTCCCAACAACGTGGGGCTGCCCCACAATGGGAAACCCCATTGACCGGCCGGCGTAACGGAGAATCCCGCCGATGCGGCGGGGTGGAGAATCCAGCCCATAATATAATAGCCTGCAATTTTCTAAAACATTAGCACAGTGGGTATAGCAATTCTCAGAGCAAAGGACTGATGAAATCTCGGCATTAGTAACAAACATATTTACTGATTTTTACACTACATCTGGCTTCCTTGGTTTTTTGCGTCACTTCTGCTAAACCTATGCTGAAATCCTCTGGTGCCCATCAGCTCTGCAGCCACACAAAGGAGAATTTACATGAGATTTTCCGTAGTATAGCTGAAAGCTATAAAGAATGGTAAAGCAGGAACCAAAGCCACTATTTATGGAGTTTTACAGGAATATATCTGGCAATTATTTTTATTTAATTTTACTGAGACCTGCACCATACTCCTTTTCTGGCATTAAAAAGTATGGTATTAAAAAGTGAAAAGATTCTATCGTTGTACTTTCTTGGCTTCAAACTTTAATTATTATTCTTAAACAAATAGGGATTTAAAGAAGACATATGGTGCAAATGCTGTAATTTCCTCCAGCACAGATTGTTTACATGGTTTTCTGTTTGTTTATGGTCATTTTTATGCTCCAGCAAATGCTCATGAATTTGGAAGGACATTTTCTAAGTATTGGTTGGCAAGATCAATTTTAAGAGCCTGAGGACTAAAACTAACATGAAATGAATAATTTGCAAACAATTAATCTTACAGGTAAGAAAAGGAGTTATCGTTCATCATATTCACATAGAAACATTAATAATGCTGTATAATATTTTCTTGTGTGCAATTTCAACAGAGCTAATAATCTGTTTATTTTCAATAGGTTAAACGCCTTGTTAAAATGGGAAGAATAATTGCTATGGTGATTAATTTAGTCTATGGGGGGGACTTCCGGCAGTGGCCATGGTGTGAATGGTCGCACATTTGGCAGGTTCCGCTGGCCGGACTGGCGGATGGATCCACGGACCAGATGTAGGTCAAGAAGAAGGGAACAGCTGGAGCTGGGGAATCTTGGTGCACCACAGCTTAAGATGGCGCAGGGTACAGGGCCTGTGGTGCCTAACCAATGGTTGATGGACCAACTGGCGGACTTCTTAAATGAGAAGTTCAGCCAGCAGAGGAGGGTGGCCCATGAGGACCTACAAGGCGTTCTTTGAGGAAGTGACAAAGATGACTGATGAGGAGAGCAATGGATGTTGTTTACATGGACTTCAGGAAAGCCTTTGACAAGGTGCCTCATGGCAGACTGGTACAAAAGGTGAAGTCACACGGGATCAGAGGTGAGGTGGTAAGATGGATACTGAAATGGTTCGGTCACAGAGGCAAAGGATAGAAGTAGAAGGGTGTTTTTCTGAATGGAAGGTTGTGACTAGTGGTGTTCCACAGAGATCGGTGCTTGGGCCTCTGTTGTTTGTGGTGTGCATAAACGATTTGGAGGAAAATGTAGCCGGTCTGATTAGTAAGTTCACGGATGACACGGTTGGTGGAGTGGCAGATAGTATTGAGGATTGTCAGAAGATACAGCAGGACATAAATAGGTTGGAGACTTGGGCAGAGAAATGGCAAACGGAGTTTAATCCAGGCAAACGTGAGGTAATGCATTTTGGTAGATCTAATACAGAGGGGAAATATACCGTAAATGGTAAAGCTCTTTGGAATATAGAAAGTCAGAGAGATCTGGGTGTGCAGGTCCACAGATCTTTGAAGGTGGCAACACAAGTGGACAAGGTAGTCAAGAAAGCATACGGAATGCTTGCCTTCATTGGACGGGGCATCGAGTATAAAAACTGGCAAGTCATGCTACAGTTGTACAGAACCGTGGTAAGGCTGCACTTGGAATATTGCGCACAATTCTGGTCACCACACTACCAGAAGGATATGGAGGCTTTGGAGAGGGTGCAGAGGAGGTTTACCAGGATGTTGCCTGGTCTGGGCTGTGTTAGCTATGTGGAGAGGCTGAATAGACTCGGATTGTTTTCATTAGAAAAACGGAGGTTGAGGGGTGACCTGATAGAAGTCTACAAGATTATGAGGGGCATGGATAGAGTGGATGGACAGGCACTCTTTCCCAGAGTAGAGGTGTCAGTCACCAGGGGGAATAGGTTTAAGGTCCGTGGGGAAAAGTTTAGAGGAGATGTGCGAGGCAGGTTTTTTACACAGAGGGTGGTGAGTGCCTGAAATGCGTAGCCAGGAGATGTTATGGACGCAGATACATTAACTCCGTTCGAAAGGCATCTTGACAAACACATGGATAGGATGGGTATGGAGGGATACGGCAAAAGGAAGCGTTGAGGGTTTTGGTAAAGGTTGGCATCATGACCGGTACAGGCCCGTGCTGTATTGTTCTTTGTTCTTTGCTATAGACCTGCTGAAGTCGGGAATCGACCGAGTGGAGCAGAGGCTGGAGTCCCAGGGCCAGGCCATCTGAAAAGTGGAGGAGGAGGTGGGGGAGCACGAAGAGCATTTGGCTTCATTGGTGGCCGAGATGGGTGTAGTGGGAGTAATGCGAGATACCCAGAAGCAGCTGCAGGAGAAGGTAGAGGACTTTGAGAACCGCTCCCGAAGGCAGAACGTGAGAATTGTAGGACATCAAGGGAGCAGACCGTCATGTAGGTAGCTGGAAGCTGGAAAAGCTGATGGGACAGGGGGCCTCCGACCGGCCCTTGGAGATCGACTGAGCGCACAGAGCACTAATGAGGACGTCGCAGGTGGACAAGCCGCCAAGGGCAATGGTGGTGTGTCTTCACCGGTTCCTAGACAAGGAAAAGATTCTGAGATGGTCGAGGCAGATGAGGAGATGCACCTGGGAGGGGAGTGAGCTGTGAATGTATCAGGACCTAGGCCCGGACTTGGCGAAGAGAAGGGCCGGGTTTAATCGGGTGAAGGCTGCCCTCTTTAAAAAGGGGGTGAAGCGTGGGATGCTGTACCTGGCTCACTTCTGAGTGACCTTTAATAACAAAGAACGCTATTTTGGAACACCAGAGGCGGCGATGGAATTTTAGAGAGACAATGGACTGGCAGGTGAAGGAGGACATTGAACTGTGGAGGACGGGTGTGGAAATGAAAGTGGTTTTCCCTTTTTTTTCTCTGGTTCATTGGTAATTCTCATTTTTTTGTTCGGTTGATGGTTGGGGAACTCTTCTCCAAGATGTTTCGAGGCAGTGAGGGGGTGACTACCTTTTGGACTGTTTTTAAAAATTTTCTTCTGTTTTTTATTGTTGCACTGCTGGCTGCGAGGTGAGCGAGCAGAGGGGCGGGAAATCAGGAGGCTGTGGCATCTTGGGTGGGGGCTGCCATGCTAGCTTGGGCTAATTAACGGGAGCGCAGTGTGGGGGGGGGTCAGGTGGTTAGGGTAGTAGAGGGGGATGGGGTTGTTTTGTTTAGACGAAGGGGGGAGGGGGGAATACTGACGAAGGCGTTGTTGCTGTGGCGTTATATGGGAGGGGGTGGTGAGTGGACATCCGGGATTGGACCTGGAGGGTCACATGGCATGGGCGGCGGGCCCCGCGAATCATGTTCACCTGTTTTGGGCCTGCCTGAAGTTGCAGGCAATTTGGCGGGGGTTCGCTGGCGTAATGTCAGAGGTACTAAGGGTGAAGGTGATCCCGAGTCCAGAATTAGCAGTGTTTGGAGTGTCAGAAGACTCGGGAGTCCAGGGGTTGAGAGAAGCCGATGTTCTGGCAGATGCCATATTCTACCGCCCTAAACACGAGGTCATTTAAAACTCTGCTCCCCGTGTCTAATTTGTAGCAAGTCCTGTTCCCCTTTTATCCTTTTGTTCTCTGACCTTCAGTGGCTTCCAGTTAAGCAATGCTTAAATTGTAAAGTCTCAGGACGGCACGGTGGTGCAGTGGTTAGCACTGCTGCCTACGGCGCTGAGGATCAGGGTTCGATCCTGGCCCCGGGTCACTGTCTGTGTGGAGTTTGCACATTCTCCCCATGTCTGCGTGGGTTTCACTCCCACAACCCAAAGATGTGCAGGTTAGGTGGATTGGCCGTACTAAATTGCCCTTGAATTGGGAAAAAATAATTGTGTACTCGAAATAAATTTTTTTTTATTTTTTTAAAAAAGTCTCATTCTTGTCTTCAAATTCCTCCAAGAACTTGTCCCTCCCTATTTCTCCAATCTCCTTAAACCCCATGATTCTCCAAGATAACTGCGCTCTTCTAATTCTGGCTTCAAACACAATCCCAATCATAATTGCGCCACCATTCATGACCACCATAGTTGCCTCGGCCTCAAGTTCTGGTATTCCCTCCTGATACCTCGCCACCTTCCTTTCCTCCTTAAAACTAGTTCCTAAAAGCTTCCTCTTTGACCAAGCTTCTGGTCATCTGATGTAATATGTCAGTATGTGACTCGGTATCATACTTAGTAAAGTGCCTTTAATTACGTTAAATGCGCTATATAAAGTTATCATTATTGTATTTGATGCCAACAGGGAACAGTATGTAGATAAGAAATAAGAGGTCAGTAAGGTTAGATCCTTGCTGGAATACCCAGGGTAAAGGTTCTGGTGCAGGAAAAGAAACTGATCCAGGTGATTCCCTTGCTACAGATAAGAATGAAACCAGGCGACTGCAGTCCCACCGATCTGGATGTCTTTGGAGAGATTTTGGAGAATGGTGGGCGTAGTCAACCATATAACCACTGGAGGCAGGTTAAGAAGGGCAAGAAGGGATAGTTAACCTTCATCAAAGTGACATGATAATTCATAATTTGTGCCATTGATAAAAGCCACTTCAGTGGTGTTGCACAGGCAAAAGTCTGATTAAAAGGAAAGGTGGGCATGGATTTGGAACGCGACAGCACACTCAAGGACATTGAAGAGAAAATGGAGGTTAGCGATGAGGTGATAGTTCACAAGGAGAGTGGGGTCAAGGGTTGGTTCATTGAGAGGGCTGTTCCACCTTCTGGCTTATGTGGAAGTTATTTTGCGTACATGCAACATGCACAACTGCAAAACTGACTGGAAATGCACATTTGAACAATTTATTAAGCCATTCTGTCAGACTCACTGGTCCTGTGTGCTGGGTACTCCAGATGCTTGTATCATCACTGCTTGTGCTCATGCTATCGTCACCATAGACGCAGTAACCAAGCTGAACTGCATTTAGATGGTTTGTCTTCCCATCATCCTCCATTTCTTCAAGTTGCTGTCTTCGTAAACTAGCCAGCATTCTTGCTTCATCAGATTCACTCATATCCTTTGGCTGATAGTTCAACCAGTTGTATTCCTAACAAGGAAAAATAGTAATAATTACACGGCTACAACATTGCTATTCTTCACCAGAACTCATCACCAAAGGTAACAGGTATAGATTTGTGAATGGCATTCATTCTTCATACAAGAACATTGTTGACACCTGTAAGTTAGTGGTTCTGTGCTTCTTATGTAATGAAATATTTTTCTGACACATTTTCCCCAAGTATTTAAACACAGTTTTTATCAATCAAACATTAAAAACAAGCATTTATATTCCAAAGCATTCTTGTGGTGAGTTTAAATTTACGATGGGTGGAATTTTCAGTTTTTTCAGTGCCAAGCTCTGACTGAAACCTGACATGTGGCTCTCCAGCTGCACAGACAAGTTTTTAGTCCAGAGTTTGAGCCACTCTGTAAAACAAAACTCAGAGGGCGTGGTTTACTGTGGCAAGGCGGTTCCACTGAGATTGGGGCACCCTCTGATTAGCACAGAAAGAAAGCCCCCCCTCAGCTCCCCCCAAATAGCATCGGAGCTCTCCCCCCCCCCCCCCCCCACCCCCCCACTCACTTCCGGGGGGCTCCCTCACCCCCACAAGCATCGGGGATAAGAGGCCCCCTGCTAACAAACATAATGAGAACTCCGCCCCCAATGGGGCTCCTCAGAGAGCCCACCCCGCCACTGCCCCCAGCACAGGTTGGCACTGCCAGGTTGGCACAACTCTCCTCTCCAGGTGCAAGCTATGAATGGCATACCCATTCTTTCTTGCCTGTCAACAGCAGCTGCTGATCAGCTAACAAAATCAGCTATTTGTTGACTGAATCTTTTAATTACGTTCCTTAAAAACAGTCAGCATCCGCAGATATTAAATTTGGAAACTTGTAACTGTGAAGCACAACAAAGTCAATCCTCAAAAAATAGCCAATATTAATATACTTCGTCTCTCCTTTTGGTTATCAGTAAATGCATTCTGCCGAAATCTCGTCTCGGAAAGCCGAAATGTGACTAATCACACGCTAAGGTCCATCTGATTTTGTACGAGTAGCTGCTGAATCTCCATCTTCTCAAATCCCCTCATATTGGATGAACGAATTCTTGCCTCATCAATGTGTCAAAATCAATTATTTGGATTCACATTTTGAACCACTCGCATCTTCTCGTTCCCCCTCAAAACCAGTCGAGAAACTTCCTTTCCTTGCTTCGTTTATCCAGCATTTTCTGTTTTTATTTGAGAAACCTCCTGGGCGCGATCCAACGGCCGTGCCTCTCCCGACTCGAGGTACAACGTGGCCGGAAAATTTCGCTAGAGGCCTCTCGTGAGATTTACCCGGCTCGCCACGCCTAGCGACATCCAACGGGATCTCGCGAGACTTCGCCATCAGGATCATGCAGAAACATCCAGCTAAACGCGCTCGACAAGGGACTGTTTCATTTCCCATCCCCTGTCTCAACTTGCCTTCTCTTCTTGACATCCTGCTGCATTCATGAATTTATCATGTGGAGAATTGTGAATTTAAACCTGCATATGACATTTCTGTGGCACTGCTCATGGAAGACGAACAATACAGCACCGTTGTACCATTTTATATTTCTGCTTCCATGTCCTCCTACATTATATCATCCACTCTCTTATTAATTCTCCTCTGTTCTTTTTCAGAGGTATGTAAATGGAGCTTGCATTGAATCAGACCCAACTTTCACTCCATCGTGGTAGGCAAGTGCCTCACACACTGTTGCAGCTTCCTGGTTCCAGACTACTTCATTGAAATCCAGAACTTGCTTCATAGATATTTCTGGCATGATTCGAACTTGTTGTGGTAGTATGACTAGGGGTATTATGGTACATGGGAGTGTGAGCTGCCATTTGTGCAGATGTCTTGCTGCCCATTGGCCCAGGTATCATGTTCTCCGTATTCCTATTGGCTAAGAGGAAGGTAGCTCCGCCTACGAGGCAGGGTATAAGAACCCGTGTTCCCCAGCAGCCAGACCATTTCTGTACGTCTGCTGCCGGGCTCACTTCTTGCTGATTAAAGCCTTTCGTTTCGGACTTCACCTACGTTTCGTGTCCATTGATTGTGCATCAATTTAATCAGCAAGATTTTAAAGGATGGAACTCCGCATCAAGCTGGAGTGTCTTCGATTCAGCCCTCACGCAGCGAATGCAACAGCCGCATTTAAGCACTGGCTGGCTTGCTTCAACAGTTACCTAAGCACGGCGGAAAACGTCCCTACGAGGGAGCAGAAACTGCACATCCTTCACTCGTGCGTCGGCACCGCCATATACACGCTCATAGAGGACACGACAGACTACGACGTGGCTATGGACTTGCTCAAAGGACATTTCATATGGCCGGTGAACCACATCTACGCTCGGCACTTACTAGCCACAAGGCAGCAGATACCTGGTGAGTCCCTGGATGAACCGGTCTTGACGACTACCTGAGCTCTCCAGGGGCTATTACTGGCCTCTATGATCCCCTCATGTAGAAGCGTATGGACTTCGGTTCTGATAAACACCCTGTCCTGCAGGCTGTATCGCCTGCTGCGAGTGGCTACAGGTTTGCAGTCCGACGTGAGGTTGGCAAAGAGTGGAGGGGGGTTGATTTTTAGGGTAGCGAGGCTGCAGATAGTGAGTGGCGGAAAAGGCCCGCCGAAGCTGAGTGTGAGGCTTTTGAGGTTGCACTGGAAGTCGAGTCCCAGTAAGAGTGGGGCGCAGAGTTCGGGGAGTACGTATAGCTGGAAGTTCGAGTAGCTAGTGCCCTGGATCGTTAGGGTCGCGACGGTGCGCCCTTGGAGGTGAACAGAGTGAGAGCCCGAAGCGAGGGAGATAGTTTGCCGTGCAGGGAAGATAGGGAGCGAACAGCGTCTTACCAGATCTGGGTGTACGAAGCTCTCGGTGCTCCAGGAGTCAAAGAGGTACGGTGTCCTGTACCCGTTGATTTTAACGGTCGTCATTGAGTTGCGGAGGTGTTTCGGACGCGACTGGTCCAACGTGACCGTACTGAGTTGCAGGTAGTTGGAGGCTCGATCAGCTGTGCTGGAGTGGCCCCGTGATGACTGCCCTCTGAGTTCGTAGTCTTCGAGGTGAGTTTCAGCGTTTGAAGAGGGTGGATCCCAAGATGGCCGTCCCCGTGGATCGCACGTGGCGGGCGGCGAGGAAGATGGCCCCCAAGATGGCGGCCCCTATGAGTCGCACGTGGCCGGCCGCGTGGAGGGGGGTTGCCAAGACCACGGCCCCCATGAGTCGCACGTGTCGGGTGGGGGTGGAGTCGGAGTACAGGCCGCAGCATTTCGGGGCCTGCGGCCTTGTGAGTTTTGGAAACGAGTGCTCTGGGCTGCGGGAGAGTTTGGAGAGGGGGATTTCTTCGCTAGGCAGACCCGGGCATAGTATCCTTTGCGACCGCAGCTGCTGCAGGTTGCATTGCGGGCCAGGCAGTGCAGCCGTGGATGCTGGGGCTGTCCGCAAAAATGGCACACTGGGGCTGCGTAGTGGGTGGGTGGCTGCGCGGCGCAGGCCTGGGGCAGTCGCTGGTCGGGGGCCCAGGATGGGGTCGCTTTGTCCGCGGGGAACGAGGTGAGGCTGCGGAACGAGACTCCATGGTAGTAGCCAATTCTACCGTGTCCTCCAAGTTCTGGGCCCCTTTTTCAAGCAACCGCTGGCGCACATAGTTTGACCTGAGCCCTGCCATGTACACATCTTTGACAGCGAGCTCCATATGCTGTTCGGCTGATACAGCTTGGTAATTACAGTCCTGAGCTAAAGCTTTTAAATCCTGCAGTAAATCATCCAACGAATCCGTGGGGCGCTGGCGGCGGGTCGTAAAAATGTGGCGCGCGTAGACCTCGTTGATGGGCCTCACGTACATTCTATCTAGCATGGCTAGGGCCTCCGTATACGAGGTAATACTGTTAAGTTGAGTAGAGATACGGTGGCTCACCCTTGCGTGCAGTAGACTGAGTTTCTGCTCCTCTGTAGTTTCTGATGTGCTTGACGTAGGCCTTGAAACATCTGAGCCTGTGTTGAAGGATTTCTTTCGCCTCTGCGGCCTGCAGGTCAAATTCTAGTCGATCAAGTTTGAGGGCTGATTCCATAGTCGTTTTCTTCAAGTTTCCTAAGACTATTAAATTGATGTGACCATCAATTCACAAGACACGTGGTTGGAAGTGAACAGTGGTTTTAATAGTCTTACAACTGAGCCTGCCTGCGACGAGATGAACTGGCAGCCAGCAGGCTCACAACTGCAGATCTTTATACTTCCAGTTAGTGGGCGGAGCCAAGGGTGGAGCCCAGTACAAACTCCTGATCTCCCCCTATGGGCAGAGCCGCGCAACTGCTCATATACCGAGCTTACAGAGACACAACACATACAATATAACACAGTGTGAATTACTAGGATTATGATTCACCACAATAGGTCAGGTTCAGGAGTTTTGTGGGTCGGAGGAATTTACGGAGTTTGGTGTTTTGGTCCTGCTGAACGTGGCCGCAGATGGTGACATTATCGAGGTACGGGAAGATTGCCCGTAAACCGTATTGGTCGACCATTCGGTCCATCTCCCTTTGGAAGACCGAGACCCCGTTTGTGACACCGAAGGGAACCCTTAAAAAGTGGTAGGCCACCCGTCCGCTTCGAACGCAGTGTACTTGTGATCACTCGCGCGGATGGGAAGCTGGTGGTAGGTGACTTGAGGTCCACCGTGGAGAAGACCTTGTTCTGCGCGATCCTGTTGACCTGGCGCCTGCAGGATCCAACTCCGACACCACTACCGCCGAGGCGCCCCTCACACTACACCCCACCCAACCCCCCGCGCCCGGCGCCCCCACTCCTGCAGGTTCACTGCCCGTGCTCTGCGCCCCCGCGCCTATGGGTTTCCGGCGCTCCCCGTCACCAGTCGAACTAGTCGGGTACGAAGCTCAGACCGAATCACCCCCGGAGTCCGTCATGGTACCCTCGCCGACCGCCACCACCCAGCCACCAGAAGAGGCTGCAACCCCGGTGCTTCGTAGATCTCAGAGGACGACTCGACCGCCGGACCGACTCAATTTGTAGACTCATCACCCCCGCTGGACTTGATTTTTTACAGGCGGTGAATGTGGTGAATCACAATCCTAGTAATTCACACTGTGTTATATTGTATGTGTTGTGTCTCTGTAAGCTCGGTATACAAGCAGTTGCGTGGCTCTGCCCATAGGAGGAGATCAGGGGCGAAATTCTCCTGGGTCCAGGGTCGGAGAATCGCCCGGGGCCGCCGAAAACCCCGCCCCCTGCCGTGGCAGAAATTCTCCGCCACCCGGGAATTGGCTGGGGCGGGAATCACGCCCCACCGATCGGCGTGCACTCCGCGCCGATCGTCGAGCCCCCTGCAGCGATTCTCCGGCCCGCGATGGGCCGACGTCCCGCCGCTGGGAGGCCTCTCCCGCCGCCGTGGTTTGAACCACCTCTGGTGGCGGGGGGGATCGGCGGCGCGAGCGGGTCCCCGGGGTCCTGGGGGGGCGGGGCGATTGGACCCCGGGGGGTTGCCCCCACGGTGGCCAGGCCCACGATCGGTGCCCACCGATTGGCCGGCGGGCTAGTGCCGTGGGGGCACACTTTTTGTTCCGCCGCCGCCACGGCCTCCACCATGGCGGAGGCAGAAGAGAATCTCCCAGCGCACATGCGCCTGTGGTGATGTCAGCGGCAGCTGACGCACCGGCGCATGCGCGAACCGGTGAAGGCCTTTCGGCCAGCCCTGGCGGCGGGCGTCAAAGGCCGTTGTTGCTGGTTTTGGCGCCAGTCGGTGTGGTGCCAACCGCTCCGGCATGGGCCTAGCCCCTCAATCTGAGTGCTTGGCCCCTAAAGGTGCGGAGAATTCCGCACCTTTGGGGAGGCCCGATGCAAATCCCGCCCCAGGAGTTTGTACTGGGCTCCACCCTTGGCTCTGCCCATGGTTCCACCCATTGCTCCTCCCACTAACTGGAAGTATAAAGATCTGCAGTTGTGAGCCTGCTGCCAGTTCATCTCGTCGCAGGCAGGCTCAGTTGTAAGACTATTAAAACCATTGTTCACTTCCAACGACGTGTCTTGTGAATTGATGGTCACATCACCTACAACAAGGACAAATGCATGCTTAGCCCGACCGTCTAGCCATCCTCGGCTACGTAGTGTGTAACGGAGTAATAGGTCCCGACCCAGAACACATGCGGCCCCTGATGGTGCTCCCCCTCCCCCACTCCCCCAAAGCCCTCAAGCGCTGTCTTGGTTTCTTTTCATATTACGCCCAGTGGGTCCCCAATTATGCCGACAAAGCCCGTCCCCTCATCCAATCAGCCACGTTCCCCCTGTCGACGGAGGCCCGCCAGGCCTTTAGCCGCATCAAAGCAGACATTGCAAAGGCGACGATGCAAACTATCGATGAGTCCCTCCCGTTCCAGGTTGAGAGCGATGTGTCCGATGTAGCTCTGGCGGCCACCCTCAACCAAGCGGGCAGACCCGTGGGCTTCTCCTGTACCCTCCACGCTTCCGACATCTGCCACTCCTCGGTCGAGAAGGAAACACAGGTCATACTAGAAGCTGTGTGAAATTGGAGGCACTATCTGGCCGGCAGGAGGTTAACCCTCCTCACAGACCAACGGTCAGTGGCCTTCATGTTCGACAACGCACAGAGGGGCAAGATAAAGAACGACAAGATCTTGCGGTGAAGGATCGAACTGTCCACCTACAACTATGACCTCTTGTATCGTCCTGGGAAGCTGAACGAGCCTCCCAATGTCCTGTCCCGCGGCACCTGTGCCAACGCACAAATGGACCGCCTTCGAACCTTCGACGCGGACCTCTGCCACCCGGGGGTCACCCGCTTTTTTCACTTTATCAAGACCTGCAACCTGCCCTACTCCATCGAGGTCAGGACAGTCACTAGGGACTGCCACATCTGTGTGGAGTGCAAGCCGCACTTCTACCGCCCCAAAAAAGTGCATTTGATAAAGGCTTCCTGCCCCTTTGAACGTCTCAGCATGGACTTCAAAGGTCCCCTCCCCTCTACCAACTGCAACACGTACTTCCTCAACGTGACTGACGAGTACTCCCGCTTCCCGTTCGCCATCCCCTGCCCTGACATGACCAGACCCACTATCATTAAAGCCCTACACACCATTTTCTCCCTGTTCGGATTCCCCGCTTACATTCACAGCGATAGGGGGTCCTCCTTTATGAATGACGAACTGCGTCAATTCCTGCTTAGCAGGGGCATCGCCTCCAGCAGGACGACCAGTTACAACCCCAGGGGTAACGGACAGGTCGAGAGGGAGAACGGTACGGTCTGGAAGACCGTCCTGCTGACCCTACGGTCCAAAAATATCCCAGTCTCCCGCTGGCAAGAGGTCCTCCCAGACACCCTCCACGCAATCCGGTCACTTCTTTGCACATCCACTAATCAAACGCCTCACAAAAGCCTTCTTGTTTTTCCCAGGAAGTCTTCCTCAGGGACCCCACTCTCGACCTGGCTGGCTACCACGTGTGGGTGCACAAGTCGGACCCGTTGGTCGAGAGGGTCCAGCTGCTCCACGCGAACCCGCAGTATGCGTATGTGGAGTATCCCGACGGCCGACAGGACACGATCTCCCTACGGGACCTGGCACCCGCCGGATCCCGACCATCGCCCCCGGCGCCAGCCCCCCCCCAACCACCCCCCAACCGCAACTGCTCCTGGCAGGCGCTCCCCTCCCTGCCCTGCCGACACTCTTACACGCGCTGCCTAGAGGATCGGATGACCCTCCCCCGGCCCGGCCCTCGCCAGCTCCGACTAGGGCTACGGATGCAGCCACAAGGACCGGATCATCGCTCCCGGAGTCACAGACGCCCGAAACTCCAACATCTCCAGCGAAGCTCCGCAGGTCGCACAGGACGTCCAGGGCCCCCGATCGGCTGATCGAGTCTATGTGAACTGTTGATGGACCCTTGTTCTTGCTTGTTCTCTCGTTTTTTTTTTCCTCACTCAAACCTGTATATAGTTACTGTTACTGTGTTCTGACTCGACCCTGTGCATAATTGCGGGCCAGTGGGCAGCCACCGTTGAAGAGGTACGATCCGACATCACTAGTCATACTACCAGTCTCTTACCCACTCGCACGGGACGGGACGGGACACCCCCCCCTCCCTCCATGTCCGCATTCCCCGTACACGCACCCCCCCCCGGTTCCTTTCTCAACAAGGGGTGAATGTGGTAGTATGACTAGGGGTATTACGGTACCTGGGAATGTGAGCTGCCATTGGTGCAGAGGGCTCGCTGTCCATTGGCCCAGGTATCGTGTTCTCCGTATTCCTATTGGCTAAGAGGAAGGTAGCTCCGCCTACGAGGTGGAATATAAGAACCCGTGTCCCCCAGCAGCCAGACCATTTCTGTACGTCTGCTGCCGGGCTCACTTCTAGCTGATTAAAGCCTTTTGTTTCGGACTTCACCGACATTTCGTGTCCATTGATTGTGCATCACTTGTATCACTTGACCCAAGATACGTTTCTGGTCCCAAGTCTGTTCTGTTACTGAGGTTGATTTCTTCCACCTCTTCTGAAATGCTCTTCCAGAATGGTTTCAGGGATGAATTACTACACATTCCTGGAGAAACTGGAGAAGCTGGGTTGCTCTCCTTCGCGGAGGGAAGGCTATGTGGAGACTTGATGGAGGTAATTCAAAACATGAAGAGTTTAGATAAAGTAAAGAGAAACTCTTTCCAATGGCTGAAGTGTTGATGACCAGAAGCTACAGACTTAGACTTGGCAAGTGGTTATGATTTGGAATGTATCACCCAGTAGGGTGATAGATATAAGTTCAATAATAATTTTTAGAGGGAATTAGTTAAAGTTTTGAAGAAGAAGAAAACTGCAACTGAAATCAATGTGAGTCACTGCACGTCTGCACTCACTGATATACAGGATATGTGCTTTGTGACATCAAATATGTCCAATAGCTTTCCAAGGTTCACAGGTTCTGGGGAGGAAGTGGCGAAGTGGTATTGTCGCTGGACTAGTAATCCAGAGTCATCCTCTGGGGACCCAGGTTTGAATCACACCATGGCAGATGGTGAAATTTGAATGCCATAAAAATCTGGAATTAAAAGTCTAAAGGTGACCCTGAAACCATTCTCGATTGTCATTAAAAACCCATCTGGTTCACCAATAATAATAATCTTTCTTTAACACTACAATGAAGTTACTGTGAAAATCCCCTGGTCACCACATTCCGGTGCCTGTTCGGGAAAATGAGGGAGAATTCAGAATGTCCAATTCACCGAACAAACACGTCTTTCAGGACTTGTTTTAGGGAAGGAAATCTGTCATCCTTACCTGGTCTGGCTTACATATGACTCCAGATCCATAGCAATGTTGCTAACTCATAAATATCCTGAGGGATGAGCAATAAATGCTGGCCCAGCCAGCGATGCCCACATTCCGTGAACAACTTTAAAAACAGCATATGATATCTGTCCCACCCGAACAAACAGATTGAATTGATTTATCGGTTTGAGCCTAACCATTCGAGAGGCTTCAATAAGAGGAAAGTATTTCTGGTGTACGTCATGTAGAATATGTTCCTATCCACACAGAGAAAATTCTAGTGCAACTGTGCGGTAACCAAATTTAACCCTCAAATACTAATCTTGAGCAGGAGTTGAAATCGGAAAATCTTGCAATTTGTAATAAGGATCTCCTCTGAAGATATTACAAGAAGTAGCCGGGTTTCAATTTTACATTGCTTCATTTCCAGTACAGATTGATTGTTAATCTTCTGGATGCTAAGCACTGGAGTATAATTTGAAAGGTTATGCTGAATGATATTCTTCACAAACCAAGAAACGTCACAGTTTGAAATGATTGAACAATTGAATTTGAAAACATAGTCTGTTGTGCACCTACTTAATGCACTGAATGCTGATGAATGAGTATCAAGTTTCTGAAGATATGGGCCACCATTATTATAAGCCAAATACAAAAAAAATTACTGTATTCAGAAATTCATTCCGAACATTCAAAAAACACTTCATATATATAATTCAGAAATTAGACTATTCTTCTAAAATGTCCTGCTCTCTCCTTATTCATTTTCCAAAGCATTAAGAAATTGACCCTGGAAAATCTTTTATGTGAGAATGAAGAACTTTGTCTGATAGAATTGAATGGGAAGTAGCTTACTTCGTTTAAATTCAATGCTTGGTTCTGGTACACTATAATCTGGATTTGATGGCCCTCTTTAACCATGTCATTGTGTGCTCATTAAAGTGTAACTCAGTTCCCGCCCATACCTGGGTCCTAGAGTTTTCAACAGACAATGCTCAACAATACAGAAACACAGAAAAATACAGTGCAGAAAAGGCCCTTCGGCCCATCGAGTCTGCCCTTCGGCCCATGAAAGACATCTGCTGCGGGATTCTCCTGAATCCCTGCGTTTGCCCAGCGCCGGCATGAAAAATAGTGCGAACCACTCTGGCGTCGGGCCAACCAGAAGTTCGGAATCCTCCGCACGTCCGGGGGATAGGCCGGTGCCGGAAGGGTTGGCACCACGCCAGCCGGCACTGAAGGGACTGCGCGAACCACCGGAGTAGTTCCGGGCATGCTCAGACTGGCCGGCGTATTCTAGCGCATGGGGGTGTTGCCTCAGCGCCGGTCATGGCGGAGCCCTGCAGGGGCCGGCGTGGAAGGAAGGAGTACCCCCACGGCACAGGCCCGCTCGCAGTTCGGTGGGCTCCGATCGCAGGCCAGGCCGCCGTGCCCCCCCCCCCCCCCCCGTGCCGGATACCCCCGCCCTAACCCTAACTCTGTGGACCGCACCAGCCGACCTACCAGCCAGTCCCGCCAGGTGGGATCATGTCCAATCCATGCTGGCGGGACTGGCCGGAAACCGCCAGCCGCTCGGCCCATCGGGGCCCGGAGAATTGCCGGTGGGGCACTGCCAACGGCCCCCGACTGGCGTGGCGTGATCCCTGCCCCTCCTGGAAACCGCCGCTGGAGAATACAGCTGCTTCGGAGTGGCGGGATTCACGTCGCCACCCGGGGATTCTGCGACCCGGCGGGACGTTGGAGAATCCCGTCCAGGATCTGACAATCCTAATCCCATTTGTCAGCATGTGGCCCATAGCCTCGAATGTTAATACGCACCAAGTGCTCATCCAGGTACCTTTTAAAGGATGTAAGGCAACCCACCTCTACCACCCTCCCAGGCAGTGTGTACCAGACCATCACCACCCCCTGGGTAAAAAAAACCTTTCCTCAAAACCCCCCTGAACCTCCTGGCCCTCACCTTGATCTTGGGTCCCCTTGTAACCGACCCTTCCACTAAGGGGAACAGCTGTTCCTTATCCACCCTCTCAATGCTCCTCATAATCATGTACAACTCGATCAGGTTGCCCCTCAGTTTTCTCTGCTCCTGCGAAAACAACCCAAGCCTATCCAACCTCTCTTCCAGTACTGAAGATTTGTGCTCCAGAACTAATTGCACCCCTAACCCAGTTGTTCCAGTACAGCTACAACACTGGCATCTATCTGGCAATGTGGAAAATTGCCTCATAAGTCCTGTCCACAAAAAGCAGGACAAACTCAAAACAGCAATTACCACCCCATCAGTCTACTCTTGCTCCTCTGCAATGTGATGGAAAGTGTCATCGACAGTGCTATAAAACAGCACTTACACAGCAAAACTTGCTCACAGATGTTCAGTTTGGGTTCCATCAGCACCACTCAGCTCTTAAAATTCAATACAGCCTTGGTCCATGGACAGAACAGCTGAATACAAAAGATGAAGTGTGAGTGACTGCCCTTGACATCAAGGCAGCGTTGACCGAGTACTGCATCAAGGAGGCCTAGCAAAACTGAAGGCAATGGAAATTAGTGAAAAAAAAAACTTTCCACTTGTTGGGAGTCATACCTAGCACAAAAGAGGTGGTTATGGTTACTGGAGGCCAATCATCCCAGGACATCGGTGCAGGATATTCTCAGGATAGTGTCCTAGGCCCAATGATCTTTAGCCGCTTCATCAATGACCTTCCCACCACCATAAGAACAAAAGTGGGGATGTTTCAGGATGATTAAACAATGTTAAGTACCATTTGTGACTCCTCAGATACTGAGGCAGTCCGTATCCATTTGTAGTAAAACCTGGACAATATTCAGTCTTGAGCTGATAAGTGGCAGGTAATCTGTGCGCCAAGCAATGACCAACAAGAGAGAATCTAACTCTCTCCCCATGGCACTCAATAACACCACCATCGCTGAATCCCCCACGATTAACATCCTGGGGGTTAACATTGACCAGAAACTCAATTAGACTAGCCAGATAAATACTGTGACTACAGAATCAGATCAGTGGCTAGAAATCCTGCGATAGTTTGTTATTTGTTTCTTTGTTATTTACAGCACAGATAGGCCATTCGGCCCAAGATGTCTGCACTAGCTCCCAAGAGAACAATCTAGCTAGTCCCATTCCCCAGTCCTATCTCCGTAGTCCTCTAAATTCATCACTTTTCCGCTCCCTTTTGAAACCTCCGATGGAATCCTCCTCCACCACTCTCCCAGGCAGCCCATTCCAAACCCCAACAACTCTTTGAGTCAATAAGTTTCTCCTCATCTCACTCTTAGCTCTCTTGTTGACCATCTTGAAATTGTGACTCCTAGTCACTTACTTACCAACTAGTGGAAACAGAATATCCTTCTTTACCCTGTCAAAATTGTTCAGAATTTTGAACACCTAATATTTTCTCCAATCTTTCCTTGTATCTAAAATTCCTCATTCCTGGTGTCATTCGAGTGAATCTCCTCTGCACTCTCTCCAGGTCTTTAACACACTTCCTTTACATAAGGTGCCCAGAACTGAACACAAAACTCCAAATGTGGTCTGACCAATGATTTGTAGAGGTGTAGCATCACTTCCTCGCTTTTATGCACTATGCCTCTATTTATAAACCCAAGGATGCTATAAGCCTTCTTATCAACTTTTTTAACTTGCCTGGCCACCTTCAGAGAATTGTGCACTTGAACCCCGAGGTCCCTCTGCTCCTGTACTCCCCTTAAAGTGGTACCATTGAACCTATATTTCTCCCCATGTTTCTTCTACCAAAATGCATTACCTCACATTCTCTGCATTGAAGTTCATCCGGCAGGTGTCTGTCCATTTGGCCAATTTGTCAATGTCCTTCTTACGTCGCTTAGTGTCATCTCCACAATTCACTATTCTTCCTAGCTTAGTATCATCTGCAATTTTGTAGCTTTTGCCCTCAACACCCACTTCTGTGAACTGACTGTTCGGGAATTGTGGCAGAGGTTGAAGGCAATAGCTTCCTAATATTTAATTGGAATAAATTATTCACTCATCCAGGTCTAGATGTTGAACACGTCTGACAATGTACGCGGTACATACTCGTGCGAATCGGCCAACATTGTCTACCTCATACGCTGCAGGAAAGGATGACCCGAAAAGTGGTACATTGGCGAGACCATGCAGACGCTGTGACACCGGATGAATGGACATCACGTGACAATCTCCAGGCAGGAATGTTCCCTTCCAGTCAGGGAACACTTCAGCAGTCAAGGGCATTCAGCCTCTGATCTCCGGGTAAGCGTTCTCCAAGGCGGCCTTCAGGACGCGCGACAACCCAAAATCGCCGAGCAGAAACCTATAGCCAAGTTCCGCACACATGAGTACGGCCTCAACCGGGACCTTGGATTCATGTCGCATTACATTCATCCCCCACCACCTGGCCTGGGCTTGCAAAATCCTACCAACTGTCCTGGCTTGAGACAATTCACACCTCTATAACCTGGGGTTACCCCTATCTCTGGACCTGTAAAGACTTAATTACCTGCAAATGCTCACATTCAAAGCATTGTCTTGCATCTTTGACTTTGTCTATATATATATTTCTGGAACATACCTCTTCATTCACCTGAGGAAGGAGCAGTACTCCGACAGCTAGTGATTTGAAACAAACCTGTTGGACTTTAATCTGGTATTGTAAGACTTCTTACTGTGCTCACCCCAGTCCAACACCGGCATCTCCACCTCACGTCTGAAAACATAAAGGCAGCAGAGGTTTTGAGAGAGGTGATGTGGCCTATATTATTTTCTGTGTCTGAATAAAGATCGTAGTCTTCCAGTTAATGCAAATGCTTTATTCAGTAGGTTCATTCTGTCTCCAGAGCTTAACTAGACATCACACAGTCAAGAGGCAAAATAAGAAAAGCTAAAGGTAAGCTGCCTGCGGTGAGGTGTCTTTGTGTGCTGCTGTTCACTAGCCTTGTGCTTGTAAAAGAGGCGGATCCTCCCTTGGGTCGGACCCTTTATACCTGCCTCAAGTGCTGCCCTCTAGTGATGCTGTGGCCGTTACATCTGTACTGTAGCCCCTGGTGTATGTGCAGATGTACAGATCACTACATGGTCAAGAGCTGGAACATAGCATCATGTTGTCAGATTCTGCGGTCGAAGGGCAGACTGGAGATGACAAATAGAACAGCTGAGCATAGGTCGTTGGAGGACTCAAGAGGTCAAAAAGTAGGAAGAGAAGCTGTTGCAGGAGATTTTCTGGCTACAGTTAGATAGATACGAGGTGAATCAAATGATGGCTGTTCTACTAGTCTGGTTAATGGAGAAGGAGTACAGGCAGGTAGAGGAGGAGTGGGAGGAAGAGGAGGATAGACATTGTACTGTACTCCCAGTCACAGAAGATGCCATTTGTGACTTAGACGTGGGCTGTTGCAGTGGCAGAAGCCTGATTGGAGACAATCAAAATGAGGTTGCAGGTGACAGGATTTGGAGAGATTAACACAGTCAAGTACTAGCGAGCGAAAGCAGAGGTTGGAAAAGGGGACACAATGTGCAATGACTTGGGGGTTAGAAGGATTTTAGAAGGTGGGAGTGTGGTGATAACAGCAGATTGAAAGGAAGGGTAATAGTATCTATGGACAGTGGCATTGGGGTCACAATGGAAGCTAGGTTATTAGTTTAGTGGGGATAGGGTTGAGAGAACAGGCAGTGGATGTCTTGAGAAAGTTGTGCTCAGAGATCACAGAGGGGATGTCACAGATAGACAAGGGAGATAGGAGGGCATATAGAACAGCATGCGAGTTAAGGGTAAGTGCAGAGAGAAACCAAGGCTTAATGAGTTTAGAGGAATTCATGAAGATAACTAAACAGCTAGGATCAATCTTATTGATAAAGCAGTTCACAGGGGAAGTAGAGTTGGATGTGAATCATGAGGTCGGAGTTTGAGCACAAAATCTTGGCAGATTTTCCAATGTAGTACTGAGGGAATGTTACACTATTGGACATGCCGCCTCTTGAGTGAGACATTAAAAGAAGGCCCTGTCTGCTTTCTATTTTGAAGAGAAGCAGAGGAGGTATCCCTGACATACTGATTAACATTATCCCCTCAATCAACATTACAAAAATAAAGTATTTGGTCATTGTCACGTTGCTGTTTGTGAGAGCTTGTGCTGCCTTGATTCCCACAGTACAGGATTGTCTACACTTTAAAAAGTTGACTGGTTGTAAAACTCTTTGCAAAGTCCTGAGGTCATGAAAAGCTCGCTATAAATGCTTTCTTTCCTTTTTTGCATTAACGGTTAGAGTATGAAGAAATCTTTCTCTTTCAAATTACACAATTTCTCTTTTCATGCAAAGCACAATAAGGTTTCAAAAATGCAGAAAAGATTCTGAACTCTGAAAATTCATTTGATCACCCAAAATCCAATTAACAATCAGTCTCCCTCCAAATTCAAAAACATTGGTTTAAACATAAAATTGTTACTTTTTAGATTTAAAAAATATTTAATCTAATTTATATGCAGACAAAGAATTTACAATAAATAAAACACTTGCAACATTAACAGCACAACTGATATTGCTCATGCATGAAGCAATGCCCTTTCTTTTTGAGAATATTGGTTTTCAAAGTTTAACTGACTGGAAATTTTGCAGCTTGAAATGAGGTAGAAAAACCTGCTTTAAAATGCAAGAGCAAATTCCAAGGTAAAGGTGAGAAACGAACAAACCACCCTCAGAGGAATGTGAAAAGAGAGACATTTCCTATTATCTAGACATCCATCGAACCTCATACATGTCTCAGGAAGAGTCATAAAAAATGTACAGCACTGGATTTTGAAACAATGGCACCGTATACAGACACACCCAAAACCTTTTGGAAATACACAATGGGTAAAGTAATTCAAGGCAAGGCTGGCTGGCAGCCACTACAGAGATACAGGTATTGTCAAGAAAATCTTCAGTAGAGGAAATAGGCTAAAGGCCTTTTGGAATAACTGAGTCGCCCAGTTCAAGAAGCCAATTCTATCAGAAACCTATCATCTAACTGAGATGTTGTAATAATTGCAACATCTTCTACATCTGACAAATCCAAGAAACCAACTAACTCAAACCGGCCACAACATTTAAAATCTACACCTCAAGGACAATCAAAGGATGCTTTACTGTATATTCTTACATCCTTTTCATTGGACTGTAACTCCCCTTGTTTCTGATACACGCATAACGTGTGTGTGTGCTTAAATGACTCTGTGAGCCGAGTGCTTGATGTCACATTTTATTATTTTTCTGCGGTAGTAATTAATAAATGTACTCGTTCTTTGACTCAATAAAACCTTGTTTGATTGGTTCCTTATTGCTCACAATTTAAATAGTCAAATATGGGCGGGCACAGTGGTTAGCACTGCTACCTCACAGTGCCAGGGACCGGGGTTCAATACCGGACTCAGGTGACTGTGTCCAGGCATGTGCGAGCTAGGTGTGGTTGCGGAATGGGTCATGGTGGAAATGGTCGGTGTGGACTCGATGGGCCCAATGGCCTCCTTCCTTTCTGTGGGGATTGTATGGTTCTATGGTATATTCTGATTTGGGAAAGGCTGTGAAAAAGAAAATTAAACCTTCCAATAAAATATCTTTAAAAAAAAAGAAAATTAAACCTTTGTCGTGAACAAGCGAGGAGGTTTAATAGAGGGGCCAATTCATCCCTTCTCACCTGATCAGAGCACGTTTTATACAGCATAGCAACATTAGGTCTAGTTTATTTACAGCAATTAAAATTGAAGCCTCATCCTAATTATCACTACCATCTTCTGGCACTGCAGATAACATCCTTAGTGTTATATTCTGTTTTTGTTACCTACTGCTCAGAAATTAAATTTGTGCTATTTACTGAGATAAACTATTCATAAACCTACTTGAAGTGCAATTTACATTTAATTTTCATGCATGACCCTGCAAAAATAATTGCCTAGACAGTTAGCAATATGTCCCTTAGACATTTAATTTAAAACACAGTACCATTAAACACTAATAATAAATTCACTCATTTGGATAGTTTACAGTCGACAACTCCAAAGTTCAGCCTCATATTTCACGTCTGTATACTTTTTTTCAAACAAGGAGGAGTAGCCACACATCCCTTTGGGCCTGCTCCGCCATTGAATGAAACAATGCCTGATCCGATTGCAACCTCACATCCACCCTCCTGCTTATTCCTGTTAACTTTTCATCTCTTGCTTATCAAGAATCTATGTACCTCTGCTTTAAATATATTCAAAGACTTTGCTCTCATTGCCTTTTGAGGAAGAGAGTTCTCAAAGACTCGGAGAGACAACATTCTCCTCATCTCTGTCCTAAATGGGTGACCCCTTATTTTTACACAATGAACACCAGTACTAGATTCACCCACAAGAGGAAACATTCTTTCCAGAGCCACCCTATCAAGACCCCTCACGATTTGATATGTTTTATTCAAATCACCCTGATTCTTCTAAACTCCAGAGGATACAAGTCTAGCCTGTCCAACTTTCTAAGATAACCTGCCCAATCCAGATCTTAGTTCAGTAAACCTTCTTTAAACTGCTTCCAATGCATTTACACCCCTCCTTGAATAAGGAGATCAATTCTGTACACTGTACTCCACGTGATCTCACCAATGCCCTGTATAACTGAAGCGCAACCTTCCCACTTCTGTATTCAATTCCCCTCACGATAAATGATAACATTTTATTAGCTTTCCTAATTACTTGCTGTACCTACACAGGAGTCTTTTATGATCCATGCACAAGGGCACCCAGGTGCCTCTGCATCTCAGAGTTCTGCAATCTCATCATCTAGAAAATATGTGTCCTTCTTATTTTTCCTGCTAAAATGAGACAATGTAACATTTTTCCACATTATACTCCATTGGCCAGGTCTTTGCCCACTCACTTCACCTATCTTATACCTTTGTAGCCTCTTCACATCTTACCATCCTTCCTCTCTTTGTGTCATCAGCAAATTCAGCAACCATCCCTTTGGTCCCTTCATCAAAGTTGTTTATGTAAATTGTAAAAGTCGAGGCCCCAGCACTGATCCCTGTGCACACCACTCATTCCTGCCAACAAGAAAGACCTTCTGTTTCCTGTTAGCTGATCAATCTTCTATCCATTTCAATATGTTACTCCCTACACAATGAGCTTTTATATTTCACAATAATGTTTGATATGGCACCTTATCAAAATGCCTTCTTCAAATTTGAATACAATGCATCCACATGTACTTCTTCAAAGAACTGCTTTAAATTGGTTAATCATGATTTCCCATTCACAAAATCAGTTGACTCTGCCTGATTGTTGTGTTTGGTGTTCGATGTCGAGCAAGGAATCCACAGAACTGCTTTAAATTGTCCAAGCCAGGATTTTTATTAATGTACAACTGGAAAGGTAACGATCAGGTACAGAGCAAGTTATCATGGAGTTTCTATGTACTCCCCTGGAACTACCCCGATGCACGACAGTCCTCATGTACGGTACAGAAGAGAAAACTGGCTGTGAGGATTTGGACATGAAAAGAACCATCAGAGAATCGTAGAATTTACAGTGCAGAAGGAGGCCATTCGGCCCATCAAGTCTGCACTGGCTCTTGGAAAGAGCACCCTACTTAAGCCCACACCTCCACCCTATTCCCTGTAACCCATTAACCTCACCTAAACTTTTGCGACACTAAGGGCAATTTATCATGGCCCATCCACCTAACCTGCACAACTCTGGACTGTGGGAGGAAACCAGAGCACCCAGCGGAAACCCACACCGACACGGGGAGAACCTGGGACCCTGAAACTGTGAAGCAACAGTGCTAACCACCGTGCTACCGTGCCGACATACATTAGTAAAAGTATAAGCATTAAAACAGGTTTAACTAGGGTGTCCATAACATGATATGCCTGGTCAGTGTCTGTCCCTTTCGCACAGGTCAATGTGCCTTTCTCACAGGATCACCCCTGTGATCACTTGGGCTGTTGCCAGCCTTTTTGAAGACTAGTTTACGTGCTGGTCTTTTGCTTTGTAACTTCTTTACTTTGTGCCCTTGGAAGGCCTGCATCTGTGAATGCCACACATGCATCACCAGCTTCTTTTTTTCTTGTTACCTGCCACCGCGCTGTTTGCTGCTGCTCTGTATGTTTTCTGTCTCTTCTGCTCTGGCTTGTCAATCATGACCTCACCTTCTTCTCTCTTACTTTTGTCAATGGGATGAGCTAGCTCTGCCAGTCTTCTCCTCTTCCTCCTTCTTGGTTTAACAATTAGTTTGTGAATTATTTTCTTTTTATGTTTGGGTTTGGCAACCCCTGGTTCAGTGCTGGTCTGCACCCTGTGCTCGGAAGTATGTGGATGTTCAGGTGCAGCCTGAGCCACCAACGTGTCATCATGGGATTCTGTGACCACGTCCAATTCTGCGGCCTCAACTGGATATTGGAGCGCCTGGCTCTCTGGTGCCTGGGTGGAGGTTAGGTCTACGACAACAGGTGCTGTTCCTTCTTGGCTCGCCGGAGCAACGCTCATTGGCTCCTCATCACTGGAAATGACAAAGCAAATACTCCCTGGGTCTGATGATCCAGGCATTGGGTCATCCTTGTCTTGTTTGAGAATATATGTGTGATCTGTTGAGCTGCATAGCAAGCTCCTCATCAGCTCCTCCGCTGTTTCATTGTCTTCAACATCAGAGTTAATATCATCATACCCATCATCAATATCTTCCCACTCATCCTCAGTAGCTGGTTCACTCTCGGAGTGGCCAAACGCTTCAACATCAGAGTTAATATCATCATACTCATCATAAATATCTTCTTACTCATCCTCAGTATCCTCGAGGTTCAGGGAGAGTCCTGAAACGATGCACCAGGTTCCTCTGGAGCAAGCTTCTCTGAGATTGGTACAATGTCTTCTGTTACTAGCTTGTTCAGTAGCTGGTCCTCTGAGGTATCAGCCAATGCATTCTCAGTTGTTATTTTCGAGGGCGCAATCTCACAGCTCCCGTCCTTCTCAGTGTCCAGCGCGATCTGGGCGTCCCTTTTAACCAGCTCGTCATTCCCACCAAACCGCTGGAATAACGCTTCTTGGGCCTCTTCATTAGCCCGTCATTGCTCCTTCAAAATAAATTTACAAATATTTCATATTGGCCTTCATCTGGATCATCTTCCACGCCATTACTTTCCGCATTATCTTCAAAGTCATCATATCTATCTTTGCAGTATTCATCATCGGATTCAGCATCGTCTGCATTGATTTCTCCTGTAAAAGACAACACTGCACACGGAATTATGTGTTCTCGCAGGAGGGCGGCAAGTTCAAAGTTAGCCTTGAGTTTCGCTGCCATGCTCTTATTTAGTATTCCACGCTGTGGAACGCCAGGAAGACTGAACAGATTAAAAAATGATTTTTTTGGTACAGTTTTCGTAGCTGCTCTACGAGTGCTTCGGTTTAGTTTTAATTGTTCTCAACGTGACATTTTTACCCTCCTTCCATTCGATCTTACAGCCTGTGCACCCCATGATTTCTCATTCATCAAAGAATGAAGATTCAAGTTCGTCAGGCCGCAAATCCATCTGGTATGCTTTCGGAATCACCTCGTTTGTAAAATACTCATTGGGCTCGAACTTAAACTCCAGAGTGAAGCTCCTCGGCTTTTCAAGCTCTGAATATTTAACATTCACATCTTGTTGACGCTTTAATATAGGCTCATCATGCTCCTGTTTCATGCCACTAAGTGCATACATCTTCTTGAAAACTGTGAACCAGAAATTTAGAATGCTCTTTGGCTCTTCCTTTTCTTCATCTGATATGTGGACTTCTGCCTGGAGCTCTGCTGAATCATCAAATAACTGCACTGTTATATCTTGCTGGGATCTGTTGAGCTCAGCAAGCCACCCGTCGTTTGGAGCATACAATCGCTTAACTAAGTTCAGGGATTCACAAGCATCTGCTCCTATGATGGACACGATTTTCATGTCCACTATATAAAACGGTAACATGTTTGTTGTGTCTCATATGCAAATCTCAAGTTCACATTCACCAAACTTCTGCATCCTTTTTGTATTGTAGTATACTGGCAGTTCCGGCCTATCAAAAGACTTTTGGCTGCACTTCTGTGGGGAGCCGAGGAGGTGAGCAGCAATCTTTTCTCACAGGCAAAGACACCGGGGAAGCTGGCCTTGCCACCCCAGTGCTCAGTGAGGGGGGGGGGGGGGGGGGGGGGGGGGGGGGGGAGAGAGAACCCGCCACAGGGGTGGGGAGAGGCACTGGGGGAGCAACTGGAGGGGTAATCGCTCACGGCACCACCGTGCTAACTCTTGGATCCCAACCCCATTCTGGGGGCAGCCCCTGTCCCTGCCCGTCTGCCCCACCGATCACCCATTACCCACATTGACTGCTGAGGCTTCTGGCTGTGTGGCTGAAGGTAAACGCCAATAGGGAATTGGCAATTGTGGTTAAATGAGCGCTTGACACATGCCAAGTGGGTTCCCGTGCGTATATGTCCATGTAGCATGTGGGAGTCAAAGCCGAACATTTCAATCAAACCTTGATGCCTAGACACTGTGTGGGAATTAATCCCACACACGCAAGAACCAACATCTGAAAACCCAGGGGATAGGACACAGCTCCCGGGACACGACCATGGCTAGAAGGTGAGTGGGTGCCATGGGGAGGGGGTGGTTGCCTGGAGAAACAGGCAAAGGTTCCGGGGGTCAACCCGCACTTCAGAAGAAAGTGACAGAGGCATCATAATGGTTGTGCAAAAAACTGTTTAATGTGCTGTACAATATCCCATTTCCGAGAGTGACGCCCCCCCATGGGACGGGTCCGGGTTGGCACTCAGCGTCCCCCGCCTCCCGGTCAGTGCCCATAGGGCCCGGTGGTTCACGTTGGGACGGAGGGACAGCTGGTTCGGGCCCCGGATGTCCCTGCATCATCTGGCTCTGGCTACTGTCCACACCATAGGGCAGCACGGTAACACTGTGGATAGCACAATCGCTTCACAGCTCCAGGGTCCCAGGTTCGATTCCGGCTTGGGTCACTGTCTGTGCGGAGTCTGCACATCCTCCCCGTGTGTGCGTGGGTTTCCTCCAGGTGCTCCGGTTTCCTCCCACAGTCCAAAGATGTGCAGATTAGGTGAATTGGCTATGATAAATTACCCTTAGTGTCCAAAATTGCCCTTAGTGTTGGGTGGGGTTACTGGGTTATTGGGATAGGGTGGAGGTGTTGAACTTGGGTAGGGTGCTCTTTCCAAGAGCTGGTGCAGACTCGATGGGCCGAATGGCCTCCTTCTGCACTGTAAATTCTATGATCACCATCGTGTTGATGCCCTCGCTGATGCTCCTCAGTGGCTGGGACACATCCCCCAGTGACCTGGCCATGTGCTGCAGTGCCTCAGCCATGCCTAACTGCAACTGAGACAAGCTCCGCAGCGCCTCGGCCATTCACATCTGAGAGGGAGATGTCCCAGAGAATCCCACCAAGGTCGGCCAGGTACTGGGTGACATCCCCCAGTGAGGCAGACATACTGCCAAGACCCTCAGCCATGGCTGTCACCGATTGTACGACACCTTGGCCACCTTCACTCATGGTGCCGACGATGTGCACCAGGTTCTCCACTGCGGTCGCCACCCTAGTAGTGTGGCCTCGGTGCCATGCATTGCCAGCGCCATTTCTTGTGTCTGTAGCCTCTGGGACTGCTCCAATTGGCCATGGATCTGTTGGAGTGACGCTGACATCTCCCCCTGAACGTCCCGGCCACTTGCAATCGTCTCCATCAGCTCTGGGTAATTCTGTTCCAGAGGCTCAGAATCAGGATGAGACCCAGCTGGGTCCAGGCATCCATCAGCCCTCTGACTGCTATCTTGCCTGGGGGTTCCTGCCTCCACCAGAAGAACATAAGAACTAGGAGCAGGAGTAGGCCATCTGGCCCCTCGAGCCTGCTCCGCCATTCAATGAGATCATGGCTGATCTTTTGTGGACTCAGCTCCACTTTCCGGCCCGAACACCATAACACTTAATCCCTTTATTCTTCAAAAAACTATCGGGAAAGTGGAGCTGAGTCCACAAAAGATCAGCCATGATCTCATTGAATGGCGGAGCAGGCTCGTGGGGCCAGATGGCCTACTCCTGCCCCTACTAGTTAGTTGAAACTCCTCTTTGTTTCCCTAATTATGTAGCTCGCGAGAGCAATGGTTCTGGCATGATTTCAGGTGTAGACGTCCCAATGGTACAGCCCCTATTTTCCTTGTACCCCATCCACTCCAATCAGCTTACTCCATCCTCAAATTCATGAGTAAAGAATCAGTTTCCTCAATTAGGTTTCGAATGATGATTATGCCAAGTAGACAATTTTTTAAAATTATACTTTGTGACCGATTTTGTTTCTTGCATTATCCTCAATTCCTCCTATTCTTCATTCTGAGCTTGAGGAATCAAAATACTTCTCTACATCTGCAGCAAAAGTTAACATCTGTACCTTTGACTATGCTTCAGCACATTTTTTGTCGAATGGGCACAGACTGACTATCTTGAGACTCTCTCCAGTCTTACATAAAACATAGAATTCTCAAATGAGCACAACATTTCAGAGGTTTCACTAATCCTTCATCACTCCCATTTTCTCTTGATCTCATATTTTAATTATCTATTTTATGCATAACGTAGGTAATTTGACTATTTTTTAACAACCTTTCATAAAAATGATCAAATGGAAATTTGACAATAGAATGTGGCATTATTTTATGACGGATCTATGACTCAGCTGTACACGATTTGAAGCCAAGTCCATCAAAGGACAATAACAGCAATAAACAATGAACTGGAGTAATGAAGGCCTGGAATTGGCTGAATTAGCATTATAACACCCATGCATATTGTACACAAGTATTAGATCATCAAAATAAATTTGAGGTTTCGGATAATAAACAATGAAGTTCATAATTTTCTTTGTAAATTTAAATTTATTTTTATGAAAAAAAAGGTAAAGCATTTAAGGCATTGTCCTTTTATTACTGCTGACAATGTTTAAAAATGAGCTGGTTGGGGTGGCACGGTGGCGCAGTGGGTTAGCACTGCGGCTTCACGGCGCTGAGGTCCCAGGTTCGATCCTGGCTCTGGGTCACTGTCCGTGTGGAGTTTGCACATTCTCCCTGTGTCTGCGTGGGTTTCACCCCCACAACCCAAAGATGTGCAGGCTAGGTGGATTGGCCACGCTAAATTGCCTCTTAATTGGAAAAAAAAATGAATTGGGTAATCTAAATTTTCTTTAAAAATGAGCTGGTTAATGGCATGGAAAATATCCCCACTGCTTTCAAAAAGAGACAAAAATATATCCTCACAGCTTGCAATAAGAGACAAGAAGCATCTCCTATTTTCCAGCACAAACACTTTGATAAGCACAAATTTAAAAAAATACTTTTTTATCAAATAAAAATCCCATCTTGAATCAATTCAGATTTTAAGAAATAAAGCACAAGAGTGTTTTAAATCAGGAAAAAAAAAACTTACACAAGTCTCTGTCGTCAGTCTTGGGTCCTCCTTTGGGATTTCCTTTAAGGACCTTTTTACCATTGACGTCTTGGATTGGTTAGCTTGACCATCTTTCACCTTTATCATGCTTGATGTAGAATCTGGAGCATCTATTCTGGTGGGAGATCTGCTTTGGACTGGAGTGATACTGCTGTGAATTCTTTCTTTGTCTATTTTGATCAAAGCAGGACAGGGAGTTCCTTTTAAAGTGTGTTTGCTTGAAGCAGTTTTTATGGTTCTTTCAGAGGATACTGACATTGAACTGTGGGATACATCGTTGACCAATGAGGCTTCAGAGCTACTGGAACTTGTCCTGGCATCTGAGGGCTGTCTCGGAATGCTATTCAGCAAATCATCCTTGGGTTTGAAAAATAATTTTGTTACTCAATGTAAATTTCTATGTAAAATTAAAGTTTCTTAGAACTAATAAGGAAATATAACATAAAATAGTATGTGGTATAACATTACTTCATAGCCCTAACGCTAGCTGCTATTCAAAGTGGCTTCCTCCACTTAGGTACTGTTCTCCTCCCTTTCAAATCTGTCACCATTACCCCACCTTCTTAAAAAACACATTACCCCTCTGCCCTTGCAAATGATCACCCTGTCTCCAACCTGTCTTTCCTCTCCAAAGTACTGTCTCCCTAATCCTGCTGATCTTTTCCCTAACTCCAATTAGGCTTCCACAGCACTGACATCTTCTGCGACTGTTAAGCTGGTATATTTCCCTTTTAGTCCTCTTTGTAACTTTTGACACATTTGATTACATCATCCTCCTCCAACACTGTCTAGGTCACATATCCATCAGGTGTAGCATGAGTATCTTAAGCAATATCGTCACTCCCTTCACACACACTGTTGCCTTTTCAGTCACCCAATGACCTATTCTTGGCTTCCTCCTCTGTCTTATTTAAATTCTGTCCCTTGGTGACATTATCCAAAGACAAAGGGTCAGCTTCCACAAGCACACTGTTGACATCCAGCTCTACTTCTTCATTATCTGTCTCGACTCCTATAACTGCCTGCGTGTGACAGATTGCTTGTTGAACAGCTGGGCCGGGATTCTCCCCTACCCAGCGGGGCGGGGGATCCCGGCGTAGCGGAGTGGCGCCAACCACTCCGGAGTCGGGCTTCCCCAAAGGTGCGGAATTCTCTGAACCTTTAGGGGCTAGGCCCGCGCCGGAGTGGTTTCCGCTCCACCGGCCGGCGCCAAAACCGGCGGCAATGGCCTTTGGTGCCCGCCCCCCGGCATCGGGGCTGGCCAAAAGGCCTTCGCCGGTCTCCGCATGCGCCAGTACGTCAGCGGCGGCTGATGTCACTACCGGCGCATGCGCAGTAGGCGGAGTCTCTGCCGCCTCCGCCATGGTGGAGGCCGTGGTGGCGGCGGAAGAAAAAGAGTGCCCCCACGGCACTGGCCCGCCCGCCGATCGGCGGGCCCCGATCGTGGGCCAGGCCACAGTGGGGGCACCCCCCGGGGTCCGATCGCCACCCCCCCCCCCCCAGGACCCCGGGGGCCTGCTCGCACCGCCAATCCCGCCGGCACCAGAGGTACTCCAATTCCCGCCGGCGGGAGAGGCCTGTCAGTGACGGGACTTCGGCTCATCGCGGGCCGGAGAATCGGCTCGGGGGGCACGCCGATCGGCGGGGCGTGATCCCCGCTCCCGCTGATTCCTGGGTGGCGGAGAATTCCGGCCACGGCGGGGGCGGAATTTACGCCAGCCCTGGGCGATTCCCCGACCCTGCGGGGGTTTGGCGAATCCCGCCCCTAGTCTCAGAAGAGTTGCAATTTCTTTCAGTTAAATGTGGAATACATCACCATAAACATCACCCTGCCACTTGTCTCTTGTTGAATCAAACTGTTCACACCTCGGTATTCCGTTGGATGCTGAGCTGAGCTCTAATCCCATTCAAACTCCCAGTTTACACTGGAGTGCTGAGCTTGTGGCATTTGAGTGCTACAGTGAGAGTTTGTTGACTGAGGGAGTTAGGTAAGGTGGGAGTAAGGTGCTCCTTACATTTCATTTCCTATATTTATCAAAGAGCGTGAAGGGAGCCAGGAGTTTAGAGTACAGCTGACTGGAAGCAGAGTTGGAGGGTGGAGGTCCAGTTGGTCCACGGGGCAGCTAATTCTGTAAAGTAAGAGGGGATGGAGGCTAGGGCAGTTGCATGCTCCTCCTGTAGGATGTGGGTGGTGAGGGATACCACTGGTGTCCCCGCTGACTATACCTGCGGGAAGTGCACCCAACTCCAGCTCCTCAGAGACCGTGTTAAGGAACTGGAGCTGGAGCTGGATGAACTTCGGATCATCTGGGAGGCAGAGGGGGTTATCGAGAAGAGTTACAGAGAGGTAGCCACACCCAAGGTACTGGACAAGAGTAGCTGGGTTACAGTCAGGTTATCAGTGGCGTACCGCAGGGATCAGTTCTCGGTCCTCTGCTGTTTGTGATTTTCATTAACGACTTGGATGAGGGAGTTGAAGGGTGGGTCAGTAAATTTGAAGATGATACAAAGATTGGTGGAGTTGTGGATAGTGAGGAGGGCTGTTGTCGGCTTCAAAGAGACATAGATAGGATGCAGAGCTGGGCTGAGAAGTGGCAGATGGAGTTTAACCCTGACAAGTGTGAGGTTGTCCATTTTGGAAGGACAAATATGAATGCGGAATACAGGGTTAACGGTAGGGTTCTTGGCAAAGTGGAGGAGCAGAGAGATCTTAGGGTCTATGTTCATAGATCTTTGAAAGTTGCCACTCAAGTGGATAGAACTGTGAAGAAGGCCTATGGTGTGCTAGCGTTCATTAGCAGAGGGATTGAATTTAAGAGCCGTGAGGTGATGATGCAGCTGTACAAAACCTTGGTCAGGCCACATTTGGAGTACTGTGTGCAGTTCTGGTCGCCTCATTTTAGAAAGGATGTGGAAGCTTTGGAAAAGGTGCAAAGGAGATTTACCAGGATGTTGCCTGGAATGGAGTGTAGGTCATACGAGGAAAGGTTGAGGGTGCTAGGCCTTTTCTCATTAGAACGGAGAAGGATGAGGGGCGACTTGATAGAGGTTTATAAGATGATCAGGGGAATACATAGTGTAGACAGTCAGAGACTTTTTCCCCGGGTGGAACACACCATTACAAGGGGACATAAATTTAAGATAAATGGTGGAAGATATAGAGGGGATGTCAGAGGTGGTTCTTTACCCAGAGAGTAGTGGGGGCATGGAATGCACTGCCTGTGGAAGTAGTTGAGTCGGAAACGTTAGGGACCTTCAAGCGGCTATTGGATAGGTACATGGATTAGGGTAGAATAATGGAGTGTAGATTAACGTCTTCTTAAGGGCAGCACGGTAGCATTGTGGATAGCACAATTGCTTCACAGCTCCAGGGTCCCAAGTTCGATTTCGACTTGGGTCACTGTCTGTGTGGAGTCTGCACATCCTCCCCGTGTGTGCGTGGGTTTCCTCCGGGTACTCCGGTTTCCTCCCATAGTCCAAAGATGTGCAGGTTGGGTGGATTGGCCATGAAAAATTGCCCTTAGTGTCCAAAATTCTATGATTAACCTAGGACAAAAGTTCGGCGCAACATCGTGGGTCGAAGGGCCTGTTCTGTGCTGTATTTCTCTATCTATCTAACTCCATCTCTGAATTCTTTGACCCGCGTTGCCCCACTTTCACCCTTCCATTTTGCCAATGAAAATCACACTGATATCTATTCTATCTCTGAACTATTCCAGTGCTTTCCTTGCTGGTCTCTCACCCCCCAGTCTCTGTAATCTTCAGCCCATCCCAAACTGTTGTGTGTGTGTGTGGGGTCACGTGATATGAGCACAAGAGCCGCTGCATTTTCATAAACTCTGGCTCTGCTCATCTTCTAATCCTTTATTTAATCCTGGTGTACATTTCCTATTTGTCTTTCCTTGGAATATATGTCCTGCGCTATGTCCCTGGAGGATCCTGATTGGTGTTTTGCAAAGAGGAGCCGAGTTAAACTGCAGAAAATAATCATGGCGGTCGGAGTGGATTGGGTTGGGTTGGGGCCCAGCGTGCAGTGGCGCGTTGCTGGTGAGCGGACTTTTGCCCCGGCGGTTCTGTAAGCATCCTGATGATGGTATGCTGTGGAAGTGAAGATGCTTCATTTGTTGGAATCCTTGAGAGAACCTGAGAAGTGTTTGTCGATCCTACTCCCTTGTGATTATGTTGTTGATTATTTATTGTTGCCTTTTCTTCTGCAAGGGCTGTGAGCATGAGAGCGAGTGTCTTCCGTTAACCTCTTCTAGCAAAAATCATATTGAGTTAATTAAGTAAAATGTGGTCTGTGCACAGTTTTAATCCTTTTTATCATTATCTGTTAAAATCCTTGTGGTATTGGGAAAGGAGTGCCTTTTTGGTACTCCTTATTTGTTTTTAATGAAGGTGAGTGGAGCCAGGGAGTTGTGGAGGGTGGATGGTGAGGGAGGAGCCACTGATAGGGTTAGTTAAGTCCTCACTGTGATTGAGGATAGCCCTCCAGTTAGAGCTAACAGTATCGGGTTTTTATTTTGTTTTTTATTATTTGCAATTTAAGAATTGTGCCTTTCTCCGATGGCCCGGGCAGATTATGTATCCTGGAGAGGATTGGGTCCCTTCTGACTCTTCCTTGTGGTTGGAGTTTTTCTTCTGGGTCCCTTTTTTTTAAGAGCTATCTGAATGGGAGGATATGAGTGATGGTGCACACTGACATGGGTTTGCTTAATCCTTGGTTGGCTGATTAAAGAGTGAAGTTGTTCTCAGTATCCCTCCTGTGATGGTGGACAATGCTGGGTGATGGTTGATATTTTTAGATCAGTCCGGGCATTCTTCCCTTAGGGGGTTTTTCCTTTTTTTTCTCTCCTTCCTTTTTTCATTCGGCTAAGCAGTGTGCTGTCACTAATCATGGTCCAGTCCAGCAGTTTAGGGGAGGGTTCCCTGGTCAAACTCGGAGGGAGGAAATTTTCCCTCCCTCCAAGGGCACCCAATTGTTAGGTATCTTGACGGTTCTTTTTCTCTTTGAAGATGGGCTGGTGGATTCATCTTGTTTTTTTCAATATAAATGGGGCGGTGCTCTGCCCTGAATGTGGTTGGAGAGATGAAAGCCGGGCTGGGGTGTGGGGGTGTATGGAGTATTGATTCCTGTGTGCCGGGAGGTGCTGGGCTAGGTCAGGTCTAGTGCTGTGGCTGGTATCCTGTTATCCCTTGAAGCTTGGGATGCCCCTTCTTGAGAAACTAGGTCTTGCTTCTTGGGTGTACCAGGGTCTGGAGTTGAGCTGAGTCTTGTATTTTGGTTGATACCCTGAGACCTCCCTAGCCGGGTGGGATTCTTTCTTGGTTGAATAAGTAGCTTGTTCTCTACTTCATTGTTGCGTTGCATGCACCAGAGAAATAAGGTACCAGAGCTGGGCCCTGATCCTTTGTTAGCCTGTAGTTTACTTCTGGTAGCTCTAGTCCTTTTTCCTGTTTTTCTTGGATTGCCTGAAAGCTTGATCATAATCTCAACAGGTTGTTGCCGGTCCTCTCTGTATTAATCTACGGAATGATGTTGGTTCTGTACTGGGCCTGAGACAGGAGTTAATTTGCGTTGTGTGGTATATATGTAACTCCCCTTTAGAACTGGGGTTTTTGCGCATTTTATTTGTTTTCTTTCTTTTTGTAAGGGTGGGTATAAAGAATCTGTGATTGGTTCCTGCATGGATGCAGATGGGTCTGGTATCCGAGGAGAGGAGGCTGTGTCTCATTGGTGCCTTTGGTACTGCGAGAGTTGAGGGAGATATATATTGGTGCGTGCCTGAACATGACGTGGAAAATTACCCTGAACTCTCGTAATAATTGTGAACAGATGCATCTTGGGAGGGCATGCATCATTTTACTATGTGTTCATGGCTTCATCCTATTTCTCCCTTGATCTCTGATGAGGCTTACAGAGGCATCTAATCTAATGGTTGTATTGAGCCAGTGATAATGTTTTTCTCCTGTTCCCTTTTGTATTTGTGTACGTTGTCTTGCTTACTGTGATGTACTTGTTTTGTCACATTGCTTTAAAAATGTAAAATCCTAATAAAAAGAGTTAAAAATAACAGTTGAGTATTTAATCCTGGACAAACCAATTCTTACCCATCACTCAATCCCTTGCTGATCTATTTGGGTCCCACTCTCTCAAAGTCTCATTTAAAATTCCTATACTTGTGATTAATTCCTGACATGGTCTTATCCCTCTCCATTTCTTTTACTTCCCCCATCCCTAATCTTTGGACTCTGCCCTTCCTTCATCCCCACAATGGTAGCAATGCCTTCTCCCACCTCAGCCTCAAGATCTGAAAGGTCATCCCTATACTGCTGTGCTTCTTTTCATAGAATTTACAGTGCAGAAGGAGGCCATTCGGCCCATCGAGTCTGCACCGGCTCTTGGAAAGAGCACCCTAGCCAAGGTCAACTTCACCTTCCTCTTCACCTTTAACGCCCTCTTTAAAACTCCAATCTTTGGCCAAACCTTTGGTCATCTCTCCCAATAACACCTCCTTTGGCTGAGCATTCATTTTGATCTGACTGTGCCTCCCAGAAGCACATTGAACTTTTTGTCAGATAAAAGCAGTATAGAAACACAACTTGTTATTGCTGTTTGCTCCTTTCAGCAACTACATATTTCCTGCTTTTGTTAGCCATTAATTAATTTCTCTGCAAAACCATGTATTTTGCTTGTTTTCTGAAAAGCTAAGCCAGCCCCCTACAATTTATTTTAAAATCCCTGTGAATTCAATTTTTAAGACAATTCCAACAAAATTACCGTTAAGTGGCAGGAAATATTTAGCCGCGTAATGTAGAATCCATTTTTTAAAAAACATTATCTAATGATTTCCTATTTTGTTGGATAACAGCTGATTAGATTATACATTTCAAATGTCATCCATGTTTCAGAAAAACAAGAATCTGTAAAGCCATCATTAATGAAATCAGGAGGTCCTATGTCATCAGAAATAACAACGAAACACGGCAACGTTGTCTTCATCAGTTATCACCCAGCGATTTTAAATAGGTATTGAAACTGTGTGACCCCACAGTTTTTTTAATCAATTGCATGTATCAGAAATATTAAAATTGTATTATTAATCCATTTAGTTTTGGAGTATTAAAATCGATAGTTTCCTAATTAAAATTTAAAGTAAGCACATTTTGCTTTTTTGTTGCACGTCAATCATAAAGGAACTGCACTAAAAAAGATATGTCGGATTAAATATTTAAACCCATGGTTAGTGTCGACAATAATAAATATATGGTGAGTTTCGGGTTCACGGAAAGTCAAGTGTTTCTGTAAGTTATAAGTTTTCAAACTAGGTTACTTAGACTCTCAGGAGAAAACCTGAGGCAGGGGGTGGTTCAGTGAGATCATCTAATTTCTGCATTTCTTAAGGTAACTCCACATTATTTTTGTTGCTGTACTGTAAAGAGCAATTTCTGCAATTATAACATTGTTTGCCATTTAGTGGCTGTTTAAACATCAAGTCAGGAGATCATCGTAAATGTATGAATATTTGCAAAATTCCAGAACAGTAAGTGAATCACTTGTGTAAATGATCCTTTCAGCATTTCAAGTGGTAATTTGAGTTTTATAAAATCATCAAACTTCATGGGTTGCATTCTCCGTGGCCTGACACCGATATCGTAATGAGCAATCTGGCAGAGAATCCATTCCGATGCCAGTTTGACGCCAGTCAGCCATGCTCTGCCCCCTCAAAAGTGGTGCAATCTCGTTGCGCGGCACACACGGTTGCAGTGGCGTTGGCGCGTCATCGGCAGGCCCTCCCGCGATGCTCCGCCTCCGATGGGCCGACTTCCCGGCCACACGGGTGATGTGTGATCGGAGCGGTCAGGAACCCGGCGCGGCAACTGCGGACTGTGTCAAACACTGCCACATTCGGCCGGGATCGGTGCCGCTGGCCGGGGGGACGACGGACGGGACGGGACTTCTGCGAGAGCTGGGGGGACTGGTGGGGGGTTGGCCAGAGGGTGGCCTGTGGGGTCACGGATGGCAGGTCGGGTCTGCGCACATCTGGCACCATGCTGTATGGTGCGACCTCTGCAGGCCGTTGGCATGCGCATGTGCGGCCAGGGACTTGGCCATTCTCCGGCCATTTTAGGCGGGGGAGCCGAAAGTTTCACCCGGCTCCGCTGCTAGCCCCTCATCGGTCCCGGAATCAGTGAGGGTTCGCTGCTGATTTTGGCATCGTAAAACACCCGAAGATTCTCCGTTTGAGCCGGAACTTAGCCGCTGAAATGGAGAATCCAGCCCTATATTTTTAAACAAAAAGCTTTAGTGTACTCTGTGATGGAAAAGTATTCAGATTTCATACATAACCACACTGATATTTACTTCATATGTCAGCATCATCATCGGCTGCAAACTCAAAGGTTGACATTATTCAGGAAAGAAAAATACCTTTTGATTGGTGCTGATGCTTTTAGACTCAATATTTATCTTCCCCATGACATCATACTGTGGCTATGGTATACACCATATACCATATGGCATGCAGCATGCCCTAGCCCTGTGATCTCTAGCATCAAAAACAAGAGCAGGAAGATCAAGGGAACACAATTAATTTCGAGTTACACATCAGCTTTTTTTAAATTTTAGAGTGTCCAATTAATTTTTTCTAATTAAGGGGCAATTTAGCGAGGCTAATCCACCTACCCTGCACATCTTTGGGTTGTTGGGGGGGGGGGGGGGGGGGGGGGGGGGGGGGGGGGACCTACGCAAACACAGGGAGAATGTGCAAACTCCACATGGACAGTGACCCAGATCTGGGATCGAACCTGGGACCTCGATGCCGTGAGGCAGCAGTGCTAACCATTGCGCCACTGTGCTGCCCGTTACACATCATCTTAACTCGGAATCAATTATCTTCGCTAGGACATATACCTGGAGTTCCCTTTTATAATCTCCCGCATGGGACCTATGGGGTGGGAATGCTGGTCTTCCCTGTGCTCGTGGCAGAGTACGAGTTCCCCCGTTAGCGGCGGGGTATCTCAATTACCCAAGGTTGTCCAGTATGGCGCCAGACAGAGATGAGCCCAGTAGGGATCTATCGGGTCGTGTGTATATCGTTCTATAAATAAAACTAGGTTCATGTTTTACTCAGCGTGGACTCCCCTTGTCCTTACCAAACCTTTCTGCCACCAATATGGGAACACCAATAGCACAAGGGCTATGGTGGTTCAAAAAGAAGAACCATGAAAAATTTCCAAGGACAGCCAGCGATGAATAATGTTTATGCTGACACTGTGCGTGCTCCAAGAATAAAGAAAAACATTTAGCACTTGATAGGACATTGAAATTCAAATGGCAAACAGCCGTCCACTACGGGTAAGAGTGTACTGGTGTGCAAATAAATACCAGGGAAGGAAATCAATAAGATGCTATTGTTTTGGTCATTCTGTTGCATTAAGTAATTAAGCTGCTGGCAGGAAAAGTACTCCCCTGGATTCCTATTTTCTTTTCCTTCTTGTTTTCTTCTTCCCTATTGTTTTCTTTTTATTTATGGCAGTGTAAACTGAATATAATGCATCAGGTGAAAAAAACAGGCCACAACAATGGTAAACACATTTGCTCACAAAAGTGCTTTCATTTTGCTGTTTCATTTATATTTAGGTCTGCCACAGACTGAGACATTAGTGGATTTGGGATCCCAAATATTAAAACTGAAATAGAAGTGTACCGAAATTTATAGCTAATTTCCATTGATGATAAATCAGTTAGCCACTTTTCACTTGAAACTGGAAATTACTATCTTCTTTCTTGTCAAATCAGAAGAAGAGTGAGTGGTCTATCAGGGGCAATCAGATTACACATTGCACAGTAGACTGAAGGAAGGTATAATAACTCATAAGGACACTGTCATTAACGAAGGTGAATTTATTAACATATTTACAATTACATGCTTAACACAGCATCTCTCTCCCATTGTAAACCTCGCTGGGCGGATAGATCTGATCAGGCTATGAGTTGGGCCTGCTTTTATCCCCTGCCTTAACGAGCGCCAGGTGGTTTGACTCCGCTCCCTACCTAGTGAGCTCGTATTCTATAAGTCCCACAGGGAGATCAATGATTGTTTCCCCATGGTCCTCATGGGTGTTAAAACAGGTTACCATTTTCAGCTGGTTCTTGGGAATATATCCGGAAGTGGTATATCCAAACATTTAGGACAGAGTCTTACCAGACTTTGGCAAAGTGTCATGCTCAGACAGAAATGTAGTGTGTAACTTTCCAGTTGCACAGACCAGTTTTCTTATGGAATCCTGAGGCTCTTTGCCAAAAAAAGAGTGGCCATGGTTTACTCCATCACTTTGGTGGGCGGGGCAAAATAGAGCCGGGGACCGGCCCCTAAGATATCAGGGCCCCATCTTTAAAGGGGAGCTGATCAACGCTGCAGCCCAACAGTCCTCCCAGCCCACATCACAGAGCTATCGGGGGTTTTCTCTCCCCCACCCCAACATTCATCGGTTGCAAACTGTGACGCCACCCCCCCCTCACCGATATACCTCTCCCATCTTAGTGTCCGTTGCCTCTCCTGACCATCACACATCAACGCACCACCCCCACCATCAATGGCGCTCCCACTAGGGTCCACCAATGACACTGCCCCATGGCACAGGTTGCCTGCGCCAGGGGCAGTGCCCAGGCATGACCCTCTAACCCCCGGGGGCTGTATTTACTTCTGCGCCCCCCCAACCTCCCCTGGAGGGATCCCCTTGGCTGTATCTCGCCGGGCCAAACCTTTTGTAAACCACGTCAACGTGACAATTGGCAAGGTATGAATATTTAGTGAGGGAAGATCATTTGGCGTGGCGGGAATAAGGCGCGAATAATAGTTAAAATCATTCAAATTGATTAATATGAGGTGTGAATCCGTGATGTCACCGGCGAGGGACGGGAAAATCGGGAAACACCATGGGCTGGATTCTCCGATCCTGCGGCTATGTCCGAGCTCAAAGTCGCGGCCACCAACTTCCTTTCTGTCAAATGCTGATCAAATGCTGCATTTCTAGCTTTTATTTAAGATTTCCAATATCTCTGGTTTCTCTTTTTACATAAATGTTTTAAGATTTTTGGACCAATCATAACATATTCATACACCTGTGTCTTTAAATGTTGTGACCACTAAAATATATATTAGCCTCATGCGAATTAGAAAGTTGATTACTCCCAAAAACTTTAATTGCTCTGCGAGGTAATTATTTTAACAATGAGAATGATTTCCCCATGGAAGTGACTGTGCCACAACTGAACAAAACTCTACAATGAGTGATGCAGATAAACACATAGATGATAGCTGAAAAAAGTGATTGCATTCCTTGAGCTATTATTTAAAGGGAGGATGAGCTATTAAAAATGGAAGGTGATAGAGCAGTTACAATAGCATTATATGAAGACATTTTTACTTTCATGACCCGTTTCTTCCAGGAACCGTTGAAAACCAGGGGCTGGATTCTCCGCTCGCCACATTACTGTTTCACCCTGCTGGAGGGATGCTCCATTACGCCGGCTGGCCAATGGGGTTTCCCATTGTGGGGCAGCCCCACGGTGTTGGGAAACCCCCGGGCTGCCGGCAAAACGGAACATCCCGCCGGCGGAGAATCCAACCCCAGAACTTAGTTCTGTAACAAAATCATGTTGTTATCATTGATTCGGCTTTGTGGAAACTTGTACTGTTTAATGCTTTTTCAAATTCTATATCCAATGATGAATTTTCCCACAAAACATGTTCCACGTTTTCTAAAGTGGATGAAAAATTCTGTGGCAATAAATCCCCCTTTAATACAAGTTGCAAGTAGCAATGTTGCCGAAACATAATCTTCAGTGAAGGAAGTTTTGTACTGCTGGGTGAAACTGACTCTTCATATACCAAGGCTGAAATGTGTCATGTGAGTGTCCCTTTAAGAAAGGTTTTTGTGTTATCACATGGCTTCAATAATGTCATTGTGTGGGTGGAGCTGGGCTGTGGCTGTGTGAGAGTTTTACTTTCGCTTTCAGATTTGGCATCTGTGGACTCTGACAGAGAACAGAAGTGTTTTGGCCTGTCTCTCTCTAGTTTCTTTTTAAATATCTGTTCCAGTAAAAATCACCTTGGTGGTGGCTTTTAAGATACACTTTGCTTTCCAGAAGGTTTTAAACATGCTGTTGAAACAGGGTCAGAATGTCAGGGAAAGCCAGTCTAATTTAAGTGAGAATGCAGAGTGCTTGAAAAGGGGTTTCGGTTTATGGGATTCTGTTTTTGAATTGGAACAGTTAAGGGAAAATTCATTAAGTGTTATATATAAATTGCTGTAGCTGTGGGTATCTTTGTTTGTAATTGATAAAAATTCTTGTTGTGATTTGTATAAATGTTAACTAAGTTCTTAGAATAAAGCTTATTTTGATTAAAGTGTCTTGGAAGATTGTTGAACCCCACCTCAAGTGAATTCTCCTGTGCTCATCCTAACCAAATTCAACAAAAGGTTATAGGTCAGGTGAACTCCATAATACGCTGGAGTGTTTAAACCCTGGCCCATAAAAAAAGGGATATAAAAAGTTAAATATAATTATGTTTGTGATTTTTCACAACAATGTTTACAGTTTGGCCCTAACTAATACAAATAAAAATAGTGTCAATTTTTCCAATGTACTAATGAAACAAACCATTTTCAGCTGGAAGCTTTGTCTCCTGTTAAATGTCTACATCCTAGGATGGGGGATATGGTGGCACAGTGGTTAGCACTGCTGCCTCACAGCTCCAGGAATACGGGTTCAATTCCGGCCTCGGTGACTGTCCTTGTGGAGTTTGAACTTCCCCCCGTGTCTGCGTGGGCTTCCTCCCACAGTCCAATGACATGCAGGTTAGGTGGATTGGCCATGTTAACTTGCCCCTTACTGTCCAAAGGGTTAGTTGGGGTCACTGGGTTACAGGGATAGGATGGAGATGTGGGCTTAAGTAGGGTGGTCTTTCCAGGAGGTTGTGCAGACTTAATGGGCCGAATGGCCTCCCTCTGCTGTAAATTCTATGATCTATAATATAGTTTGAGCATTGATATATCAGTTGCTGTCCATGGGGAAATTGTTTGTACTATTTCACAAGCAGTTAAAAAGAACGGTCACTATTGTTGTAAGATTGTTGTGTATAGGCCGCATGAAGAGGTTCAGAGTGGTGTACAGTTTAAACAATAAGTGTTTGTTAACCACCAGTAACTATGTATATATGTACAGCATAAGGTCTCAGGTTCCCTCTACACAAATCTCTGTCCAGTCCAAGACTGCCCTCTAGACTTGGGTCCTGTGTTCCTTTACATAACAGTGTGGGTGGTACTGGACACAGTCTCACGTTAACGCTTTCTATGCCAGACCCTTACACTACACTTCCCTCAGGACTTGATCCAATGTATTTACAATGTATTCCTGTTTATGCAACATGTTTATATTACTTCTATTACGCCTTCTCCCCCTTCACGAATGTGGTCATCTTGGCACTTGGCTATGGATGGTCATCATTTTATGCTGTTCCTTGTGGGGAGAATAACCTCTTCGCTCATTTGTAGTGGTCATTCTGTTCTTCTTACATGTGGTTCACAGTGATGCACGTGGGAGTTTACATTTCAAGAACTGAGTCTTCATTCTCACATTTTTCCCAATGTTAGCCCAAAATTTGATTACTCTTAGTTTAGGGTGGTATGGTAGCACACTGGTTAGCACTGTTGCTTCACAACGCCAGTGTCTCAGGTTCGGGATGGCGGCGTGTGGCGACTGGGGGCTTTTCACAGTAACTTCATTGCAGTGTTAATGTAAGCCTACTTGTGACAATAACACAGATTATTATTATTATTAATTATTATTATTATTAGCTAGCTGCGGAATTTTTGTATAAGTCTAACAACTTTATCTGGGAATTCAGATTCTTTTGGAATCTTTCTTGGTCACTGACTGCTGTTAAGACTGTTTTAATTCATTCATTAGATCTTCAATCTGTTTCTTAGAATTTTTCTTATTTGCTTTCAAAGTCTGGATTTGCTCTTCATGCTGTGCATCTCATCCTTCATGTGGTTCAGACTGAATCAAAGTTCAAGAATTTTATCAGTTTTGGTTTTTAATTTTGCTTTCAGGCAATTGTTCTAATGCATCAATTCTTTCTCCTGCTCCAGGCATTTTGCACAATGTTTACTTGAGTTTTCATTTGTTGCATTTGATTCAACAAAGTTATCATTTAGGTCCTTCAAGTCCTCTTGACGTGTTCTACTTCCTGCGAGCAACATTCCAGTTTTCTAATCAGTTCTCATTTTTCCTCATCAAACTCAACTTGGTATGTGATAGTTGGTTCCCTACACTGATCAGTTTTTCCTCTGCAGTACATAATTCCCCTGAGCTATCCTTCAAGCTTACTTTCTGTAATTGTACTTCTGCCAATTATTTCAGAAACTCTTCGCTCCCTTTTGTGAGAACATCTGCTTTCTTTTGCCATTCTAGGGTCTTGATTTTCATTAAACCAATTTCATCTTTCAACAATTCAATGGTTCTTGGTAAGTTTGATGCAACTGATGTTTTTCCTTCTTGTTCCTTGATTTTCAGTTCCAAATCTACATTTCCTGACCCTACTTCCATCTGTTATATTAGTACGACTGGTAATGTGTTGTATTCTTTGGGCGGGATTCTCTGGTATCCGGCGGGCGGGCCGTACTTGCGCCAAAGAGTGGCGTGAACCACTCCGCCGTCGGGCCGCCCGGAAGGTGCGGAATCCTCCGTACCTTTGGGGGGCGAGGCCGGCGCTGGAGTGATTGGCGCCGCACCAACCGGTGCCGAAGGGCCTCCGGCCGGAGCGAGTTTGCGTATGCGCAGGAGCACCAGAGTGTTCCTGTAACCGCTGCCGTGATTCCTGCGTATGCACAGGAGGTTTCCTCTCCGCGCCGGCTATGGCGTAGCTTGAAACAGGCAGAGGGAAAGAGTGCCCCACGGCACAGGCCCGCCAGCAGATTGGTGGGCCCAGATCGCGGGCCAGGCCACTGTGCGGGCCCCCCGGGGCTAGATCCCGCCGGGGCCAGATCCCGCCGGGCCCTCCCCCCCCCCCCCCCCCCCGAGGACCTCGCAGGCCGCCCTCAGAACCGGATCCCGCTGGGACAGAACTTGTATAATTCACGGGTCAGAGAATCCCGCCCTTTGTCTTTTCTTTCAGAATGACCCAATGTTGTGTTGACAAAGCATATACCAATCAAAAGATTGAAACAAAATCAATTTTATTATTACACTACTAATTAAATGAAGGTCGCACACTCTACTGAGTTATAGATGATAATAAATGATATTGAATCTGTACTACAGTATTAAATATTCTATCTAACTACTAACTACACTATGACTTGACCTTGTGCTATATATCTCTAACTAACTTTCACTCTAGTCTCTCCATGTTCTCTTCAGCTTCTCCCAGAATTCCTTGAGGCTGTCTTAAATACAGTGAATTATTAACGTCCTCTCGTGTTTGATTTACACATAGATGTAATCATTAACCCTTCACTATCCTGACTATATACATATCATTACACCACCCTTTCTTTATCCGTCTGAACTTTAGAACACTTTATTTTTTTGCCTTCATCCACAGTCAGGTGGCTCAGCACTGCCACATGCTATTGCAGTTTCAGTAATGAGTTGGGATTTTCAAAAAGATTTCTTTGTAAGACTCCCAGAATGTTCTGTGTCTCTCTGGTGCCATCATGTGGCAAAGCCTTTTGCCGGTTTACTGGCAGTTTTCTCACCCTCTTTTTAAGAATTGTGGACTCCTTAGCTTGAACGTTAAAACATTTGTCAAAGGCTTTTAATATTTCATCAAAGCTGGTTTAGGATTCATTATTGCACTGAAGGTGAATTATCAGTAAGTTTACCAAATGAGGATAAAATTTATTAATCTGGACTTTCTCTGATTTTCCACTTAGATATGATAGACTCCAGTAATTTAAACATTTTCTTCTCCAGGCTGCCCAGTTTGCATTAGATTTGGCCCTCTAAACCATGGGCCAAACAGGTCTGGAAAGGTTAATTTTGACCCATGGTCATTAAATTTTAAGTGTGTTTACAGCTTTAAATACTATTAGTAAATCCAAGGTGGCACTGCTGTATGCTTTTTCAAAATGCAGTTTCCTGCACTGCCAATTTTGACAGACTCCCTAAGTAATGGAATTCAAATTTTTCAGCAGCGACTCGCTGGATCGATCTTTGCATCTTCCCTGCAGTGTCTAAGTGTTTTCGTCTTTTGAACCATCAAAAGGTGGGTCTTTTTACTGTTGGTTATTGGTTAGTTAATTATTTCATTTTTCGATCGAAGCAAACTCAGCTGCTTTGTGGTCAGGCCCCGACTCAGAACCCAGGCTTGTTTGTGGCACTTTTTAAAAACTGGCAACTGTGTTTCCTGTTGTTTGAAAAGCTTCTTTAAACTCCTTCTGGCCAAGAACTTATGTTTTTTTAGCTCATCCTTACTAGTTCTCTTGACTCTGCACTCTTTGGGTATTAATGCAGAACTTCCATGGAATTCAACCAGGTTTTCTGTTGCAGTGTGGAGCTTTATTTCTGTCTTCTGCTTCCAATCCTGCTTTGGAGCTTTTCTCTGGTGATCTCCTTCTGCATCTTTGTTGCTGGAGCTTTTCGCCAGATCAGAATGCTGATTTGTCAATCTTGCAGGTTTTGTTGTTCCCCGAGGGGATGTGTTGCTGTTTGGCAGTCTGGTGACGTGACCTGTCCTTCCCTTGGACCTGGGACCAAATGGATGGGATTTGGTAGCTTGAGCCTTTCCTCTTCTCTTATTTTTTTGTGGAGGACCCTAGATTTGAGGTCTGAGGTTCCCTTTGGAATTGTGGTACCCAGTTCTCTCCTTGTATTCTTGTAGTTATATGATGGTGGTCTCCTCTATTCCGGGTCTGGAGGGGACTTTGATTGCATTGTGTTCTTTTATTACCCTCCTGTATTATCTTTTATTACACTTCTCTGTGTGTCTTGATATACTACAGAGCGTAATATGTGTTACTCAAACCTTGGTTACTGGTGAGGTCTTCTGAATCTCGATGAAGAAGACTCAAACTCGTCCAGTAGTAACAAAAGGTTTATTGAGTAACTATAACAAGAATTGCGTGAGTTCTTTACTTTAAAATGGATACTAGTGATGACTACACTAACCAGCTGAGCTAATCTGATACTCCTGTCCTGGTCACAGTCCATCCAAAAGAGAGGGAGAGAAACACAATGTGGTTGCCTTTATACCCCTGTTGGTTTGGCCCTCTCATGATAATCTGGTGCTACTGATTACACATTTACTGCTCATGTACATGCACATACAGAGATCACTACAGGTGTCACTGTAATTGCCTCTTTAACTCTGGGGTTCTCGGAAATGTTTATTTATTTTTTGGAAGTTATGGGTATGATATAACTCGGTGCTATTGACTGTATCGTACTTCAGTGCAGAAGGATGTTGTATCCATGGGGGGAACATGTTACTTATCTTTGCTCCCTATTATGCGCTGTACCAGTTTTGCATTGACACTTATGGTTTTTTTTCTCTTTTTCTTTTGTTTGATCTGATAATTGGAAAAACCTGAAAACTTTAAAATACATTAAAAACTAATTTGCCTAACCCAATCAAAAATCTGCATAACCCTAACCCAGGTCCCATTTGCCTCACTCAACTTTTAATATCTTCAAAATAGAAATGGTCTTTACACAGTCAACTATTATTTCCTTAAAAGTGAAAGGTAAGTCCAAGAAATCCAGAACTCAATGAAAAAGGAGATAGAAATTAAGATGAGGAAGAAAAAGCGTGCTTATGACCGGCCTTGTTACGCTTGAGTGCGTGTGTAACGAGGCCAGAGAGTTACACCCAGAATCTGGCCAAAGCGGACTGGGAGCAGCTACTTGCAGGAAAATCCACATCAGAACATTGGGAGTCATGTAAAAAGGAAATAGAAAAAGTACAGGACCAACATGTTCCCGTAAAAGTAAATGTGGGGACAAACAAGTCCAGAGAGCCCTGGATGTCAAGGGATATACAGTATTGGAAGGCAAAAATGAAGGCTTATGGCAGATACAGGGGATTCAAAACAGTGGAAGCCCCAGAGAAGTATATAAAGTGCAGGGGATTACTTAAAAAATAAATCAGGAGACCGAAAAGGGAGCATGAAAAACACTGGTGGACAAAATAAAAGAAAATCCCAAGGTGTGTTATTAATTTATTAAGCAAGAGGGTAACTAGGGAAAGAATAGGGCCCATTAGGGAAACAGTAGGGCTCATTAGGAACCAAAGTGGCAATCTCTGTTGGAGCCAGAAGATGCAGGTGCTGTTTTAAATTAGTTTTTTTGAATCTGTGCTCACTGTGGAGACAGACATGGTAGGTACAGAAATCAGGGAGAGAACTGTGATACAATTGAACAAATTAGCATTGGGAGGGATGAGGTGTTCGTGGTTCGAGCAGGCTGAAACATGGATAAATCCACAGAAGCGATGCCGCAGAACTGGAGGACAGTTATCTGGTATCATTATTCAAGAAGGGAAGTAGGGATAAGCCAGCTAATTACAGGCCAATGAATCGAACATCAATGGTAGGGAAATTATAGGAAACAATCCCGTTCTTGCAAAACTGAAGATGGCACAAAGGAACTGGCTGCAGTGTGTATTAAAGCAAATTACTGTGGATGCTGGAATCTGAAACCAAAAGAGAAAATGCTGTAAAATCTCAGCAGGTCTGGCAGCATCTGAACGGAGAGAAAAGAGCTAACGTTTCGAGTCCAGATGACCCTTTGTCAAAGCACTTTTACAACGCACTTTGTCATCAAAGGGATGACAAAGGACTCAAAACGTTAGCTCTTTTATCGCCTTACAGATGCTGCCAGACCTGCTGAGATTTTACAGCATTTTCTCTTTTGGCTGCAGCCTGTATCTGATGGGCGTATTGGTCTCTCCTCCTGTGAACCTGATTGAAGTGTGATCATGAATACCAAGCAGGCACCCCATTCACATTAAAGGTAAGCAAAGGTGGCATATGTTGCAAAGGTCAGCCAGCATGGCAGCCACCCAGGCCGACACCGCATGGGTGGCGTCCGCGGTCGAGGCAATGGGTGAAACGGTATCGGCCACGGGTCAGGTTATGCAAGGCATTGGGCTTAATGTGCACGCATCATCCATGGCCCTGGAAAGGGTTGCCCTCTCACAGGCAGCAATGCTCCAGAGCCAACATAACATTGCCGGCGCGCTACGGGCCCTGGCCGTGTCTCACCAGGTCATGGCCCAGTCCCAGCACGCCATGGCACAGTCCCAGCAGGCCATGGCACCATCCCAGCAGGCCATGGCATAGTACCAGCAGGTTGAGGTCGCACAGTCCCTGGCGGGAATGTCTCACTCCCTGGACTCCGTCTCAGCGAACCTTCGGACCCTGGTCGATACTGTTGCAGGCCTCCAGGACTGGCAGCACCAGGTGTCGGTGGGGCGACGGGGCACCTCCCCGATCGCAACTCTGTCCCACAGTGAGGCCCCGGGGCCACCGGGCTCCCCGATGGAGGAGGAGGTTCTGTGGCCCGTCCCATTAACTCCATCACTGGACGTCCCTGAACGCTCGGCCTCCCCCCGCCCCATCCCTGGTGCATCGGGCAGAGCAGGGTGGCACCACGTCATTTTAAACGCCCACGGAGCAGCCTGGCCCATCAAGGCCGGGTCACCCAGGAAATAAGTGCCGACAGGGAGACATGTCGAGGGGCGTGATTCTCAGCAGTCCGCCTCCACTCCTGCTGTACCATCTGGGCTTCACTTAGACGTAATGGTAGGGCCCGTAAGGCAATGAAGAGGGACACATAGTAAGTTGGCACGGGTGAAGGGCACAGTTTAGTTGTAGGGGCTAGGGCATCTGTACTTAATATTTACTATTAAACTCACTGTTGCACCTAACTTGTAAGACTGTGTGACTTTTCCGTTGCCACGAGGATCGTGATGGTGACCGAGTGTCACTGGAGTTGACGAGCGGTGAAACTTCAGTGCCGGGTGTGCAGTCCCTTCCCCCCCCCACCTCTTCCCACAGCTACCCCACGGGGGCACGTGATGGACTGTCCCTGACGAACTCAGTGACCACCGAGATGGATGGTTCAGCTATTGCCATGAGCCAGACTTTGTCTAACGATTCTGAGCTCACAGTTCATCGCAGATCGGGCTGTCATCATTCAACATGGCACTGATCACACCCGCTGACACAGCCATCAATGTCGTGCCATACCGTTGTGCAGCAGTGGTAAAGGTGATCTTGAAGTGCAGCAGTGTACACGGAGCGGTGGTGCTGGGAGTTGTGTGCTGACCGTCTGCAAGACTGGCGATGCAGGTGGTAGTGGTAGTGTTCAGCGGTGCCGTCGCACGCAACGCGTGAATCGTGCAGCCACCAACGCGTCGCGTGCCCGCTGTCCTCGCCAGTGCCGTCGTGCAGCCTCTTGGACATTACCAGCACCCGGGTCGCGTGTGTGTGTTGCGCCCGACGCACTACCAACCTCCTCCAGCTCCTCCTCCAACTCCTCCTCCTCCGTCTTGGCACCACTGCCAGTGGCTTCTCCCTCCGACTCCTCCACCAGGGCATCTCCCCTCTGTATTGCAATGTTGTGCAGCGCACAGCATACCACAATGCAAGCGACCCTCTCGGGCTGGTACTGCAGGGCCCCCGCCGGAGCGGTCCAGGCACCTGAATCGCATTTTCAAAAGACCAAGGCAGCGCTCCACCACACCCCTGGTTGCTGCATGCGCCTCATTGTAAAGGGTGTCCGCGTTGGTCTGAGGCCTCCATATAGGCGTCATCAGCCAAGACCTCAGTGGGTAACCCCTGTCGCCCAGCAACCAGTCCTTCAGCCGGGGGTGCCGACCCTCAAACATAGCGGGGACGAATGACTGCACAAGAATGTACGCATCATGCACACTCCCAGGGAACCATGCGCACACGTGCATGATCTTCATGTGGGGTCACATACCACCTGGATGTTCATGGAGTATGTCCCTCTCCTGTTTGTGAACACTTTCCTGTTGCCTGCAGGCGGGCGCATGGGGACGTGAACACATTCAATCACTCCCTGGACCATCGGTATCCCGGCCACGCTGGCAAATGCACGGGCTCGTGCTTCTTGATTTGCTCCGTCCTCGGGAAAGGTGATGTAGCGGTCGGCAATGGCAAACAGGGCATCGGTCACATCCCGGATGCATCTGTGGACCGATGCCTGCGATATCCCGGATAGGTTCCCACTCGGAGACTGGAAGGATCCGGTAGCATAAAGGTTAAGTGCCACCGTCACCTTGACGGCAACCGGGATCACGTCTCCTCCCATTCCACGTGGGGCGAGGTGCGACACGAGGTGACAGATATGTGCGACCGTCTCCCTGCTCAACTGGAATCTCCTCCTGCAGGTGCTGTCCGGCAATGTTTCGAAAGAGATCCAGGCACGGAACACCCTAGGCCTCGATCGTCGCCTCTGGCGCCCTGGCTCCACCATCAATGTTTCCTCCTATTCCCCCCCCCCCCTCACCCCCCCAGCCATGCTGCTTGACGACGGGCCACTCCGCGGCCAATTCCTCTGCTGCTGCAGCTGGCCCTGCATCCACTGTGGCATGTGGCTGTGGACGCTGCTGGATGTCCAACTGCAGTGCAGCGGCCCCAACCACTGCGCTGAACATAGCCGTTCGGTTAGAATACATTATGGTCACCTACAGAAGGGTGGTGGGGGGCAGAGAAACGACATGTTAAACGGAGGTTATTCGACACCTCGGCAGCCGCCTGCCACGGGATTCCTGTGTGTCCCGGTGGCCCGGTCGCGCTGCTGACACGCGGGCAGCCTAACCCCTGGTCACTTTCTGCGTCCAACGGTCAGTTAAGAACGTCCTCCTCACCGGTGTGTCAGTGGCCTGTGCCCATCAGCCACAGGGCAACCAGCGGCCGTGTCCTCGTCACCGTCCTGCCATGGCAGGACGGCTGAGATGTTGCAGCCGGGGGTGGACGACCCACTCCATTCACTCCCTCTCCCCCCTCCCACCTCCACTCCCTCCCTCTCCCCCCCTCCCACCCACTACTCACTCTCCCCCCCACTTCTCCCTCTAACCCCCCCTTCTCCCTCTCCCCCCTTCTCCCTCTCCCCCTCCCACTTCTCACTCCCCCTCCCACTTCTCCCTCTCCCCCCTCCCACCCCTCTTCGCCCTCTCCCCCTCCCACAAATCCCTTTCTCCCCCCTCCCACTACTCTCTCTCTCCCCCTACCACTACTCCCTCTCCCCCCTCCCACTTCTCCCTCTCCCCCCTCCCACCCCACTTCTCCCTCTCCCGCCTCCCACCCCACTTCTCCCTCTCCCCCCTCCCACCCCTCTTCTCCCTCTCCGCCCCTCCCACTACTCGCGCTCTCCCCCCCCCTCCCACTACTCGCTCTCTCCCCCACCACTGGCCGCTGCGTTCTCGGGGATGCCTTCCCCAGTTTGCGGAGACTCCGGGACGGTCTGCTCACCTCCTCACTGCTCGTCAGCCAGCACGACTGGCTGGCGACTTTAAAAAGCAGGTGTGGACGGCGACAGCGTGACCTGGCGTCACGACGTTGGGACTTCGGCCCATCTGGGCCGGAGAATAGCGGGGGTCCAGAGAATCGCCATTTTGGGTGCATCGGGTGATTCTCTGTGTTTTTGCGCGAGAAACACGATGGAACACATTTGGCCGTTTGGGAGAATAGCGGGAGAGCGACGGACCGGCGTCGCGTGGAAAACTGGCGCGGCCCGCTATTCTCCCAACCAGCGCGGCATCGGAGAATCGCGCCCCAGGTGTCTGTTATACTCCAGGGATCCCAAACTCAGGAATATTTTACTGCAAACATCTGGTTTGGAACTAATTTTACTGTTTCCATTCATCATTCTAGTTGTGATCTCAATCTGTTTGCAAGATGAAATATGTTCTGCTGGATGCAGACTGTGTTTTGCCTTATTAAAGGCTTTTAACTTTTTAATTGCTACAATTCCACATTAGCTTTCAATGAAGTGGTTTTTCAACAGAAGAAACCTACATATGATTTGTCTCTCTGTTTCTTGTACAATTAATAATATTCCCCACTTCTCAGCATGAACAGCACAAAATGGATACAGTTCATTCATACTGCCACAATTTAAATGAGATAATTAAAATTGAAGGTTAGACCATTAAGAATCAAAGCCATTAACAATGTGCCAACAACCACATTAAAGAGCTAAGTTAATAGAACTTCAATTTTTTTCTGGCTCATAAACAATGATATCAGCCTTTAACATTTATAAATTAAATAGTGTTGAAAGCAAAAATAAACCCACATCATTACCTTTTCTTTGCTCTGTAAACAATGTTTGCGTGGCAGAACTATTAATGTCGACATTACAACATTTACTCTACTTTCTGATTAAATTTTGAACTTGCAGTCCATCCCATATGATGGATAATGACAAAACTGATGCATGACTTGTAAATAAATTCATTTGTGTCAACATTAATCTCTGACAGCAACAGTTAATCATAAAATAGAATATAATTGCAGTTTTTGGTGCACTTTTCCCCAATTGTAAAATGAAAGACGTGCTGAAGGGGCAGATTTACTTGAATTATGTTACCGAAATGATGAAGTGAACTTTCAATTATACCGCTGGGGGGAAAATGGGTGGAAGTTCACGGGTCAACCCATTTTAGACATTGCTCAATTTTTGTTTCCGTTGACATTCTTATTTCTACATAAGGTTGTACAGCAGAAATGTACAAACATAAGCCACCCTATTGTGTTTCTCAGAAAATATTTTCCGTGATTTATATTATTACGTATTAAAACACTAAATTACAACAATATCTTTCAAAATGTATGAACGCCATCGATAGCCATAGTCGGCACATTAACATTTTCTATAACACCTACAGCCAGCATTGCGATGGAGGTTCCATTTTTTATATTAAGTGTTGTGTTCATGAAATAAAATTGTGACAGCCTAACTCTCTACATTTCATTCTGCAATGGAGAATAAGAATAAAATGGTGACTCAAAAATTCAAGTCATAACACTGTAAACAATGAAGAACTGAAATAAAAACAGTAAATACTGCAAAAACGTAGTGAGCAGGCAATGTTAGTTGGAGAAGGAAAAAATGTTAGCAAATCAGTTAGGATTCTTTGTCAAGAGATTTATCTGCCTGTACTTGCAGGTTCTGGCCATTCGGTGGAGCAAAAGCACAAACTGAAGCAATTTGTTTCATGCTGACACATCAAAAAAGGTAGCATTTTTCACGACATCTTAAAGAACTTTACAGCTAATGAAGTACTTGTTTAAAACTGTAGTCATTGTTTGAAAACACAGCAGCCAATTTGTGCACAGTAAGGTCCAACAAGCAACAATGTGCTATGTGGTGAATGTATTATATCAATAATCTACCACTGTATTTGTATCTGTGCTGTTGCCCTGGTATTTGTATCTGTGCTATGCTGTTGCCCTTGTGGGCTTCTCCTATGGGCCATTGTATGGCATTATCCATAGGGGAACATGTTGGGGCATGTATGGGCTCTGCCCATGGCTCCCCCCCCTTGAAGGGAGGTATAAAGAGCAGTCAACCTGGCGGCGGTTCTCAGTATTGGATCAGTCGCAGGCAGGCGCTGTTCTCAGTTGATTAAAGCCACGGTTTACCTCTACTCTTATCTCGAGTGAATTGATGGTCGCATCAATAATCTGTTTTGGCAAAATTAATTGAGATAAATGTTGGTCAAGAAACTAGGGATAACTCTGCGTTCTTCCTCAAAATGGTGCTATAATTTTTTTATGTCCAGTTGAGAATGCAGAATGGACATCGATTTAATGCGTCATCCAAAAAACCACACCCTGACAGTGCATCACTCCCTCATTAATGCACTGGAGTGTCAGGATTGATTTTTGCGATCATATCCTGGAATGGACTTGAACCCATGACCTTCTGACTCAGAGGTGAATGTACTCTCACAGTTGAGCCACGGCTGACATCAAGCAGTTATCTGTTCCAAAGTAAGTAAAAATTTAAGGATTACTCAGCTGTGCCTAAAAGCTTAGTTTGGTTTATAGCCTGATGGTGACTGTATCAGTAGCATCATGATTAGGGAGCTAGTTTGGCTCAGTTGGCTGGACAGCTGGTTTGTGATGCAGAGCGAGGCCAACAGCGTGGGTTCAATTCCCTTACTTGCTGAGGTTACACCTTGCCCCTTGCCTGCGGTTTGGTGATCCTCAGGTTAAATCACTAGTCTGCTCTCCCCCTCAAAGGAGAAAGCGGCCTATGGTCATCTGAGGCTATGACGACTTTAGTATCTTCACCACTGCGTCAAAATCCTCAGAGAATTGCTGGAATTTCAAATTACTTGCTTCTCTGCGGTCTGTCCTCAATGAAAAAAGCGATCCTTCAAAACTTTGCTATAGACAAGTAAAAAACAATTATACCAACTAATGTTCTGCTTCTTATTGAATAAGTTGAACTCGGAACATCTTGAGCAATCGCATTATAAATAGAAAAGTCCATCATATAACAGCATACTATTTAAACGGAGGGATTATAGAACTTTGTAGTACAGAGGGATCCGAGTGTCTGGGTATATGAATCAGAAAACGTTAGTATGCAGTCTACTTGGATCACGTTCTGGTCATGGGGACTTCAGAACGAGAGCACCTGGCAAACCTAGAACAAGTCTTGCCACGATTTTCGAAAGCTGGGGTACATCTAAAAATATGTTTTCCAAAGGATTGGGTGGATAAAAAAGGGCTACATCCATTGGAGAACAAGGCGAGGGCCATCAGGGAAACACCACAGAATTTAAATCCTTTCTGGGTTTAGTCAATTATTCTGGGATATTTATGTGGTGAATGTATAAGCACTAGTAATTTACCAGTATACTGTGTTGCATTATGCCATGCCATTAACCCTGTGGGCTCCATCGATGAGCCACTGTGTGGCTTCACCCACAGGGGGAGATGTGGAGCATGTATGGGCTCTGCCCATGGCTCCGCCCCTTATAGGAAGTATAAGAACAGCTGACCTGCGGGACCGCCTTCAGTAATATATCAGTCGCAGGCAGGCAAAGTTGTAAGCTGATTAAAACCACTGTTTACTTCGACTCAAGTCTCTGAGTGAATTGATGGTCACATCAGTTTATTGCAAATTTGGTCTCCTTGTACCAAAACTGGTCTTGGGAGGTACCACAAGTGGAGGCCTTTGAGAAAGTAAAATGACAGCTGCTGTCCTCTTATTTATTGGTCCCCAAAAAGGAACTAATCCTAACATCTGATGCTTCCACTTACAGGGTCGGGGTGGTACTTTCCCACTGCTGGAAAGGTGGGGCAGACAGGCCCAATATCTACGCATCCAGGACTCTATCTGATGCCGATCTGATGTATTCTCAAAACGATGCAGAGGGCATGGCGGTTGTGTTTGGAATAAAAAATTTCATCAGTACATCCATGGCAAGAGTTTCATAATAGTGGCCGACCACAAGCTCTTATCAGGACTTTTTAAGGAGTACCTGGATACATCCGCCTGGATACAGCATTGGGTCCTGTTACTGCAGGTTATGAATATCTCATTGACCACCACCCTGTAACGCAAATATCTAACAATGATGCCTTGAGTCCCCTCCCACTTCACACAAGCCTGGCTCTCTTGTCAGCGTTGGAAGAGGTCATGATGACCCTAAATTTTTTCGAAACATTACCAGTGTCTGTGAAGCAAAAATCAAGACCCGGGCGCAGAAAGAGCCAACACTGTCAAAATTGAAGCACATGATCCTGAACGACGGAGTCCGACGCAGCCCTGAGACGACATCAAACCTTATCTGACCAAGAAAGATGAACTCAAGAATTGAATACGGCACAATTCTTTGGGGGTTCCAGGTAGTTGTTTCCCACCCAGGAAGGTGCCCAATTCTATTGGAACTACATAATGACCACCCTGGGGGCTCTTAAGTTAAAATGCTCGTCAAAAGCTACATCTGGTGGCCTGGTCCCGACTCAGATATCACAGACTTGGTGAAGCAGTGTGATTCATGCCAGGAGATTTAGAAGGTCCCTCCTTCAGCCTCCCTACACCAATGCGAGCGTCCAGATAGACTATGGGTGTGAGTGCACGTGGACGTTGCTGGGCCTTTTATGGGTTCCATGTTTTTTATCTTGGTAGATGCACACTCCAGATAGTTGGAGATACACCACATGGGCTCCACGTCCTATCACACAACGATCGAGAAACTACAACAGAGTTTTTGCAAACATGGCATACCAGAAGTCCTGGTTTCCAACAATGGCACTGCCTCCACCAGGAGTAATTTCCAAAGCTTCATGCAATCCAATGGTACCAGACACATTAGAAAAGCACCACATCACCTGTCATCAAATGGGCTGGCAGAACAAGTGGTGCAGTCCTTTAAAATCAGCATGAAAAAGAAACCGGCAGCATCCATAGAGGCCAAATTTGCAAGGTTTTTATTCGATTACAAGACCAGTCCTCATACTACAACAGAAATTTCCCCAGCGGAACTGTTAATGGGATGGCGGCTTCATACGAGACTCTGCCTGCTATTCCCTAACCTGATGGGGAGGGTGGAGTCCCAACAAGAGAATCATAAGAAAAGTTATGACTCTGCAAGATCTGTAAGAATATTCAATATTCTGGTCTATGTGAGGAAATGTGGAGATGGTTCTAGCTGGGTCCCTGGAATCATAATGGAGAAAACGTGATGGTCCAGGAAAGGTATTGAGGAAACACATGGACCATCTGTGAAGTAGGAAGTCCGTCATTGTACAAGGTTGAACAGGCTGGGCCTAGACACATTGAAGTTTAGAAGAATGAGAGGTGATCTTATTGAAGCATATAAGATCCTATGGGGACTTGAGCAGGTGGATACCGGGAGGAGTTTCCTCTTGAGGTGGAGACTAGAACTAGAGGGAACACAGTTTAAAAATAAGAGGCCTTCTGTTTAAAACAAAGATGAGAAGAAATAGGTTCTCTCAGAGGATCGTCAGCCTGGGGAATTCGCTTCCCCAGAAGGCAGAGGAGGCTGGATCATTGAACTTATTCAAGGCTGAATCAGAGAACTTTTTGACAGACAAGGAAGTCAAGGGTTATGGGTAATAGATAGAAGAGTGAACTTGAGACCACAATCAGATCAGCCATGATCTTATCAAATGTTGGGCGGATCAGGATCAAACAGCCAAATAGCCTACTCCTCCTCCTAAGTCCCATGTTCCTGTCAAAATTGAACACACCACAAAGTGTCATCTCCAATCAGCATTGTACATGCCTTTCCCACACACAAGTGAGAAGGCAAATTGAAAGATGTATGTTTGAGCCATTTTTCTTAGAAGTAGGAAGGCACAGATCGAGGGTCATAGCCATCGTTGAAGATTATGACAGCATTCATTGTAAGTGCTTGTGTACTCTGTTGATCAAGTCTTTTGTTCATACTCGTACGAAGAGTTATTTGTCCCATCCATTGTGCAGTTTTCACATGCTTTCAGGACAGGGTTATGTAATAATTTTTAGTGTCAAATGTAATATCATTTGCATAGTGCGATCAAGGTAGAATCAGCCAAATCAGTACAAAATATCAGGGAATTTTAATTATAACCTCATTGTTCCTGAAACAATTTGCCTCTTGGATGGGATTCTCTCAGCCCTTGGGCCGGGCCGGAGAATCCCCGCGACTGGCATGAATCGCGCCACACCGCCCCGACACTGGCAGAGCGGAGAATCGCCGCCATTGGCGCCGGCGTAGTTGGTGCTGCGCCTGTCGGAGGCCGCTCTACACGGCTGGCCCGCCAATTCTCGGCCTGGGATGGGCCGAGCGACCGTCGTAAAAATGGCGAGTCCCGCTGGAGCCGTCCACACCTGCTCTCAGCCGGCGGGATCTCGGCATAAAAGGGTTGGGGGGCAGCCTGTGGTGGGGAGGGGGGGGGGGGTTCTACCCCGGGGGGCCTCCGATGTGGCCTGGCCCACGATCGGGGCCGACCGATCAGTGGGCTGGCCTCTCTAGCTGGCTGCCTCCTTTCTTCCGCGCCAGCCCCTGTAGTCCTGTGCCATGTTGCATCGGGGCAGGCACGTTGAAGGAAGCCACTGCGCATGCGTGGATCCCGCGTGAACCGCTCCAGTGTCGTGCTGGCCCCCTGTAGGGGCCAGAATTGCTGATCCTGAGGCTGTGTTGACAGCGTCGAGAAACGCAACAGTGTTTCCAACGGCGTCAACACTTAGCCTCAGGATCACAGAATCCCGCCCCTTATGTTTTCTACAACTTATATGTCAGTTTAAGATTCAATTCACTGGATCAAACCTGGTCTACAAATCTGGTCAGAACGTCCTGCTTTAACTGTACGATTCAACCAATTGTGCTGGTTTGGCAAGGCTCTTCAAATTGCGCTCATTTTCATAGGTACACAGACAACAGTAAGTATGTTCAAAAGTTGTTATATATTAAAAATATTTAATTTATTGAGAAATTGACTAGTGTTTATCAATTAAATTAGTACATTTATTTTGAGTCATGTTCAGTGCTCATCTGGACAGCTGGTAGACTGAACACCTGAATTAAAAATACTTTGCCTGATGATAAATTTGGTTTAAATTGTAATAATAAAACTTTCTCAAGTTATGATTCTTGAATACATCAGGGAAATTACTTAATGGAAAGATAAAAAACAAAACCATTATGCTCTATTACGCAGCCCAATGACACTGGTTAATTAAGATTTTATGTTTGTGATTATATAAACTTATTTAATCGGAAACATGAACGGTAAGCAAACCAGCTCAATTTTGTTTGCATTTTAGACACAATTTCCCAATTGTGCCCAAAGTGGAATCACTATCCCTGTATCTTGAACATTATGGAATCAAATGGATTAGGGTTAATTATAGCGGCATATCATAAATTAATTTATTTTTGGAAAGAAAAGCTAAACAATTTGAATGCAATCTGAATTGGGTAACTGACGGACAGAATTTTATTCAAATTGGGTTTTTTTAAACTCCTCTTTTGTGAGCATTTCTTCAAGATATAAAAATGGTTATCCATGGAATTTCCTTCGTACCATGCTGAAAGAACAATTATACCCCATTTGTTGCAACGGTAAAATATTTCATGCAGAGATTGATTCCATGTCCTGTTCCTATGAACACCATTCCACCTTTTCATGTGTGCATAATCCGGTGTGTGGAATAGATATATCTCATAATTCATTGATGCAATTCAGAATGAGGATATGTTACAACAATTTTCATTATAGTTTTTCCGTGATTCAATTTATTCCATCCAAATAAATACTTAATGAACCTCAAATAGGTATTTGTAAAAAAGAAACCGCCTGTATCCAATACACAGTGGCTTAAATGAAGCTTCAAATTCTGGCTTTATTAATAAAGTATCAAGTCACAAGATGTGCAAACGTTTTGGATCATTATATAAGTTTGTACTATACGTCAGATTAGTTTGACTCTTGATGACAGTTGATGAGATTTATTTTGGAGGAATTTCTCACTTCTTTGGTTCACCCCCAATGCCACTTCTGTTTTTGAGTATGTACCTGAGTGGGTAATCTGATTGCTAACTTTTCCCTCACTGTCATCAGATAATCACAATTTTCATCTGACGCTGCCTGGAGTAACTTGACCAATAATGGTGGCTCATCCCTGGGTAAATCTGAGTCCAAATATCAGAAAAGGTTAGGACTGAATTTCTGCTCTTCTTGTTTGAGACATGAATTTAAGCCGTCTCAATACAGAACTTGGTAGAAGCAAGCCCACAGCCTGAAACTGCAGTCATTCAGCAGCAAAGGGTGAAAGTTCCTATCCTTGCACATTTTAGTGAAATTGTAGATGCAATAAAAATAAGGTAGTTTATGAAGTGTTAACACATTATTCATCTAGTTCTGGCACTTCTCAATGAATTCCTTGTCCTCTAAAAGAGAATCAATGAACCCTAAAGGTGGGAAAACCACCACCTTTGTGCTTCATTAGGCCTTTTTAAAGGCCCACTGTGGAAATTTGTTCACAATTTTGCAGCATTAGGAGCTCTTTCAAAAGTGATGGTGTTACTGTCAGCTTAATGAATGGCAAGATTTGCAATATAAGCACAGCATTCACAATGTATAATCTCATGGAGCTTTGTATCTCACATAGGTACAGCTGCATTTGCTGAGTTTTTTGACTGAGATGAGGAGGTGACGGAACGGGAGGTCAAAAGAGACTGGCGGCCCTGACTCTAATAAGTAAAGCAAAGCCATAGATCTGCCACAAGAAAGGCATAGACAAGATAGAGGAGCTGTTTGGCTTAGTACGTGGACTGGAGGAGGTCCAGGTTCAACTGACAAGTATGACTCAGGTGTGCCATCTGGTCTGTGAAGGCCTGCAGGGCGAATTAAACATTCGTACTGAGCTATAAGAGGCAGTGAAGGTCATTGATGCCTTCAGTTGTATATTACCATGATCTTGGCATGAACAACAAATATGACAGAAGTCAGCCAGTTTATCATCCAGAAAACCAACTCACATACAGTTAATCAGTCACCAGCAGGAGGAACTAAAAACTTTGGACATTGTTGCCTTTTTCGAAGTGCAGAGTATAGTTCCCTATTTGTACATAAAAATTGTGATGAATGCAGAAATTATTGTATATTATAGTTTAGATAACCTGTCAGTAATGTTATTAAAAACCCTGGTTTAAAATACATGAAGAAAGTATGTCTGCTAAAGCTGTGATTAAAGAGTCATAAAAGGTGACGCAATCATTCTTTCCAACCACTTAGTTAAAGATAAAGAGCTAATGGGATATTTTTATGATTGCTGTAGATTTCCTGGAGAGCAGATAATTTATCAGAGATTATATTTAGTCCTAGCTAAGCATGTCACGGAATTTAGTGGGTTACAGAAGATGTAATTAATTCAAGGAGCCAGGTCTGTCTGTAATTTTGCACTTTGCCGTAGGATTTGAGTCTGACAATACAATAATTTGGACATTGTGAATTCACCCTCCATGTACCCGAACAGGCACCGGAATGTGGCGACTAGGGGCTTTTCACAGTAACTTCATTGCAGTGTTAATGTAAGCCTACTTGTGACAATAAAGATTATTATTATTATTTAGTTTTGCCAAATGATGTTAGGTTGAGCAGAGGTGTACTGGATCTGTTCTTGAATGCAACTCTTTCCAAAAGTCACTACACAGCTAAGTAAGTTTTGTTAACTTTCGGCACAATTTTCCCACCGCTTTGCACCTTGCACCGATCCCATTGTGCTGGGAGATTGGCTGGAGAAGACCAAAACGCGTTTCATGCTGGGTGCTGAGCCAATCGCGAGTCAGGTGACTCCCTATGCTCAGTGTGACCAGGTAATCATATTTAAATGAACCATTAGGCTCATTTAAAATATGCAAAGCCTGTTGGAGGAGGCATTTTCCCGGCTCCCAGGAATCACTGGGGAGGCTACAGATCAGTTCCGGTTATCCAGATGTGGAGACCAGACATGACCGCCACGCCGGCCACTCAGAGGCCACTAGGTTGACACTGCCAGTGTGCCATGAGGCAGTGCCCAGTTGCTAAGTTGGCATTGCGAGGATGTCAGGGGCACTGCCAAATGGCGGGGCCTGGGGGGAGCCACGACCATGAAATGAGGGGTGAATGGGGAATGCAGTGGGTGGGGGTTAAGGGGATATGAAGGGGGCTACGAAGGGTGTGTGGGGGAAACGGGGGCCCTCAGCGACCTCACAGCATAGTATGCTCAGTTGACGGGTCGGGCGGTGCCCTGATGCTCGGGAAGATGGATGGGTGTGGTGCAGGCTCACCCTCGTGACCATGTGGTCGGGTGGGGGGGCGGGAAAGGGAGGAGTCATGCTCACCTTTAGTGATGGGGGGGGGGGGGGGGGGAGTTTGCCCTTTGTGGGTCATGGATTGGGTGTGCTGTCCATGTCTTCGGAAGGGGGGTCGCAACGTCTGAAGATGGGAGATGTGTGGAACCCTCAACCTCACTTTTGAGATTAGGACAACCTTTAGAAGCAGCGTCCGATCTCCGAGGAGACGGCCTTGTCATGGCCTGATGGGATGCTGTGTCCTCAGGGTGTGGGGCGGGGTCCTGCACATGATCCGCCGCTCGAGCATCTGCTCCCGTTGCTGCTGCCACCGCCGTCTCTGGCGTCTGGCCATCCGGCCTAGCAGCAGCACCACTAGGGCAACTTCTGCTGGGTCCAAAATCCCTGCCATAGTGCTTAATATCTGTAAGGTATTGGGAGAGGGTGTTCGACTGACAAACAGCAGTGGCTCCAACCCCATGACCTTCCAGTCCCCATTGATCTCCTCTCACCCCCCCACCCGGAATGCCCTGCCCACACATTCCTGGCCGCAGCGGTCTCCCCTCACCGAACCCCAGACCCTGTAATTTGGACACCCACTCACAACATCACCTGGACCGGGTGCTGGCCCCTCCCCGTAGCACTCATCCACCCTCTGGCCATGGACATGTCCCTGGAGCTATGTCCCATCCCCTGGGTGTTCGGATGTTAGCTGCTGCATGTGTGGTGTTGCTACCCGCAGTGTTCAGGCAGTGTCCATGAATTACGGTGTGATCGGGATGCTAGGCAATGGCTAGTTCCGCACGTGGTTGCCCTGCAGTTTCTCCCCCCAGCAGCTCCCTCCCACTCTCCCATGGTGGCCCACCCCTGCGGAGGGTCTCCACTCCCAGCCGGGGTTCCTCACCCCAAGCCGAGGGTCCCCCAACCCCCACAGAACACTGGGATGGCAAGCCCAGCGCCCCCAGGCTCTTTGCCTTTGATCAAAGATGGCTACTCACTTTCTTGGCTCCCCACAGAAGCCCTTCCGCCAGGTTCATGTTTTTAAACCACTTGTTGGGGAGGCCGATGGATCACGGGAGGCCATTGAATAAGGAGTGGCTCCCTTTAATTGTATGGAAATAGGGCTCAGATGGTAATGATTGGTTTCTCGGCACACGACGGTGAGATCCCGATTTCGCCTACAGGAGCAGGCCAGTTGCATTGCAAACTGTTTGGCGCCTGGCGTGGTTCTCGCTTTTGGCCTCTTCTGCTATTCACCAGCCTCATTTCGCCGCTACGAGGCAGGAGAATTGCGCCAATAGACATTTCAGCCATAACTGATAGTAGCCCAAAATTTCCTGCAGCACAGCAAATTACGCCTTTATGTCCTTGATCTTCCATTTTGAGCTAACACCAAAATATTTTAGAAAGTAACCAGAATAACCCATGGCGAGCTTATTGAATCAGGACACTTAGTAACATCCTAATGACATTGCACTATAAAAGACCAGAACACATCTGTTTCTCAGAGTGTTTGGCTGTGGGCAGTTAAATGTCAGTGATTCATCAGTTGTATTTGAAATAATTAAAAATAATTTAAAACAGTTCTCTTCAGTTTAAAAAATGCTGTAAAATACTGGGCAGAATCTTACCATATTTCTTCAGAAGTGTTGGTTCCGGGGAGAAAACTGGGGAGAATCCCGCTGGCATTGATGCCGGTAAAACAGCCCAGCCTCTTTAGCTGACTTTTTTTTCTCCATGTGAATCACGCTGCACTCGTGACGAATTGCCTCTGATACTCTCGCCCCAGAGAACTTAATTTCTGTGATCAGCAGGGTGCTTGTTTTAAACATCTCCCCAACACATCCCAGGACTTGTTTCAAATCCAACTGTGGGGATGGCTGGTAGAAAGATTGCACCATGTTTTACAGAGGGAGCCCTCAGCAAATTTCCAGATAGGGTGGAGCAGAGGCAGGAAACCCTCTGCCCACATTCGGGAGACGTTTATCCAGTAAAGTGACCAACCGCAGCTGTGGCCGCGACTGTTGGCACCAAGTCACTCCAAAAGAGGACGGGCTGTCGTGTGAAAGAAGGTGAATGACCTTCTTCGTGCAGCCAGGGTAAGTCTGCCTCCTGATATCTCCCGCAGCAGCCCTTAGCACAGCCTTCACACCTCCACTGTGATCTCGCTCCCGCCTCCCTGCACCCCATAGTCCCCCAAGTAACTCTGGTGTCCCTCAAATTCCAGTTCCCAATCACTTCCCATGCATGTCAACTTGATATGGCACAACTCCTGCCTACACTCTTCCCATCTGTCTTATTGCAGGACACATTAGAATATGATAGTATGAGTGAGCTCAAGACCGTAACCCCATTTGAGGAACCGGTCCTTGAGCTTGCTGGCGAGCATCAGGATCACTCCTTTGCAGAAGATCAGGTCAAGGCCAAAGGCACAAGTGAGAACCCTCAACATATCCAGCCATGGTGCAAGCCTCACATACATGAGGGACCTTTCTCCTGCCAGTATTCCTCTGTCCTGCACTAATGCCATCTCACTTCTAACGCAGATCAATGAGCAGACCAGCCGAGACCATCCTCGCGACCCCTGGATACTACGGACCTGGGCAGACATCTTGAAGACAGGATCATCCGCACCCTCCACCAGCACAGATACTCGCACCTCGATGGGATTAACTAGTAGGCAGGCTTCTGGGTCACTTACTGGTGATCTCCTCACAGTTGATGATTCACAGCAGGCCGGAATGTCCCAGGCATCCGGCACTCAGAGGGATGTTGAAGTCCAGGATTCTGCTGAGTCGCTGGGCCCAGTCATCCCAGAGCTGCTGGATCTACAAAGGCAGAGTCAAGGGCATCAGAAAGGGATGAAAGCATGTCTTCCTGGACTACAAGGCTGACTGGAAGAGTCCCATTGCCTTCTGTCCGAGAAGGTAGTGTTGTTAATCTGACTCAATGAAGCCAACACTGGGATTCCACAGGAGTCAGTGCCAGAGGATGACAGAGCTTCAGGATCTCACTCCAGCTGATCTCCATCCCATGGAGGAGCCTGGAGGCCCCCAGGCACATGAAGGGAAGAGGATCAGCAGGGGTGCAGATTCCACCCAGGAGACCCTTGGGGAGTCCAGCACATCAGACACCTCCTCTGCCTGTGAGCGAAACACTTTCCGCTCCACACACTGAGCAGTGGAGCAATCCCCCAGCGGCTGGTTTAGCACACTGGGCTAAATCGCTGGCTTTTAAAGCAGACCAAGGCAGGCCAGCAGCACGGTTCAATTCCCAAACCAGCCTCCCAGAACAGGTGCCGGAATATGGCGACTAGGGGCTTTTCACAGTAACTTCATTGAAGCCTACTTGTGACAATAAGCAATTTTCACGTTTTCACCTGTGCAGCCCAAAGGTATGCCCTGACCCTCAAGATCCTGGTCCTTCAGGAGACATCCACCAAGGTCAAATCAGGCAACAGAGCATGGAGGTCAGCAGGCCACCTCAACCTCAGCTGTGGAACCTGGGGATACACCCAGATGTAGCGAGAGGGTGAGGAGCATTAACAAATAATAGATACCTATTGGGCACTGGTGAACCTGGGTACTATTGCACCCTTGTAGCTAGCATTAATGAGCTAGCATTAAAAATCGCCTTGTTCATCCACACATATCTTTCACAAAGTTGTGTCATGGCACCATGCCCAGGAAACCCCATGAAAGCTTGGCACTTCCTCCCTTGCAGTGTGAGAATGGCAACGCAATGTTTCTCTCACCTTCCACACAGATGATGCAGTAATGCTGCATCGGCTCTGGCGTGGGTCTTCCATCCCCCACACTCCTACCCCAAACCCCATCCAAGTAAGGCTCCACGCCCACACCAACGCTCAGACCTCCCATGTGTGCTAGCATTCTTTAGTTATGGGGATGCCATCAGCTGAAAACCTGTGAGAATCTGTTCACCTCGTCAAGAGGTGGCAAAACACATCGGGACCCCTGACCTTGTAGGAACCAGTAGCAGTTGTACTATTTTGCCTCTATGGGCCCGAGATCACCCCGTTCAGTGGCAGGTCGCATTCTCCTTTCTGTCAGGCAGGAGCCAGACATTTCTCAGAGATTAAGATGAGCATCGCTCTGTCCTCACTGCATGTCATCATCATTTGCCTGCAGCATTTGGTCAGTCACTTTAGCGCCCTTGAATGGAATGACCATGCCAATGGCCTCCCAGATGCCTCACAGTCATGAGAAGAAGTGAGATCCATGTTGGGAGAGGTCTTCGCATCCTTGTACTAGTCGTCACCAAACCGACAGTCAATGAGGGCGTCCCTAGCCCTGCCCCCATTCGGGCCCTAGTCATCACCCGACGTCCTTCCTCTTCCTCCTTGCGGGTTGCCTGTCACCGCGGTCCTCGACATCCTCCTCATCCGAGGAGATGTGGCGTTCCTCCATCTTCACCTGGTGCCACTTTCTGCCCCGCTGCAGTACCAGATTGTGCAGGCCACTATGATACGGGACACCCTCTGGGGGCTGCATTAGAGGTTTCCCTCGATCGGTCCAGACACTGGAACTGCATCTTGAGCAATCCAATCTCCTGCTCCACCAGCATGCGCACTGACGCACGAGCCTCGTTATAGTCTCAGCAGGTGCTTGGTGCCTCTGCACAGGCATCATCAGCCACTTCCTGGGTGTGCACCCTTTGTCCCCGAGGTGCCATCCCTCCATCCGCTGCTTTCTCTCAAAAACGGCTGGGATCTGCGAGCGGCCAACGATGTAACTATCAAAGTGCTCCCCAGGAAACAGGCACACATCAGCTGATGGCACACAAACAGGCATACAACATGCTTGCCTTCATTGGCTGGGGCATTGAGAATAAGAATTGGCAAGTCATGTTGTAGCTGTATAGAACCTTAGTTAGGCTACACTTGGAGTATAGTGTTCAATTCTGGTCCCACACTACCAGAAGGATGTGGAGGTTTTAGAGAGGGTGCAGAAGAGATATACCAGGATGTTGCCTGGTATGGAGGGCATTAGCTATGAGGAGCGGTTGAATAAACTCGGTTTGTTCTCACTGGAACGTCGGAGGTTGAGGGGCGACCTGATAGAGGTCTACAAAATTATGAGGGGCATAGATGGAGTGGATAGTCAGAGGCTTTTCCCCAGGGTAGAGGGGTCAATTACTAGGGGGCATAGGTTTAACGTGCGAGGGGCAAGGTTTAGAGGAGATGTACGAGGCAAGTTTTTTTACACAGAGGGTATTGGGTGCCTGGAACTCTCTGCCGGAGGAGGTGATGGAAGCAGGGACAATAGTGACATTTAAGGGGCATCTTGACAAATACATGAATAGGATGGGAATAGAGGGATACGGACCCAGGAAGTGTAAAAGATTTTAGTTTAGACGGGCAGCATGGTCGGCATGGGCTTGGAGGGCCAAAGGGCCTGTTCCTGTGCTGTACTTTTCTTTGTTCTTTGTTCTCCATGATGCGCATCGCGTGGTCACAGACGAGCCGGTCATTGAGCGAGTGGTATCCCTTACGGTTCAAAAATAGTGCCCCAGGCAGTCATGGAGAATGCAGAGGTACGTGGATTCAGTCGATGACGCCTACACCTGGGAAACGCCTGCTATGTAGGCAAAGCCCATGGTCCTCACTCACCTGGTCCCAGTCCAAGTTGGTGTACATGCAGGCCCATGCATATAGCTCATCTGTGACCTCCCTTATCACTTGTGTGCAGCTGACTGGGAGATGCTGCATAGGTCACCTTTTCCCAACCTGCTCCCGTATTCATAGAATTACAGAATCCCTACAGTGCAGAAGGAGGCCATTCTGGTTTCCATTTTTGCCACATTTACATCTTCCATCCTCCTTAAATGTGTTGATGCTATTTACTTCACCACTCCATGTGGCAGCAAGTTTTACACTGAAGATGTTAAGAATGTAAAGAAATCCCTCCTAAATTATTTATTCGTTCTGTAAGTGACTATCTTTTACTTATACCACCTTATTATAGACTCACTCACAAGTGTACACAGTTTCTGCAAATTCACCTTTTTGAATTCCTTCATAATATTCAAGATTTCAACCAGGTCTCTTCATCTTCCAGCTTCAAATGAAAAGAGTTCCAAGTTGCTCATTTTTCCTAATAAATGCATCCGCTCAGTTCTGGTAATATCCATCTGAGGTCTGGATTTTCCGAACTAGATCTCATCGGGCGGGTTCGCCAACAGGTGCAGAAAATATTGTGAGATCAGCGAAATTGCGTTTTATGTTGATGTAAACTGCCCAGACAGTTCTGGGGGCAGTACTGGGAGGTGCCGGGGGTTCCAAGGTGAACTCCTTTGCACTTGGGCGATCATTAAGAATGCCGCCCCGATCCTTTAATTACTAAGTTGCTGCCGTGCCAGGCAAATAGCGATGCAGTGTGGGACTCTCCCCTTTACTGTTTCCCCCTCTATCCCCCAATTCCTCCACTATATGGTGGCAAAAGCTGCCAGTACTGTTGACGGCTTCAACGTCGCTTCTCCCACCCACCATCGGCCTTTGCCGATTTCCAGAAAAATCTCACCCTCAGTCTTTTTTACCCTCTCTCCAGTCCTTCAACAGCATTTTTGTGGTATGGAAATCTAAACTGTGCAGGAATTGCAAGATTTGATTGTATTTGATTTTTTTTATTGTCACGTGTACCGAGGTACAGTGAAAAATATTGTTCTGCATACAGTCCAGGCAGATCACTCCATCCATGAAGAGATAGAACATATAAATACACAATGTAAATATATAAACATAAGACACTGGGTGCAGCATTCGGAATATAGTGCTACAACTGTAGAGACGAAGTGTAGAAGGATCAGTTCAGTCCATAAGAGGGCCATTCAGGAGTCTGGTAACAGTGTGTTCTCAAACTTTTCTATCGTCTGCCCGATGGAAGAGGTTGGAAGAGAGAACAACCCGGGTTTGGGGGGGGGGGGAGGGGTCTTTGATTAGCTAACCAAAGTTCTATATACATTTAACATTACCTCACTGGTTTTATATGTTATTCCTCTGGAAAAATCCCAGGACTTAATTTTGCACCTTTTAATAGCTGCATCAATGTGTGTAATTATTTTTATACAAATTTGGATTCCTGGATATCTTTGCAGCTCTACCACAATTAATTTCTTACTTCCCAAAGAAAGCGTCCTTCTTATTCCTCCAACCAGAATAAACTACCTCGTACTCCACTATATTAAACTCCATTTGCCAATTCAAGACGGTTTACATTTTCCCATATTTTGGTGTCCATATTGTTAACTGTACTCAGAATTTAATATTATTTGTACATTTTGACAATCTAATTTTACTCAGGATGCATAGCAACAAGCAAGATAGGTAGGCTAGGTTAGGGACCCTGTAGTTTTATCCATGGGCTGGGAGCACAAGTATTTAAACAATGTGAAAATTCATACAAGCCTGTCAAACAGATGATCGCATGGAGCCCAGAGCAAGGATCAAGGAAACTAAATAGAAACACTTGAAAAGTACCAAAAATTATAGTCCTGTTGGATGACCAAGCTCATCCTAGGAACATCAAATAATGTTAATCCACGAATGTGTCTTTCACGATAAATGTTATTTTGTTTTCTCACTTGTTTTGCTTTCAAACTGAATTCTTAATGCTTGGAAGAGTGTCGATCCTTGAGACTTATACATCAGGTACAAAATGATCCTGTTATTTATATTTCTAGGCTACATTTTCAAGACTAATCACACATCACTCTTAACTGAAAGTCAGGTTTGGCACTACAAGGGTTAAAGTCATTTTCTGGATTACAGTCGGTATTTGTTTAGTCTCACATGGTTCTTATAAACTAAAGAGGAGTTTTAATCTGCATTAATCTTTAGATGATAAAAATACTAATAAATAATAGCATCAGCAATAGTACGACATTTGAATAAAATGGCTCCGTACCTTTATCAATTAAATACGTTATTAAAACCAGGCTGAACTAAGAATAAACCTTTTAACTCAAATATTAATTAATTTGTTAATTGCTTGACGGCTCTACCTGTAACCTGTTCACTGGTATATTGCCAATTAACTTCTTTGCACTTTCACTGACAGCGGAAGCCTATCAGAACTTCTTTGGATCAATTACTACTCACAGTGCAAAGCTCTCTTTGGTCATCAGCTCATTTCTTGATCCAAACTACCCCATTTCAGAACATACCACAACCAATTTTTGACAGAACGTCTATAGACACTGCCAGCTTAGGAAACAATGTTAATCACCATCATTTTCCATTCTGGATACTGACTGACGGCTAACTGAATGATAAAAAAACATTAATTTATCAGACCATTTTCTTTTAATCAGTTCAGCAGTTTGCTTGACTGGGAAATCACACTCACAGTATACTTTCCTCTGAACGAAGCAGCAGCTTTATTCTGAAGTATGAACAGTACTGAAGCATCAGAACCTTTACTCTGTGCAATTTCTGCACTGAATTAAATAGCATTCGCTTTACTCTACTTCATGATGACCATAAAAAAGTAGAAACATTATACATAGTAGACGTATAATCAGACTGTAATTTAATCTGTGTACAAAGAATGTTCACAAAACATAGAAGCATTTTTATAACCTACACAGTGGTTAGCACTGCTACCTCATAGGTCCAGGGACCTGGTTTCAATTCTGGCCTTGGATGCCTGCCTGTGTGGAATTTGCACTTTCTCCCCGTGTCTGCGTGGGTTTCCTCCAGGTGCTCCGGTTTCGTCCCACAGTCCAAAGATGTGCAGGTTAGGTGGATTGGCCACGCCAAATTTCCCCTTAATATTCAAAAGGTAATGTTGGGTTCTGGGAATAGGGTGGAGGCGTGGGCTTAAGTAGGGTGCTCTTTCCAAGAGCCGGTGCAGACTCGATGGGCCGAATGGCCTCCTTCTGCACTATAGGCATTCAATGATTCTACAATATCATCTCATTTCTCTGGATTAAATCTGTCCATCATAAGTCTATATGTAATACAAAACTGCAAAAGAAACCTTATTATAACTTCCCGTGAATCACATGACAATGTTATTCAATAGTGATACCACAACTGCCTCTCACACTCTTCAATCAATGTCATTTGTGCACTACATTAACCCTCATTAGTACTATTTCAATTCTATTGAGACTATAAGACACATTACAAAAATAATGGATGATGAATTCTGAATAAAAAGCTGCAATTTAATCTCAGGATTCAGTTGGCATGCATAAACCATGAGAGTGAGTATGAACCTCACAATTAAATTACAGCCTCATTACTCAGACAAGTGCCCATAAATCCTGCACTTCTTTATTTGCACTGTTATTAATGCTGATATTTTGTCTCAATTCACTCAAGTTCTATTTTTTACTTTTAAAATCTTCATTTCTAGTTCTTATTGTGCATCTTGGACTCTATTTTCTTTAATACTTTGGCTAAATCATCCTTATATTTTCCTCTGTTACATATTTTTGAAATGTTTGTCTTTCTGTGGAAATTTTCTAGCATTTAAAACAAAATATTTGATTTGATTTGATTTTTGTCTCGAATTTTCTGAAGCTCTTGATGTTACAGCAGTTTACTTAGTTGAAAATGTGTATTGAACCAAAAATACTGTATTTGCTGAAAATTTAAAGATCAGGGGCTGGATTCTCTGCCAGGTCGGGAATCGCCGGGGGGGGGGGGGGGGGGGGGGGGGGGAACGGCATGAATCCCGACCCTGCCGTGTCCTGAAGTCTCCGGCACCAGACATTTGGCAAGGGCGGGAATCGCGCCGCGCCTATCAGGCCCCTCCACTGGCGATTCTCTGGCCCGCAATGGGCCGAAGTCCTGCTGCTGTCATGCCGGTCCCGCCGGCGGGAATCAAAACACCTCCCTTACCAGCGGGACTGGCAGCGCGGGCGGGCTCCGGGGCGGCCCGATGCCGGGATGGTTCACGCCACTCCACCCCGCCGGGACCCCCCGCCCCGCCCGGTAGGGGAGAATCCCGGCCCAGATTACATTAATTGCATCTGAATTGAGGCGGTAAGCGCGCTGCTGAGGGTTTTAATGTTTTAGTGACCATTACAATAAGAAAATACAAATAAAGCTGTGATGGTTCAGTGTTTCAATGGAATATAATCTGCTTGCCCAGAATCAGGAAGCTCCAACCCATCTTCCAACCCCAATAAGATCTTGTTTCATTCAGTGGTTGAGTTATTGTGTCTCCCTGACTGAGGAATATGTTTAATATTTCAATGTTATCCATTTAACTGTTATCCAATGAATACTCTTGATTCATGGAAGTAAAGAAAATCCTGGAAATAAAAAAAACCTTTTAACACCAATTTAAAATATTTGCTTTGTATCCATGATTAGTTAATGTCATATATACCATTTCTAAACAGCACACAGGAAGCCATTTACCCAAGTACTTTTTAAAATCAATGTATTAAATCATTCTGGTTTCAATATTTTTGTGTAACTATCTCACAAAATATGGCGATTAGATATTGGTCCAGGTCTTCTAGTGTCTGGATAGTTGGAAATGCACTTGGGCCCCATGGAAGTTCCAATGCAAGGATGTGACAGGACATTTAACTTTGCGACATTTAAACTCAACAGCAGCTGATACAAAAGTAGAGATTCACTGGGCGGGATTCTTCCGTACCCGGCAGGGCGGGGGTCCCGGTGGGACAGAGTGACGTGAACCACTCCGGCATCTGCCCGCCCCAAAGGTGCAGAAAGGCCTTTGGCGCCACGCCAGCCGGGGCCGAAGGGACTCCGCCGGCCAGCGAGAGTCCGCGCATGCGCGGGAACGTCAGCAGCTGCGGAGGCTGACATGTCCGATACATAGGAAAAGAGTGCCCCCACAGCACAGGCCCGCCCGCGGATCGGTGGGCCCGGATCGCAGGCCAGGCCACCATGGGGGCACCTCCCGGGGCCAGAACCCCCTGCGCCACACTCCCCCCCCCCCGCCACCCCCAAGAACCTCAGAAGCCGCCTGCGCCGCCAGGTCCCGCCGGTAAGGGACCCATTCCAATTCACGCCGACGGGACTGGCAAAAAACAGGCGGGACTTCGGCCCATCGCGGGCCGGAGATTCCAGGCAGCCCCGGGGCCCATTGAGTCGCGCCGGTCCCCGCCATTCTCCGATTCATGGCGGCGCGATTCATGCCTCATCGACTTTTGGGGGGTCGGAGAATTCGGAGGACAGCGGGGGCGGGAATCACCCCAGTGATTCTCCGACCTGGCCCGGGGGGGGGGGGGGGGGGGGGGGGGGGAGTCGGAGAATCCCACCCACTGTCTATATGCACATTTTAGCATTGCTTATTCAACCGCAAAATCATTTTGGGAGTTTCAAGCAACATATCACTGACTGAAAGATATAACCCCTGACAGTTATATTGACCAATCAAGTTATAAATGTATTTGAGGAAGGGCAAAACATTTATTTCATCCTCTCATCACAGTCCCAGTTATTTACATTTCAATTTGTTTTCTTCACCTTTCTAAGCTCACAGTAGTAGATGTGTTGGTGTTAATTTTCTAAATTCCCTGGATTCTGGAAAAGATCCATTAGATTGGAAAGTAGCAAATATAGCCCCTCTATTCATGAAGGGAGGGAAGAAGAAAACAAGAAACCTTTGGCTAGTTAGTTTGATGTCTGTGGTGGGAAGGTGTTTTTGTATACACTTGGGCATTGATCATCATGTACATAACCCCCATCCATTATTGTATATTTGTAGCTGCAACAAAATGGTAGAGTTTTCTAGTTCAGTGCTTACCTCCTCGCTGCTATAATGTCCATGGAAATCATCCTCCAGTTGAGCCCCTCGTTTATCTGCACTTTCCTGCTCTTCACGATCCTTCATATCCACTGTCCATGAAGTGCTCTGTACCTTTCCATGAGGAGCTGACCTCGGTTGTGATGAATATGTAAAAATGTCCTTCAATTTTAATTCATCATCTTTTTCATCACCTTCACTTAAAGATGCTGAACTGCTTTCATTTTCTGCCTTGCTCTCATTTAGTGTCAAACGTGAATTGTTTCTGGAATGTTCCAGGTTGGGTGTGGAATGTTGAGAAGGAATGCATCGTAAACTGTTCTCGAAATGGTCAGGAAACTGCCATTCATCTGAAAAACGTATCCAAGTTGTTTTAGAACATATATATATTTCACGATTTCCACAGAAACTAATCACTTAAAAAAAATTGAACTTCGAGTTAATAACCCGAAGGACGACAGGCCAAAAATTTCATAGTTTAAGACCTTTACTGTAACAAAAGACTAAAAGCATGAAAAGCGAAACAGTATCTTTATGGGAAACTTACACTTTAAACAACTGAATGGAATACTCAATTCTTATTTTTAAAAAATAAATTTAAAGTACCCAATTCATTTTTCCAATTAAGGGGCAATTCAGCGTGACCAATTCACCTACCCTGCACGGTCACCTACCCTGCACATCTTTGGTTGTGGGGTTGAGACCCATGCAGACATGGGGAGAATGTGCAAACTCCACATGGACAGTGACCCGGGGCCGGGATCGAACATGGGTCCTTGCCACCATGAGGCAGCAATGCTAACTACTGTGCCACCAAGCTGCCCTCGCCCATTCTTATTTTTAGCACAAAGAAACATGTTTCACAGGTATACTGTCCTTTAAGTAGCCATTTAGTTCTCCTGAAATCAGTCCAAAGAGATTCTTGTTCCTGAGAGTTTACATCTGTTTTCTGAGCCTGGTCTCTTTTAACCCCAGAACTGTCCGTCATGCTAAGAGTATAACTGTCCATCATATTAAGAGTATAACAATCTTCCTTCCAGTGCAAATAAGCGAATGTTCCAGCTTTAAACCCTTATAAATTTGATCTTTTCAATCCGAGCATGAATTTCTACCGCATTTATGCGTGGCGACCAATTTTCGGCCTCCAGCTGCTCTATCTCTCCTCGACCCTGGGAGATTAACCCACTTATCCATAATATTCAGTGTTATTTTGGGAAAGCATGTAACTCGATCTTTATAATGGCTACCTCACTTCCCATGCCCATGGCAGTGTGAATCATATAGGCCTTATATCCAGGTAGAATTAATAATCATAATAATAATCACTTATTATCACAAGTAGGCTTCAATGAAGTTACTGTGAAAAGCCCCTAGTCGCCACATTCCGGCACCTGTTTGGGGAGGCCGGTACGGGAATTGAACTCACGCTGCTGGCATTGTTCTGCAAATGCAAGCCAGCTATTTAGCCCATTGTGCTAAACCAGCCCAATTACTGATCAACTATTCTTTTAGACTGTAACTCTTATTCTGGAATAAAATGGGCAGTTCTAAGTATATACATTTACAACCTGACATTCTTAATAGTTCCCTGGGACTTGGGAGACTCACAGTCTGTCCACCGGCATCATAGCTGCCTTCGCCATAAAAGCAAATAAGAAAGACAAGGTAATGCATTTCATATCAAGTGAGCCAAGAGTGGGAGTGGCAAGTGCTAACTAATTCTGAGTTCCATGAGCTAGAATATATTTGCTAAGTAACCAATGATAAATTATGACTATTATTCAATGCGTAGGAGACAAAAGAAGACAGGCAAGAGATAACAAGTGATTTTAATAGCACAAATAAAGGATATTCAATTGATAATTATAAAATACAAAATCAATTATGCTAGAGAGGAATACCTAATAATTTAAGAGTGATATAGTGAGTCATCGCAACCTTTTTCATTTGGGTTAAATTTTGTACTAAACACCTATCCATGAGGTTTTGCAATTACACTAAATGTTAAGATTACTGAAGAAAGAGACATACTGTCAAAGCTTTTCATCTCGCACTCATCAGGGTGGATGCAAAAATCCCAAATTTCAAATGAATAATTTATACAGCATGAAAAAAAGTGCTAATTGGTTGGAAAGCTGGCTCTGATTGGTCAAGGTCTTACAAAACTAAGAACATAATGTCTCATGTTAGACGCAATTCAGCAATTGGATAGCATTTAATGAACCATTCCAAATGTGCTGAGAGTTACACTACTGACTAGTTGTATTTGTTGCATATTTCATTATGGTTCTGGTTACAAATAAACACTAATTGTGCTTACAGCTAGAAATCTAGTGACTGTAATTAATGGGCAGCCGAGAGCCAAAGACTTTGGGTATTTTTCTAAGAATTATTGGTTAATGCATTTGTGTTGTGACTCCAGGTCAAGTGGGGCTGGGACTGACCACGCACTAGCCCAGGGTATTGTAACATGATTTAAGGGGGAGATGGTGACACAGTGGTAATAACACTGGACTGATAATTCAACAACCCAGGTTAATTCCCTGGGGACGTGGGTTCAAACCCCACCGTGGCAACTGGTGGAATTTAAATTCCATTCGCAAATCTGGAATCTAAAACCAGTCCCTGTAACAGTGACCACAAAACTATTACTGATGTTGTAAATCATCTGGTTCACTAATGTCCTTTAGGCAAGGAAAGTTGTCATCCTTACGCAGTCTGGTCTACATATGACTCCAAACCCATAGCAATGTATAACTGATTCTTAAATGTCCTTTGAGATGACAGGGAAAATAGATTTGGATAGCAAATGCAGGCTCAGCCAGCAATGCCAACACCTATAGAATCATAGAATACCTACAGTGCAAAAGGAGGCCATTCAGCCCATCGAGTCTACAGCAACCATTTGAAAGAACACTCTACGCATGTCCACTCACACATCCACCCAGCCCTAACCCCATAACCTAACCCGCAAATCCCTGGACACTACAGGGCAATTTTATCATGACCAATCCACTTAACCCGTACACCTTTGGACTGTGGGAGGAGACCCGAGAACCCGCAGGAAACTCACGCAGACACGGGGAGAAGGTACAAACTCCACACGGACAGTGACCCAAGGCCGAAATTGAACCCATGTCCCTGGTGCTGTGAGGCAGCAGTGCTAACCACTGTGCCTCCCATGAAACAATTAAAAAAAAAACAGCATCCCTTTTCTCATTCAGTGTAAAGTGTGGTACTTTTGAAATTTTTCATTCTTGCATTTGATGATGAGTACAACGCCCAATACTAAGGGTTGTGGGTCCATTTGAGAACCCCAATTTTGGTTAAGATCTTGGATTAGAACCCATCTATTTGCATTTGGCAAAGTTGTGAGCACCACAGGAGCGATGATACCGACCAGTAGACTGCTTTTATATTAGAACAGTACAGCACAGAACAGGCCCTTCGGCCCTCGATGTTGTGCCGAGCAATGATCACCCTAACGCATACACCCTATACCAGCAACCCCCCCCCCCCCCCCCCCCCATTAACCTTATTTTTTAGGACACTACGGACAATTTAGCATGGCCAATCCACCTTACCCGCACATCTTTGGACTGTGGGAGGAAACCGGAGCACCCGGAGGAAACCCACACACACACGGGGAGGACGTGCAGACTCCGCACAGACAGTGACCCAGCCGGGAATCGAACCTGGGAACCTGGAGCTGTGAAGCATTTATGCTAACCACCATGCTACCGTGCTGCCCCATATTTTATTTAATTTAATATTAAATTAAAACAAACATTAATTTGAACACAGAATTAAGCATGTTAGCAACAAATAAATAGTTTTATAGTTAACAGTTACAACATCTTAACTTGCTTCCTGAAACCTGCCTCGACATTTTAATTAAGCAAACCCATTTATTTCAAATACCTCTTATGTGCAAGGTTAACCAGGTTTTACTTGCTTATCTTGGTGCAGAGTCCTTGGAGAGAGAACGTTTATTTAGGGCCAAGCTGAAAACCTTTGGCTCAGCTTCGAGCCCTGGAAAAAACTCATTTTTCTAGTCAAACCCGGCCCCTCCCATAAGCTACACCAGCTACACTCAAAACACAGTGTTCTTTTCTCTCTTGTTGATGTGCCTTGATTTATTTAGCCCGAGTTAAACTGTTACAATATTACATTAGCTCTCTGTCAGTAAACAGATAAAATGGCTTTAAAAAAAATTTTTGGAGTACCCAATTAATTTTTTCCAATTAAGGGGCAATTTAGCGTGGCCAATCCACCTACCCTGCCCATAAGAACATAAGAACTAGGAGCAGGAGTAGGCCATCTGGCCCCTCAAGCCTGCTCCGCCATTCAATGAGATCATGGCTGATCTTTTGTGGACTCAGCTCCACTTTCCGGCCCGAACACCATAACCCTTAATCCCTTTATTCTTCAAAAAACTATCTATCGTTACCTTAAAAACATGTAATGAAGGAGCGTCAACTGCTTCACTGGGCAAGGAATTCCATAGATTCACAACCCTTTGGGTGAAGAAGTTCCTCCTAAACTCAGTCCTAAATCTACTTCCCCTTATTTTGAGGCTATGTCCCCTCGTTCTGCTTTCACCCTTTTGGGTTGTGGGGGTGAAATCCACGCAAACACGGGAAGAATGTGCAAACTCCACACGGACAGTGACCCAGGGCTGGAACCAAGCCTGGGACCTCAGCACCCTGAGGGAGCAATGCTAACCACTGCGCCACCGTGCTGATAAAATGGCTTTTAATATCTATTACCAAAACACGTGCCCTGCAAAATCACTGTTTATCTTACTTTTAATCACTGCTCCAGCAGATGTACTATCTGTATGCATTCTAGCCTAGGTTTTAATAATATTACTGCAAAAATAAAAAGAATGAAGTGTGACAAATTCTTATATTCATCACACATGTCTCTTTTATCAGCAATATTCAAGTTCTGTAAATAATAAATGTTAGGTTTTGAGGCAGTCCACTCTGTAGAAATGGGATGGAACAGTCCTGAAAATTGTGAAGAACTGCCGCATTCCCGCTGACATTCCCAATGGAGTCATGACCATAGGCAGCTACGTAGCAAATGTTCAATTCATTTAATTACTTAAATTGTTATGTTGAAGGATTCCAATGTAGGTCACAATTCAGCAGACTTGAGTTAAAGTCCGCTGAATGGTGCGTTCAGCATGGTGTTACTTGGCCGCTTTTCAATGGCACTTTGCTGGGGTATTTTTGGCCTTGGGCGATTCAATCTGCTGAGGCTACATTTAGAGGGAATTCCTGCTGGTGAGCTGAAGCCCTGTTTTCGACTCCCCCCCCCCCCCCCCCCCCAACCTTGGGGAAACCCCGGGGAACACCCCATCACCCCACTGTATCTGGTAAGGCCAACCCAGGGCCGATCCCTGGCAGTGCCAACCTGGGACTGGACACTGCCAGCCTGGTAGTGCCTGGAAATGGCCCAGCCTATAGGGCCACATGGGCTGCCTTAAATAAGGCAGCTTCATCGGTACATTTATCAAGTTCCAGGCAGACCCCCGCATGCCGAAGCCTCTTTAATACTTCCTCTATGCTGCCCATTGGTTCTTCCAGTGTAGTGCCGGAGACCAGCATGTCAGCAAGGTAAACCATATCCTTGGGGATTTCTTGGAGGGGATTTTCTATTGTGCGCTGGAAAATATAATAGGCTGAAGTAATGCCGAACGGTCGTCTGATATATTGGAAGGGTGCTTTTTGGAATTGTAGCAAACCTCCGAGACTCCTCATCCAATTCTAGTTGTAGATATGTGCGACTGAGGTCAAATTTTTAACAGGTAAGGCTCAAACCAGCTTAGCTTCTATGTCCTCGATTTGGATAATCGGATACCAATCAACCTGGGCAGCCTGATTTATGGTCACACGACCAGCAAAAGCCGGTTCGAATGCGCAAAGTTTAAAAATAAGTAGGGAAATCAAATAGGTTAACCAGAGCCAGATCACCAGCCTATCAGCATTTGGTGTTCCAAGAGGCCTTGCTCTGATTGGCCTATTTGAATTATTTGATCTTGCTGTTGCTGGGCATAAAAGCCCGGGGTCATTGGCAAAGATCGAGGGTGAGGTGGGAGCCAGCAGTAGACGAGTCAACCAGAAGCAGGGAAGCACCGGGGAGAGTGGAGGGGGTGAGGAGAGGCGGCAGGGGAGTGGCGAGGCAGCAGGGAGGTCCACAGGTGGTGGTGAGGCCCACACCCAGCGGTAGAAGCCCACAGGCAGTGAGGCTAGTGGTAGTGGGGAGGAGGTGAGGTGGTGAAGCAGGAGGTGAGGTGGTGAAGCAGCAAGGAGGCAGTGAAGTGCATGTAGGCAACGAGGAGGTGGCAAGGCAGCGGTGGAGCAATGAGGAGGCAGCAATTAGGTGGTGAGGTGACAAAGCACCAAGGAGGCAGTGAGGAGGCAGTAAAGCAGTGAGAAGGCAGTGAAGCATTGAGGAGGCAGTAAAGCAGTGAGGAGGCAGTAAAGCAGTGAGGAAGAAATGAGGAGGCAGTAAAGCAGTGAGGAGATGGTAAAGCAGCGAGGAGGCAGTGAAGAGGCAACAAAGCAGTGAGGAGGCGGCGAAGCAGCGAGGAGGTAGTGAGGAGGCAGCGCAGAGAGGAGGTAGTGAGGAGGCAGTGAGAAGGTGGTAAAGCAGAGAGGAGGTAGTGAAGAGGCAATGAGGAGTGTGGTGAATTATACTGCATTGTAATTCACACTGTATTGTATTGCGCTGTATTATGTCCTTGTGGGCTCTGTATGTGAGCCGTTGCGCAGCAATGCCCATAGGGGGAGATGAGGAGTTTGTACTCGGCTTCACCCTTGGCTCCACCCATGGCTCCGCCCATGGCTCCTCCCACTAACCGGAAGTATAAAGTGTTGCAGCCGTAAACCTGCCCTCAGTTCCTCTGGTCGCAGGCTGGCTTAGTTGTAAGACTATTAAAACCACAGTTTACTTCCAATCGTGTGTCTAGTGAATTGATGGTCACATCAATTTAATAGTCTTAGAAAACTTGAAGAAAACTACGATGGAATCAGCCCTTAAACCTGATCGACTAGAACTCGACCCGCAGGCTGCAGAGGCAAAGGAAATCTTCCTACACTGGCTTCGATGTTTCAAGGCCTACCTGGCTGAATCTAGCACTTCCGAGACTACAGAGGAGCAGAAACTCAGCCTACTGCACGCAAGGGTGAACCATCGTATCTCTACGCAACTTAATTGTACCACCTCATATACTCTGGCCCTGGCCATGCTCGACCGAATGTACGTGCGGCCCATCAACGAGGTCTACGCATGGCACATTTTCACGACCCGCCACCAGTGCACCGCGGAGTCGCAGGAAGACTTTCTGCGCGATTTAAAAGCCCTTGCTCGGGACTGCAATTTTCAGGCTGTAACAGCCGCCCAGCATATGGAACTGGCTGTCCGTGATGTATACGTTACAGGGCTCAGGTCCAACTATGTGCTCCAGCGAATGTTTGAAAAAGGGGCCCAGAACTTGGAGGACACTGTAGAGTTAGCTACAACTATTGAGGTCGCGTTCCGCAGTTTGAACTCATTCCCAGCGGACCAGGCGACACCAACGTGGGCCCCCGACCAGCGACTGCCCCAGGCCTGCGCCGCGTGGCCACCCGCCCACTATGCAGCGCCAGCGTGCCATTTTTGTGGACAGCCCCAACACCTACGGCAGCACTGCCCGGCCCACAACGCGACCTGCAGCAGCTGCGGTCGCAAAGGACATTATGCCAGAGTATGCCTGGCAAAGTCGAAAACTCCAAACTCCCCCGCAGTCCAGAGCACTCGCCTCCCAAACACACAGGCCCGCAGGCCCCGTAATGCTGCAGCGTGTCTGCCGACTCCGCCCCCACCCGACATGTGCGACTCATGGGGGCCGCCATCTTGGCAACCCTCCTCCACGCGGCCGGCCACGTGCGACTCATGGGGGCCGCCATCTTGGACACCATCTTCCTCGCCGCCAGCCACGTGCGATCCACGGGGGCGGCCATCTTGGACGCCATCTTCTCCAGCCTCCGAATCTCATCTCGACAACTACGACCTCAGCGGACAGTCATCACAGGGCCACTCCAGCACAGCTGATCGAGCTGCCAACTACCCGCAACTCAACGCAGTCACGTTGGACCAGTCACGTCCGAAACACCTCCAGAGCTCGATGATGTCCGTTAAAATCAACGGGTACAGGACACCGTGCCTCTTCGACTCCGGGAGCACCGAGAGCTTCGTACACCCTGACCTGGTAAGACGCTGTTCGCTCTCTGTCTTCCCTGCACGGCAAACTATTTCCCTCGCCTCGGGCTCACACTCAATCCACATACAAGGGCGCACCGTCGCGACCCTAACGATTCAGGGCGCCAGCTACTCTAATTTCCAGCTGTATGTACTCCCCGACCTCTGCGCCCCACTCTTACTTGAACTCGACTTCCAATGTAACCTCAAGAGCATCACACTCAGCTTCGGCGGACCCCTACCGCCGCTCACTATCTGCAGGCTAGCGACGCTAAAATTCGACCCCCCCCCCCTCCACTCTTTGCTAACCTCACTCCGAACTGCAAACCCGTAGCCACTCGCAGCAGGCGGTATAGCCTGCAGGACAGGGTATTTATTAGAGCCGAGGTCCAGCGGCTCCTACATGAAGGAATCATAGAGGCCAGTAACAGCCCATGGAGAGCTCAGGTGGTGGTCGTCAAGACCAGGGAAAAGTTCCGAATGGTAGTGGATTTTAGCCAAACCATTAACCGGTTCACGCTGCTCGATGCGTACCCCCTCCCCAGGATTGCAGACATGGTTAATCAGATTGCCCAGTACCGCATATTCTCCACGGTGGATCTGAAGTCTGCATACCACCAGCTCCCAATCCGCCCGGAGGACTGCCATTACACGGCGTACGAAGAAGATGGCCGCCTCCTCCATTTCCTCCGGGTCCCCTTTGGCGTCACGAATGGGGTCTCGGTGTTCCAACGAGCAATGGACCGAATGGTGGACCAGTACGGGCTGCGGGCCACGTTTCCGTACTTGGATAATGTCACCATCTGCGGCCATGATCAGCAGGACCACGACGCCAACCTCCACCGATTTTTCCAAACTGCCCAGAAATTTAATCTCACTTATAATACGGAGAAATGCATTTTCGGCACTACCAGGCTAGCCATTCTCGACGATGTCGTGGAAAACGGAGTCCTGGGCCCCGACCCGGACTGTATGCAACTCCCTCTCCCTCATTGTCCCAGGGCCCTCAAGAGGTGCCTGGGATTTTTCTCTTATTATGCCCAGTGAGTCCCTCAGTATGCGGACAAAGCCCGCCCACTATTTAAGACCACACTCGTTCCTCTGTCAGCTGAGGCCCACCAGGCCTTCAACTGCATCAAGGAGGACATCGCCAAAGCTGCCATGCGGGCAGTGGATGAATCCGTCCCCTTCCAGGTGGAAAGCGACGCCTCAGCGGTCGCTCTCGCTGCCACTCTGAATCAGGCAGGGAGACCAGTCGCCTTCTTCTCCCGAACCCTCTCCGCTTCGGAACTTAGACACTCCTCGGTCGAAAAAGAAGCTCAAGCCATTGTGGAAGCCGTACGGCACTGGAGGCACTACCTCACAGGTAGGAGGTTTACCCTCATCACCGACCAAAGATCGGTTGCCTTCATGTTTGACGACTCGCAAAGGGGCAAAATGAAAAATGATAAAATCCTGCGGTGGAGGATCGAACTCTCCACCTACAATTATGATATTATGTATCGACTGGGGAAGCTCAACGAGCCCCAGATGCCCTGTCCCGCGGCACGTGCGCCAGCGCGCAAGACGACCGCCTGAAAGCTATCCACAATGAGCTCTGCCACCCGGGGGTCACCCGGCTCGCCCACTACGTCAAAGCCCGAAATCTGTCTTTCTCCACCGAGGAGGTAAAAGCCATCACCAGGGATTGCCTGATCTGCGCGGAGTGCAAAGCACACTTCTATAGACCAGACAAGGCCCACCTGGTAAAGGCCTCCCGGCCCTTAGAACGCTTGAGCATTGATTTCAACGGGCCACTCCCCTCAACCAATCGAAATGTGTACTTTCTGAACGTCATCGATGAATTCTCCCGCTTCCCGTGCCCAGATATAACCTCCCACACAGTCATCAGAGCCCTGCACAGTGTCTTCACCCTGTTCGGTTTCCCCAGCTACGTACACAGCGACAGGGGTTCGTCCTTTATGAGCGACGAGCTGCGTCAGTACCTGCTCGACAAGGGCATCGCCTCGAGCAGGACTACCAGCTACAACCCCAGGGGGAACGGGCAGGTGGAGAGGGAGAACGCGACGGTCTGGAAGCCGTCCTACTGACCCTCCGGTCCAGGAATCCTCCGACCTCCCATTGGCAGGAGGTCCTCCCCGACGCGCTCCATGCAATTAGGTCCCTCCTGTGCACCGCCACCAACCAGACCCCTCACGAACGACTATTTGTTTTCTCTAGGGGCACTACCACGGGGGTTTTGCTCCTATCCTGGTTGAGGACACCGGGCCCAATTCTCCTCCGGAAGCACGTCCGGGCACACAAAACAGATGCGCTAGTAGAGAGAGTGCTACTACTCCATTCGAACCCCCATATACGCCTTCATTGAATACCCCGATGGCCATCAGGACACCGTTTCCCTTCGGGACCTGGCGCCTGCAGGATCCAACTCCACCACCACCACAGCCGAGGTACCCCTGACACTACACCCCACCCAACCCCCCATGCACTGCGCCCCCGTGCCTATAGGTTCCCTGCCCGCGCTCGGCGCCCCCGCGCCTATAGGTTTCCTGTGCCCCCCCGTCGCCCGTCGCACCGGTCAGGAATGAAGCTCGGGCCGAAACACCCCCGGAGTCCACCATCGTACACTCACCGACAGTCACCACCCAGCCACCCGAAGAGGCTGAAACCCCAGTGCTCCGCCGATCCCAAAGGACGACTCGGCCACTGGACCGACTCAATTTGTAGACCCGTCACCCCCGGAGGACTTGATTTTTTTACAGGGAGTGAATGTGGTGAATTATACTGCATTGTAATTCACACAGTATTGCATTGCATTGTATTATGTCCTTGTGGGCTCTGTATGTGAGCCATTGCGCGGCTCTGCCCATAGGGGGAGATGAGGAGTTTGTACTGGGCTTCACCCTTGGCTCCGCCCATGGCTCCTCCCACTAACCGGAAGTATAAAGTGCTGGAGCCGTAAGCCTGCTCTCAGGTCCTCTGGTCGCAGGCTGGCTCAGTTGTAAGACTATTAAAACCACAGTTTACTTCCAAGCGTGTGTCTAGTGAATTGATGGTCACATCAAGGAGGCAGCAAAGCAGCGAAGAGGCAGTGAGGAGGCAGGGAGAAGGTGGTAAAGCAGCGAGGATGTAGTGAAGAGGCAATGAGGAGGTAGCAAAGCAGTGAAGAGGCAGCAAAGCAATGAAGAGGCAGCGAGGAGACGGCAAAGCAGTGAAGAGGCAGCGAGGAGGCAGTGAAGAGGCAGTGAGGAGGTGGTGAAGCAGCGAGGAGGCAGTGAGGAGGCGGTGAAGCAGTGAGGAGGCAGTGAGGTGCCGGCAGCGAGGTGAGGACCAGAGGAATAGCAGCATCGGCAGAAGAGGATCAGCATAGATAAATACAATTTTGGAGTAGAAGGTTACTGTTAAGGGGCTTGGCTAGGGTGGTTAATGCGAGGGGGCTGTGGGAGGGGGACTTTAGTGAGGGTGGTTAATGTGAGGGGCTCTGCAGCTGGCAAATGTATTTGTGACTGTGTGCCTCTTCCTAATTCCAGAGGTCACAGGCTCTGCTTCACGGTGTCTGATAGTGTCTCATCACTCGCTTGCTAATCTAGGTGTGTTACTCAGCAATGAATCAGTGGCTAACGGAAGGTGGCTCAAAGCAGAAAGCAAATGGAGGATGGATCACTTCAGGCAATCACTGGCGAACAATCAGGGGTGTGCCACTCACTGTCCACGTCAACTGAAGCAATGTAGGAATTAACAGGCACAGGTTCGATGACAGCTATATGTCCCATGGGATTCAAATGAGCTGGAGACTAGGATACACCTTAAGCACAATGTGTTGTGTCACAAAATACTATCCAACTGTGTGTTGGTACCAGGTAAACTGCGAAGGCATGTAGAAACGAATCATGCTGAATATAAGATTAAGGACTTAAGTTTCTTCAAAAGAAAACTTAATTCACCATTGAGCGGGTGAACAAATATTCAACTGCATCAACAACTTAATGTAATGACATGAAATTAGTTGGGAAGGGTGTGCTAGTGTGTGCACTGATGGTGCCAGGGCAATGGTCAGGAAGACAGCAGGTGTTGGAGTGCAGATCAAAACTGTCGCACCATGATTCACAAACAGTTGCTGTGTCCTCCACAGATATGCACTCATTGTGAAGAAGGTGCCTGGACCTCTAAAAATGAACTGGATGGAGCAATTCAAATATCAACATTAAAGCTCGTCAATTGAAATCGAGACTGTTTAAAATTCTGTGTGACAATATGGGCAGTGAGCACAGAGCGCTGCACCTACATGCAGAGCTGAGATGGCTGTCTTGAGGCTAAGTGTCCATGAGACCCTTCGAGCTTCGTCATGAAGTCTCGGCGCATCGATTTTTCAGAGTTGCTGACCAGTACTTCATACCTTTGAGACTTGCATATCTTGCAGATATTTTTACAAGGCTAAATTAAGTGAACCTGTCACTCCAAGCCAAGGGAATTACCATCTTCACTGCAAGAGACAGGATTTCATCGCCGACAGGAAATTGTGCTTCAGAACTTCATGCATAGAAAATAAGACCTTCGACTGCTTTCCCACGTTGGATGACTTTCTCACTGAAATTAATTCCACTCATGAAGGCAATATTTGCAGTGACATTATACGGCATCTGTGTGGCCTGCACTCTTCTTTGTTGGAATACTTACCTCCCTTAGATGAGCACAATATGTGGGTTCGCAACCCATTTGCACTGACAGCCAGGCCATTTGACTTATCATTGCACGATTAAGAGACTCTGATTGACATGACTTCTGACTCCACACTAAAGCAATGCTTCACTGCACTACGCTGATGAATTTTTGGAGCAGCTAAATGTACGAGTATTCTAATGTGGCAAAGAGAGCAGTTTGTAAGCTCCTTCCTTTCACCTCAACATATTTATATGAAAATGGTTTCTCCCCATACGCAGCTACAAAGCAAACAACAGGAGCCAACTGAAATAAGAATCCAGCTCTCCAACATCAGCCCTGATACAAAGAAGTTGTGTGCATAAATGAAGCAACATCACTCCTCACAGTAAAAGGTAAAGTCACCATGGTCCCAGATGATCATGGGATCCTTTTCCCTTTGAGGGGGAGAGCAGACTGGTGGTGATTTAACCTGAGGATCACCACACCTCAGGCGAGGGGCAAAGTTGAGAAGGTGGGGCCTTCTTGAATAACCTCAGCCATAGTGGGATTGAACCTGCGTTGCTGGCCTTGCTCTGGATCACGAACCAGCTATCGTCTTGCCACCTGAGCTGAACCAGCCCCACCTCACAGTGAAGGTAACCTTTCAATTCCTAATAATAATGTTTTATTGGTGAGAAAGGCATAGATATAGCTAGAAAGGACTTGTTTACATTTGATTTCTGTGTTCGCACCTATTTCACAGTAAAAAAGAGTCAACAACATTGTGAGAATGTTTGGAGTTCCCCAATGCTCTTGGGAGGTCACTAGGTATTCCGCAACACAAAAAGTTTGGGAAACCCTGAGCTATGGGCAGACGGAGGTCATCTGGCTCTTTGAACCAATTCCACCATTCATTAACATCATGGCAGATCTGATTGTAATTTCAACTTCACATTCCCATCTTTCACTTGCTTGTTAAAAGTCTATCTACCTCTGCAATAAACATATTTAAAGACTCCACTGCCTTTTAAGGCAGAGAGTTTCAAAGACTCACAATCTTCTGAGAGAAAAACATCTTAATCTCTGACTAACATCATTACAGTGTTAATGTAAGCCTACTTGTACAATAAAGATTATTAAATTAAATGGTCGACCCCTTATTTTGGAAATATTGGAAAGTTTTCGTATTTTCACTCTCAAGTTTTGTGTTATCTACCAATTTTGAAATTGTGTCCTGTACCTCCAAGTCCAAGTCATTAATTTATCACAAACAACAGCATGGTCCAAATATTGAACTTTGGGGTCCTTCATTATATATTTCCTACCAGTCTAAAAAACACCCAGTAACCTTAGTTCATCGCTGATGGCTAAGAATGTGCGGGTTTGCGGGGAAGCTCCCTTGAGGACTCTGGCCAGTCCCTAATGATGATGTTGTGCAGTTGTCTGCATGTGATATCTCCCTGTAAGACATCTTTGAGTTTCTGGATTCTACAAGAGGATAGCACCTCTATTCACTATGTCTTGCTCATGATCTGCCAGGCCTGTGGGTAGGGAGACTCTGAGAAGGGCATCGGCCAAGTACAGCCCCTTACCACGTTTATAAATGATGCGGAGATTGCACCATTGCAGCTTTAGCATCATGCACTGCAAACTGTAGACACGGCGTGGAGAGGCTTTTTTCTAGATAGTTATGAGGGGCTGATAATCTGTTTCAATAGTTGCAGGATGACCATATATGAAGTCATGAAATTTCTGACAGGCGAAGACTAAAGCAAAGAGTTTCTCTTTGATCTGTGCACAGTGAGCTCAGATGCGAAGGCCTCAAAAGTCTCAATTTTGAATACAGACTGTGTGGTGAATGTAACTCCGTAATTCACACTGTATTGTATATACATGAGACCATGCATTTGTAAGCGCAGTTGCGTTGCCCGACCACTACGGGGAGTAGCGCTGGGAATGCTTAGGAGTTTGTACAGGGCTCCACCCGTGGCTCCGCCCACGACTCCTCCTCCTGGACTGCTGTATAAATACCAATGCTCAGAGCCAGTCGTTCAGTTCATCGAGAGTTCAACGCGGAACAGGCTGGCACTGTTGTAAGTAGATTAAAACCACTGTTCATATCTTAAAGCACGTGTCTAGTGAATTGATGGTTCCATCAGACTGCACAATGTTTGTGCTGGGAGCCGGCTGCTGATATAAGTATGGGCGTTCAAATGTCAAAGTACTGTAGCACTGGTGGGACGCGGAGTGCCTGTTTGAGTGTGTTGAAGCCCGCTGTGTGATGCTCTCGCCAGCACCATTCGACATCCTGATGGAAGAGCTGATGAAGAGGTCCAGTGACCTCATTATAACAAGGAATGAACTTATAAAGTTAATTAGCCATACCAAGGAAGTGCTGTTAGGCATGCTTGTCCACAGGAATGGCCATTGGTCATATAGCCATTGTCTTGTCTGGATCTGGCTTTATGCCATGAGCTGTGAGTAAATGGTCTATTAAATAATGAGGGGCATAGATAAGGTAGATAGTCAACATCTTTTCCCAAAGGTAGAGGAGTCTAGAACTAGAGGGCATAGGTTTAAGGTGAGAGGGGAGAGATACAAAACAGACCAGAGGGGAAATTTCTTCACATAGAGGGTGTGAGCATCTGGAACGGGCTGCCAGAGGCAGTGGTAGAGGCGGGTACAGTGTTTTCCTTCAAAAAAGTTAGACAGTTACATTGGCAGGGTGGGTATAGAGGGATATAGGCCAAATGTGGGCAAGTGGGACTAGCTTAGTGATGGAAACTGGGCGGCATGGGCACAAAGGGTCAACGAACCTGTTTCCATGCTGTAAACATCTATGACTCTATGTCCCACATAAGGAACCTGGTTGAGCCCGAATCTGTATTTTGCAGGGTTACGTTTCAGTTGCATGGTTCTGATTCTGTCGAAGATGTGCATTGGTTATTTTATAATACGACCCCAAACCAGGATGTCATTGACGATGATTCCACCAGTCCAGACTGCAAAAAATTGTTCTATGCAGCACTGGAAGACCTCGCTGCCAGTGGAGGTCCCATAGGGCACATGTAGAAAATGATATCTACTTACCAGAAGAATAAATGTGGTAGGTTATGAGGATTCGTCATTGAGCGAGATCTGCCAAAACCTGCATTTTGCATCCAGGATGCTGAAATCCTCAGCATAGAGCATGTCCACTGTCACCTATTCCACAATCGTCATAGGGTGGTGAGGTCTGAACAACATTTTGTTTTGGTGGGCTGGGTCAATGCAGATCCTGACTGTGCCTTCTTTCTTTACTACAGCCACCATTGCTGAAACCCATTCTGTGGCCTCATCTATAGGATTTGTGAGACCTAGTGTTGTCATCCAATGCAGCTCATTGACTACTTTCTGCTTCATGGCTACTGGTATTCTTCTTGAAGCACAGGTTGTTGGTGGTACCTAATTATCCAGCCTCATGTGGTGTACAACTGGTAGCTTATCAATGGTGTCACAGCTGAAAAGATCTTTGTGTGCTGTTATCTCTGGGGCATGGTATTGGTATTGCAGAGCATGCGCTTAAGAACCAGGTTGGATGAGCCCCAGTGTAATCCTGACTTGAAGACCTAGCAGTGGCCGTATGTTATGATCAACTATAAGAAACTTGAAAATGTACTGTGAGCAGTGGAGAATGGCCACATCTGCAGTGTGGATGGCTTGTACGCAATAAGCCATGAAGCCCACCTGGGTACTGGGGTCTGGGTGCTGTGTATGGGTCTAGTGCGCGTAGCATTTGGCTGGGCATTACGCTAAACTTTGCTCCAGTGCCAATCTTTACCTTGAGGCTGAGCTCTTGCTCGTTCACCTTACTGATCTGCGGACTGACCGGCTGCAATGTGGCTGGTGGCAGAGGAAGGCTGCTCTGGTTTAGATCTGTAGCCTTTTGCGCAAATGTTCCACTTGCCACATTTAACATGCGCAAAACATGCTGTTCTATTCGGAGTGCAGTTGGGGCAGGGCATGCCCTGTAAAGTGAAAACTTTTGTTTCACGCGTAAAATATCTGCTGCTTTTTTCTGACTATTCATTTAACATGCAGATGCTAATTGATGTCTGTCGTGTAAGATTTTCTCTCGCAGCAGCTGCTTAGCGACAAGATCACTGTGGACCCTGCAGACTGTTCAATCCCTGACTAACTCATCAGTAAGAGTGTCAAATGCATGTTTCTCCGCTAAGATTTTCACGGTTGTCATATACGATTGTAGTGATTCATCTACTCTTTGCTTTGTTGAATTAAACGCATGTCTGTCAAGTATTGTATTTTTTCCAGAATGCAAATGTTGTCAAACTTTGTTAGAATTATTTTGGGGTCCTCTTTCTCCTCCTCCATTTGGAAAACAAACAACTCGAAGTTGCATCAGGGCCCGCCAGGTTTATTAAGTTGTATGTTTTTAGATTTGCCAGATAATGCAGTACCGCAGTAAATATGCCATCCCTTCTCAAACGTTTCCCAACTGTCTGCAATGTTTTTGTGGAAGACGACCAGGTCAATGTGCCGAGGTAGGTTCCCAGACACTGACAACAACGACTTGTAACAAACAATTCTTTATTCACTAGCAGCTGAGCAGCTACCGCATGCTTGTGCTCTGCCAGCAGTATGGGGAGAACTCATGCACTCCCGAAACGTGGCTCTTTTTTGTAGCCACGTCATCATGTGACCACTCAGTCAAACATAATATGCCCTGAACTAATCTGAGTTTATTCTCCTTTATTAGTCCTGCTTGTCTAAGTGCCAGTTAATTTTTCCTCGGATTATTACTTCTTATTTTTAACAGCTTCCTCACCACAACATGAAACATACTGGCTTCCCTCTTTCGCATAAACTAACTTTTACAATCCTCCAGGCTTTTGGTATCAATCAGCTCAGTAGAGACAGGAAGAGCTAGCTAATTCAATGTAAAATGTAGCAAATAACTTGGCATGACTGGTAGTGGAAGATTAAATAAAAACAATTCAAAAGTGCCAAATCATTTTAATATCAAGAGAAAAATACTACCCACAGGCCTGAAGGGTTAATTAAATTGTAGCTAATTTTCTCAAAATGTTTCTTGTGCAAAAGGGTGAAGAACAAATGTTTTATTGTGATATTCCTCCACAAATTGCTTTACCCACATTGTAATGAAAATTTTACTCTGCTTTATCAGAAAATATGCAAATCATCTTGTAATTGTGGAATTGCAATAAATGAGATGAATGCAAGAATAATCACTTACGCACCTATTTAATCTTTCAAAACAGATTTATGTCTTAACTTCTAATTATGCAGTAACGATTTTAATGAGCATTTCAAAAATGAATGAATAAAATGACAAATTCTAATGTATGTTCATCCATTTGCCTTCTATGCCCAACAAAACAATTTCCAATCTTAATCTTATGAAAAATGCTTTGTGGGCTGATTAAACATGCTGACAACAGATATAAACTGTAATAAGTAACAAAAAGGATACTTAATACTAACAGCAAAAGCACCTTTGTTAAATATCGTAATCCTATAAAAACTGCACCACAGGGACTGTAACGGTTCAGGAACCCGGGTCACCGCTACCTTCTCAAGGGCAGTCAGGGATGAGTAATAGAAATGCTGGCCTTGCCAGCGATGCTCATGTCCCATGAAAGAATGAAAAACATTGTCTGATACCAGTCTATGCATTTTTGCAATACACAATGGGCATAATTTAAATGCTCTTCCATGTGAGTGAGTTTGGTGGGTGGGGGGCATTTAATCAGGTGGGAGGTGGGTGCAGACTCTGCCCTCTGCCACCTTCCCACCTATACCCTAATTTTTTTTAAAATTTAATGTACCCAATTCTTTTCTTCCAATTAAGAGGCAATTTAGCATGGCAAATCCATCTTCCCTGCGCATCTTTGGGCTGGGGGGGGGGGGGGGGGGGGGGGGGGGGGGGGGGACCCACGCGGACACGGGGAGAATTTGCAGACTCCACACGGACAGTGACCTGGGGCTGGGATTGAACCGTTCTGAGGCAGCAGTGCTTCCACTGCGTCACTGTGCTGCCCCTCCTCCATCCTAATTAAGTCTATATTTGAAAGGTGCATGGATGACCTTCCTGCCCCACGATTAATGTCCATTTAAGGGCCTCATCCTAGGCACAGGGCTCACCATGAGGGGAGCACAACAAGCAAACCTATGTGGCATTGCTTTTGGCCTTTCGGGCTGTGTCATTTGTTCAAAGATATTCATTGCCTGATTGAGGGACATTGTATTGGAAAGATGGAACCATTGAGAACCACTGAGTTATGTACCAACTGCAGCCACCTCCTCCACAGTGACGCTGCCATTTAAAGAGCTGCTAACCTCTGATTTTACAGCAGCTCTCAACAGGTGGGACTTCAATTCCCAGCATCTTTGATTCCACTGCTGTCCTGGTGGCACTTAATACAATGAGCCTTCGCTAGAAAAGACAACATGGGGCTCCCCAACCCCTGTCGCTTCCATTACCTCTAGTCCAAGAAGAGGTGTTCAATGGGAAGTTGGCTATTTAGCTGGTTCTGGTTAGGTATTTGATAGATACCTGTTTTATTTACATAACCACTAGAACTTAGAATATTATTCTAAATATTTGATTGAATGATCAGGAGATGAAATGACTAGATTTAGACTTCATGAGCAAGGTTCAGAACTGAATATTCAAGTATAGTAGAATTTTTGAAAGGATAGAAAAAAGGAAATAGGTGGGTCTGTCGGTTAATAAAGGATGAGATAAGTACAGTAATGGAAAATGATTATGGCTCACACGATCAAGATGTAGAATCTGTTTGGATAAAGATAAGAAACAGCAAGGGAAAGAAGTCATTGGTAAGAATAATTTATAGACCTCCGAACATTAACTACATTGTAGAACAGAGCAATCAAGAAATAATGGGAGATTGATGAGAAGTACTACAATAATCATGGGTAATTTTAATCTTCATATAGATTGGGAAAAAAAAATTGGCAAAGGTAGCCATGAGAACATAAGAGTGTATTTGGGACAGTTTCATAGAACAATGTGTTCTAGAATCAACCAGGGAATAGGCTATTTTATACTTGGTAATGAAAATGAAATGAAATGAAAATCGCTTATTGTCACGAGTAGGCTTCAATGAAGTTACTGTGAAAAGCCCCTAGTCGCCACATTCCGGCGCCTGTCCGGGGAGGCTGGTACGGGAATCGAACCGTGCTGCTGGCCTGCTTGGTCTGCTTTAAAAGCCAGCGATTTAGCCTGGTGAGCTAAACCAGCCCCTGGTTGTGCAATGAGACAGGATTAATTAATCTCATAATGATCATAATAATCTCATAGTGAAGGATTTGCTAAGGGAAGAGTGAACCACAACATGATGGTATTTCATATTCAGTTTGAGAGTGAGAAATATGCGTCCATAACTAGTGTTTTAAACTTAAATAATGACAAAGGTATGAAGATAGAGTTGGCTAAAGTAGACTGGGAAAATAAGTTAAAAGATAAGGGGCGGGATTCTCCACTGCCCGGCGGGGCGGAGGGTCCCGGCGGGATGGAGTGGCGTGAACCACTCCGGCCTCGGGCTGCCCCAAAGGTGCGGAGGTCTCTGCACCTTTAGGGGCCAAGCCCTAACCTTGAGGGGCTAGGCCCGCGCTGGAGTGGTTGGCGCCCCGCCAGCCGGCGGGAACAGCCTTTGGTGCCACGACAGTAAGGCCGAAGGGACTTCGCCGGCCAGCGGAAGTTCCCGCCTGCACCGGAGCATCAGCGGCTGCTGACGTCATCCCCGCGCATGCGCAGGGGGTCACTTCCGCGTCTGCCATCGTGAAGACGATGGCAAACGCGGAAGGAAAAGAGTGCCCCCACGGCACAGGCCCGCCCGCGGATCGGTGGGCCCCGGTCGCAGGCCAGGCCACCGTGGGGGCACCCCCCGGGGCCAGATTGCCCCGCGCCCCACCCCAGGACCCCGGAGCCCGCCTGTGCCACCTGGTCCCGCCGGTAAGGTATGATATATAGAGAAATACAGCACAGAACAGGCCCTTCGGCCCACGATGTTGCGCCGAACTTTTGTCCTAGGTTAATCATAGAATTTTGGACAATTTTTCATGGCCAATAGGTGGTTTGATTCACGCCGGCGGGAGGGGCATGACAGCGGCGGGACTTTGGCCCATCGCGGGCTGGAGAATCACCGGGGGCGGCCCGCCGACAGGCGCAACGCGATTCCCGCCCCTGCCGAATCTCTGCTGCCGGAGACTTTGGGAGACGGCGGGGGCGGGATTCACGCCGGCCCCCGGCGATTCTCCGGTCTGGCGGGGGGGTCGGAGAATCCCACCCAAGATGACAGATAAGCAGTGGGAAATATTTAAGAAGGTATTTCTTGCTGTTAGGACTTCGTTCAAGGGTCATGTGTTTTGGAATATACTTTTTAATTTTGGGAATGTAATTCTTAGGTTGTTGGTTGAAAAGGTCAGAATGGAAGAGACAGAGAGCGCGATAAAACAGCAGGGGAGTTTACTTAGCTGTAGAACAGGAGACATGCTGTCTGCACTGATTACATAGAAGGGCAGTATACAGAGATTGGGGGCGGTTTGAGAGTGAGGAAAAAATTATCAAAAGCATTTAGTGAAGCCTTAAATTTTATAAAACAGATTTATTTCATCAGATCAATAAAGAAATTGTAAATGAGGCATAAGTAACTTAAATGGTCAGTTTGAAGATAGCCCAGAGCAAGCTATGTTATAATAGAGATGGATGGACTTGGGAAGACCCTTTGGTTTCACTTAACTAGATGTTTGCTGGGAGAAGTTTAGTTGCAGTTTGTTAGTTGTAGTTTGCAGCTCACAGAGAATTTGGCGAAAAAAAAATTACAGTGAGACAGACCGGCACTGTAAGCAGAGTAAAACACTAACTTCATCATTGAAGGTGGGTGAGGCTTAATCTCAGTTTGAATTTTGTGAAGAACAGAACCAGTGGAAGCGTCTATAGTATGCCTCACTATGTCTTATTACAAAATAAAGTAACCAGTTAAATAGTTTTAAGCAGTGGAAAAGTAACTAGAACAAGATATTGAGGCCTCCATAGTCAAGACAGGGTAAAATAAAGTTTTACCTCTGAAAAGAGCTGGAGCAAGGGAAAATCCTCCACTGTGGCAGACTTAATGGGTGGCTTCCACAGAAGTAAATAACTTTCAAATAACCTGTCTGACAAGAGAACTCTTGTGAGAAGTAGGAAGTAAACCTACTTTAGTGCCTAACGTTATTAACAATATTATTAATTTTGTGATGTGGGATTTTTAATATATAGATTGTACTATATACCTCTGTTGCAGTAATATTTTTAAAAATCCTGGTTTAACATAAAAGCAGGTGGCGTGTCCGCTAGAGCTGCAATTCGATGTTGTAAAAGTAAGATAATCATTAATTCCAAGCATGTACTTGTTTACAAAGAGATGCCTAATAACATTTTATTATGATTGCTGGAGATTCCCTAGACAGTAGAAATTTGAGACATTGTGTTTAGACTTAGGTAAGTGTGTCATGAAATCTGATTGGTATAGAAGTGATGTAATTAATGGGCCAGACCCCAACTTATGTTTGGAAATTAGACGAAACCCCAACAATTTTTCAATTTGTAAAACTGCGAGGAAAGGATTCTTTGCTCCAGGAGTGATTCCACTGTCAAATAGGGATCTTTTATATCAAAACAAACTTTATTATTAACACAGGAGTAATCAGATTAACATCACAGAAAATAGCATTTCAATTAACTGTTAACTGATTCTTAAAATGAAAGGAAATACTTTAACTACGAACCAATACCTTCTCTATCTCCAATTAAGCAAAACCTATTACAGGCCAAAAGCCACTGGTATATAAAGTTAGTAAACACCGGGATACTATTGTGTAGAGATTTCCTTTCAGGACACTAGAGAGAGCTCCTTTCAGGTACAAATTGCAAATCCTCTGTCCACCTGCCCATGGATCGGCTCCCCCCTACTAGACTCGGCACATTCTGAGGAAGGTGGGACCTGTACAGACAGGATGGTTTGCACCTGAACCAGAGGGGCACCAATATCCTGGGAGAGAAATTTGCTACGGCTCTTTGGGGGGGTTTAAACTCATTTGTCAGGGGATGGGAAAACGAGTTGTAGTCCACAAGCCAGTGTTGAGTGAGGTACTGAGGAGGGTATCAAGGTCGCAGGAGTGTACCGACAGACAGAAAGGTGGGTTGAAGTGTGTCCACTTCAATGCAAGGAGCATCCGGAATAAGGTAGGTGAATTTGGAGCGTGGATTGGTACCTGGGGCTAAAATGTTGTGGCCATTACGGAGACATGGTTATAACAGGGACAGGAATGGTTGTTGGAAGTTCCGGGGTATAGATATTTCAGTAAGAGTAGGGAAGGTGGCAAAAGAGGTGGAGGAGTAGCATTGTTAATCAAGGACAGTTTAACGGCTGCAGAAAGGCAGTTCGAAGGGGATCTGCCTACTGAGGTAATATGGGCCGAAGTTAGAAATAGGAAAGAAGCGGTCACGTTGTTAGGAGTTTTCTGTAGGCCCTCAAATAGTAATAGAGATGTGGAGGAAGAAATTGCAAAACAGATTATGGGTAGGTGTGGAGGTCTCAGGGTAGTTGTCATGGGTGACTTTAACTTTCCAAATATTGATTGGAACCTCTATAGGTTGAACAGTTCGGATGGGGCAGTTTTTGTACAGTGTGTGCAAGAGGGTTTCCTGACACAATATGTGGATAGGCCAAAAAGAGCGGGGGGGGGGGGGGGGGGGGGGGGCACATTGGATTTGGTACTGGGCAATGAACCGGGCCAAGTGTTAGATTTGTGCATGGGAGAGCACTTTGGAGATAGTGACCACAATTCGGTGTCTTTCACTATTGCAATGGAGAGGGATAGGGCCATACGGCAGGGCAAGGTTTATAATTGGGTGAGGGGTAATTATGATGCGATTAGGCAAGAATTAGGGAGCATAAGATGGGAACAGAAACTGTCAGGGAAAGGCACAAATGGAAATTGGAGCTTGTTCAAGGAATAAATACTGCGTGTCCTTGATAGGTATGTCCCTGTCAGGCAGGGAGGAAATAGCCGTGTGAGGGAACCATGGTTCACAAAAGAGGTTGAATGTCTTGTCAAGAGGAAAAAGGAAGCATATGTAAGGATGAGAAAACAAGGTTCAGTTGGGTCGCTTGAGGGTTACAAGGTAGCAAGGAATGAGCTAATAAAAGAGCTTAGGAGAGCTAGGAGGAAGCATGAAAAGTCCTTGGCGGGTCGGATCAAGGAAAACCCCAAGGCTTTTTACTCTTATGTGAGAAATAAAAGAATGACCAGGGTGAGGTTAGGGCCGGTCAAGGACAGTAGCGGGAACTTGTGCATGGAGTCAGAAGAAATAGGAGGTGTTGAAAGAATACTTTTCTTCAGTGTTCACCAAGGAGAGGGGCCATGTTTTTGAGGATGAGAGTGTGATACAGGCGGGTAGACTGCAGGAGGTAGATGCTCGGAGGAAGGATGTATTAGCAATTTTGAAAAACCTTAGGGTCGACAAGTCCCCTGGGCCAGGTGGGATATATCCAAGGATTCTTTGAGAGGCAAGGGATGAGACTGCAGAGCCTTTGGCTTTGATCTTTGGTTCCTCACTGTCCATGGGGATAGTGCCAGAGGATTGGAGAGTGGCAAATGTTGTTCCTCTGTTCAAGGAAGGGAATAGGAATGACCCTGGTAATTATAGGCCGGTTAGTCTTACTTCGGTTGTCGGTAAGTTAATGGAAAAGGGCATGAAGGATAGGATTCATGACCATTTGGAAAGATGTAGCTTAATCCGGGATAGTCAACACGGATTCGTGAAGGGTAAGTCTTGCCTCACAAATTTGATTGAATTCTTTGAGGAGGTAACTAAGTTTGTAGATGAAGGCCAGAGCTCATACTCCAATTGGCCAACCAATAAAGCCAATTGGAGTTCATTACAGGAAGAATTGACAGAAATGAACTCACTGAAAAAGGCACATTCTCTCATAACGAATCTCAGAACAAGTCTGAGGACAAGTAGGAAGTCATCGTCAAACTGTGGGGCTGTGCTCACCACTTGGCCTGACTGCTGCAAGAGATGGTAAAAATTTGGAGCAGGAAGTACTGGGAATAGATAGATAGGGCAGAATTTTCAATTTCTACGACTAAATGGGGTGGCGGGCAGGCAATGCTTAGCTTGCAGGCTGGAATGGCGAGAACTCACACCCAATTCTGTGCTTGAGAGCTCAGTATCATCTCACTCTCTCCAGCCCACCTGTCTTCACTTCACAGATTTCTGGTTGAGCTTGCAGCCTCAAGAAGAAGGCAGTGCCCTGCATCACCCACCAGGCCCCCCGAGGCCTTGATCAGAGGAGTGCAGGTGCATAAGCATGTTTTGTATCCCAAATGGCTCCAAGGAGCAGAACAACCTGATGTATTCAGTCTGGAAGGCTGTCGCAGAGCAGATCGGTACAGTTGGCAACCGTCCCCGAAACATCGTCCAGTGCAAGATTAGGATGAATGAACTCATCCACTCCGCCAGGATAAGTCACCCTTCAACTCCTCCAGTATCAACCTCTCATCAGGGCATCATATGTAGTCAAACAGCTACTCTCTTCCGGAATCTCACACATCAATTAGCTGGGGACACAGTCAACACATTTGCTCATGGCGGCTTTCACATCAGCACCATCCCATCTATCATGTTTCTCACACTCCATCCTTTGCCCTTCTGGAGGGCTCACCACACACAAGGGCATGCAATCTCACCTAACCTCTTCTCCATCCCTTCTCATCATATGCTTTTCTTTTGTCTTCATGCAGGCCAAGCTGGCACATAATAGGCATGATAGATTATAGACCGGAGAAGGGATTGCCGACATCATTGCCCTCCCTGGGTTTGAGGAGGTACAGCCAAGCTGGCTGGGAGGACGGGGATTGCTCCCATGAGAAAAGGGAGATCGACCTCTCAGAGCAACACAGTATGGATCAGATCTCCATCACTTTATCAAATTCTGACAATCACAGTGAGTCACATGCAGCCTGATATAGTTTATACTTATTGTGGTGGATCGAGGCAACACCAGTATAATAAAACAAGGGTCCATTTACAACAGGCAAAGCTAAACTGTACATAAGCAGGGTCTCTAAGCAGGTCTTCACTCTGGCTTTAGAGTCCACTCTGCCCAGGACCCCGCTTTCAGGGTCCTGCGCTTTTTCCCCAATGGACGGGATTCACGCCCTTACGCAATAGACCTCAAGCTGGTCACGTGAACAGCAAAGGCTCGCCCCTTAAATGGGCCGCACTACCACAGACTTCCCCACTTAAGTCACTCAATAATATGTTTACAGAACAGGTTATGTACAGTAACTATATTCAATAAAAAGGGAAGAGAGTCCACAACAGTTCATCACAATGTCAATCTGCAGGGGGACTTCTTGGGTCTCGTCGACCCTGTGATTCCCCAACTGATTCCTCCAAATCTGAGATAGCACCATTGTTGTCCATGCCCCTTCCTTGGTCATCGACGGGGCCTCCTCAGAACTCCTCTGTTCCGGCTCCACCACAGGAGTGTTGCCAGCTGGCTCCAACTGTTCCGAAATTGGGGTTGTGGTCCCCCCGCTTCTACGTGGTCAATGTGTTTCTGCACTGTTCTGCCATTCAGATCCATCACGTACGAGACTTTAATACAATTTGGCTGGTAGTAAAAGTGGGTCTCAGGCAAAGTTCCTGACGAGGAACAGGTCGCCCACTTGAAATAACCTGTCTCCTTCGTCATTTCGGGGAGCATGGTGGCATAGTGGTTAGCACTGTGGCTTCACAGTGCCAAGGGTCCCAGGTTCGATTCCCTGCTGGGCCACTGTCTGTGTGGAGTCTGCACGTTCTCTCCGTGTCTGCGTGGGTTTTCTCCAGGTGCTCCGGTTTCCTCCCACAGTCCAAAGACGTGCAGGTTAGGTGGATTGGCTATGATAAATTGTCGTTAGTGTCCAAAAGGGTTAGAAGGGGTTATTGGGTTAGGGGGAATAGGGTGGGAGGACTTAAGTGGGTCGGTGCAGACTCGATGGGCCGAATGAAGTGTACTGTTTCCTCAGGGAGACCTGTTGTGCTTCCACTCTCCCCACCAAACTTGGAAAAACCAAGTCCAATCGGGTCCAGAGACAATGGCCCATGAGCAATTCCACCAGTGTGATTGTATTATAAGGTAGAAGAAAGTCGGCCAACTTAAGGCAATGTGGTCTGCTTCTTCATAACTGTCTTGAACGTTTGCACAGCTCTCTCCGCTAACCCGTTTGAGGCGGGGTGATAGGAGGCTGTTCTCGTATCATAGATTATCATAGAATTTAATGTACAGAAGGAGGCCATTCGGCCCATCAAGTCTGCACCGGCTCTTGGAAAGAGCACCCTACCCAAGGTCAACACCTCCACCCTATCCCCATAACCCAGTAACCCCACCCAACACTAAGGGCAATTGTGGACACTAAGGGCAATTTATCATGGCCAATCCATCTAACCTGCGCATCTTTGGACTGTGGGAGGAAACCGGAGCACCCGGAGGAAACCCACGCACACACACATGGGGAGGATATACAGACTCCGCACAGACAGTGACCCAAGCCGGTATCGAACCTGGGACCCTGGAGCTGTGAAGCAATTGTGCTATCCACAATGCTACCGTGCTGCCCTGCCATCTGTCTGGACAAAGTGCTGAAACTCTTCTCCAGTGAACAGAGTGCCCTTGCCAGATACTTGCCAGACACTATTAATTTGGGAGGCTATGGGTGGCATACAATCCGCCACAGGGTCTCTATTGGGGCCGCTGAGTGGGTGTTGACCAAGACAAGGAACATTCTGCCCTAGAAAGGCCAGCAAAGTCCACGTATACCCTCATTCATGGGCGAACAGGCCACTCTCAGATGTGGAGATTGGCTGTGGGTGGCAACATTTGTTGTGTCTGGCAGAGGCGTTATGTTTATATATATGCCGGACCACCAAATGTAGCTTTGAGCTAGTATTTTCTAGTATGGGCACTGTGCAATTCTTGCAACAAAGACTCTCTGGTTGGGAGTGGCTCTACCACTCAGGAACCCCAGAGATATGACTCCAACCTTGAAACTCAGTTTATCCTTCCAAGTAAGCTGAAGGTCTTTTTTTAATATAAATTTAGAGTACTCAATTATTTTTTTTACAATTAAAGGGCAAATCAGTGTGGCAATCCACCTAACCTGCACATCTTTGGGTTGTGGGGGTGAAACCCATGCAGACACGGGGAGAATGTGCAAACTCCACACGAACGCAGGACCTGCAATGCCGTGAGGCAGCAGTGCTAACCACAGCTCTACCGTGCCGGCCTAAGCTTAAGATTTGTAATGGTGACATCCGGTTAAGATCACACATTTCATTTTGGACAGGACTGGGTCACGTTGTGTCCAATTTTTTATACGACCTGATGATACTGGCAAAGTGTCAAGAATGTGCAGTGCCAGGATGATTTATTGAGGCACCAATGATGATCCCAGGTTCAACTCAGCTCATCAACATTTGAAATTTGTGTGCCAGGCCAATGCTGAAAGATGTCACCATCGGCCACCAACAACATGGCCGATCACTGTACTTTGGTGAAGGCAATTGGAGGTACTGGCTTGACTTCAAGAAGGAGCCCCATCAGAGGCATGTGGTCCGATATTATTATGAAACATTGCCCAAAGACATACTGGTGAAATTTCTTGATGGAAGGGTAAGTCCTTTCTTGCTGATAGAACATACAGTGCAGAAGGAGGCCATTCGGCCCGTCAAGTCTGCACCGACCCACACTCCACCCTATCCCCGTAACCCAATAACCCCTCCTAACCGTTTTGGTCACTAAGGGCAATTTATCATGGCCAATCCACCTAACCTGCACATCTTTGGACTGTGGGAGGAAACCGGAGCACCCGGAGGAAACCCATGCATACACGGAGAGAACGTGCAGACTCCGCACAGACAGTGACCCAGCGGGGAATCGAACCTGGTACCCTGGCGCTGTGAAGCCACAGTGCTATCCGCTTGTGCTACCGTGCTGCCCACAATGCTACTGATCTGTGTGTATTTCTGCTCGTCATTAGAAAAAAATTCTAGATGCAACGACAACTGACTTTTCTAAGCCATCTTCTATTTTATGGGACAGGACCACCCCTCTCCTGTACGGTGATGCATTGCAAATCAGGGTGATGGCTTCCCCGGGTCAAAGTGAACCAATAGACTCAATGACTAAGACCTGCTTGACATGTTGGAAGGCCTGCTCCTGTGGTTCCTCCCAATGCCAACGTAGTGTTTTCTTAAGAGCAAATGTAGGGCGCTAATCCATTCCTGCCAAATTTCCCATGCTACATGCCCAAGTGGGTATGAGGCACCCCGCCACCCCCTGCCCATGTACTAATTGGCGAGTCTACCCACTTGGGGGGTGAGGGGGCTGCCAACTAGCTGACCAATGCTTGATTGGCAGTGCTGAAATGGCAGGGGTGAGAGCGAGTGGCTCACACACTTCCTATTCTCCCTCCCTCACTCTGCCGGAGACCATAAAATCCAGCTGAGAGTGTCAGGACAAAGGGGACATTTTCAGGGCAAACTGTAACTAAAGGAATCCCACAGCGATCAGTCCTGGGACTTTGACTATTGACAAGTTATATTAATGATTTGGATGAAGGGCAAAGATGAAAGTAAGTTGACATAGTCCGGTATGCCATACCGGCAATATATTTGCGATGGAGATGGAAAGGCAGGGTAGGAGCCTCACTGACCTTTCCTGTCGTCTTACAGTCTTGCCCCTCCACCAATCACCTGTCTCATTGATTTAAATCAACGGCTTCCATGATGGCCAGGGGACACGTGCCCTGCGCTCCATCAATCAGAGTGCTGCCTCTGACAGTTGAGCTTTTGCATGAGTGCTGCTGTGAGAAGAGTGAGTGTCTCACGTGCCCAGGGAGGTGCCTCATGTGAGATCTGAAAGAAAGCAGCAAAACACTTGCATGGCATGAGGCTCGAGTTATTCTTCAGGGAGGGTAAGGGGTCGGTGCTATTAACAGGCCCGGTGGCATCGTCAAATGATCGACAGAAAGCAGAAGGCTGCATGAGGGAGAGGGAGGAGAAATGAGGCTGTGTGACGGGGAGAAAACATTTCTGAATTAATTTAAACCTTTGAGGTCAAGTACTGAGGGATTGGGGTTGAAAGAAAGAAGTAAGCAGAGTTAAAGCTGGAATTAAAACTCAAGGAATTCAAATATATATTTTCAAGTGTCAGAGAGATAAACAAAAGCAAGAACTAAAATTACTACATATTATATAATCAAATGATTAAAGAGCAATTTTGCAGAAAAATTGAAAGTAAAAATTCATAGTTTGGAATACTTTTTATCGTGAGAATTTAAAGAGTGTCTTGTAATTCTTTGAGAAACAGATCCTAGTTAAAAGTTTAGACCCAAAACTTAAAAGTGAGGAGATAGGGCAGGGGTGGGCAAACTATGGCCCGCGGGCCGGTCTTTATGCGGCCCACCAAGATCACGTCATAAAAAAAAATTTTTTTTTTAATAAAATTGTTTTTTTTAACATTGTTTTTAAATTTTAAGGTTAATGGGGGGGGGGGGCTGTTGGGTTACTGGTATAGGGTGGATACGTTGACTTGAGTAGGGTGATCATTGCTCGGCACAACATGTGTTTCATGTGAAGTATCTACTTTAAAATATTAATTAATAAAAATGTAATTGCTTTTTTTTAAAAAAACCTTTTATTTTGGCTATTTTAAATATTAATTATTTTACTTAATATACTATGCGGCCCTTTAAAATTGTGAATTTCGGAATGTGGCCCTTGCACGGAAAAGTTTGCCCACCCCTGAGATAGGGGATTCTCAGTCAATAAGAACAGGAACGAATGAAGCGGCTGAACCAGAAAATCATCCATGAGGAGAAAACATTGCTACTTTTACACTTACCTGTGAGTCGCCACCACAAAGAGAGGAGACAAGTGAAACAGATGAATTGCTGGGTAATCAAACTGAGACTAAACCAGCACATTCATCTCAAGGCATGGAACAACAAGAATAGGGAGAGAAGCGAGATCAGCTGTAGGGGCAAATGTGGAAGTATCTATAAAGTTACATTAGGCTTTTAATCCCGTATTGAATCTTTATTTTAGAGGTATCCAGAAAACTCTGCCAGAGTGTCGGTGGGAAGGGAGTCCCACACAACAGTATATAAGAAATTTGTTACTTTCACCCCTGATGAAGGGACAGAGTATATTATCGGCAAGTATGTGACGATACAGAGATAGGCAGGAATGCAAATTGTGAGGAGGACAAAGAGTGTATGCAAAGAGATATAGATATATTAAGTGAGTGGGCAGAAATTTGGTAGATGGTGCATAATGTGGGCAAATGTGAAACTGTGACAGTGAGAATAGACAAAAAGAGCCCACAGAATCATGCGGTCCATGGAGTATGAGCTTCCCGAATAGGGGGCAGAGGCCACCCAGCAGGAGCTCATTACAAATGAACATAAAAGCCGGCCCAAAGCAGGGCCTGGTGTGGTTAGTTCTCCCAGCAAGGACTGTACTGGGAGCGAGATGCTGCCTTGAGCAGAATATTGTATTTAATTAAATAAACCTCTGTTCTCTTACTGCTGGCTTCCTCAAACTAAAGAGAGGTGATCTCATTGAAACATATCAGGCTTTCTTGTACATGAATCACAAAAAGTTATTTTCAAGGTACAGGTAAGTAATTAGGAAGGCAAATTGAATGTTGACCTTTATTGTAAGGATGATGGAGTATAAAGGAAAGGGGAGTCTTGTCATATATGCATTGATGAGATCATCTGCAGAGTGTTGAGTACTGTTTTTGTCCCCTTATTTGAGGAGGGATGAAATTAATTAAATGAAAGTCGCCATAGACCCGGAGGACCATGGGTTGCTCTTCCCTTTTGAGAGAGGGCTGACTGGTGGTTATTTAACTTGAAGGTCACCACAACTCAGGGTAAGGATCAAGATTGGGAAGGTGGGGCCTTCATGGATAACCTCAGCTGGTACGGAAATTGAACCCGTGCTGTTGGCATCGCTCTGCATCACAAACCAGCTGTCCAGCTAACTAAGCTAACTGACCCCAATGAGAAGGGTTATATTTTACTGAAGGCAGTTCAATGAAGGCTCACTAGGTTGATTAGAACATAGAACATAGAACAGTACAGAACAGGCCCTTCGGCCCTCGATGTTGTGCCGAGCAATGATCACCCTACTCAAACCCACGTATCCACCCTATACCCGTAACCCAACAACCCCCCAACCCCCCCCCCCCCAACCCCCCCCTTAACCTTACTTTTTAGGACACTACGGGCAATTTAGCATGGCCAATCCACCTAACCCGCACATCTTTGGACTGTGGGAGGAAACCGGAGCACCCGGAGGAAACCCACGCACACACGGGGAGGACGTGCAGGCTCCGCACAGACAGTGACCCAGCCGGGAACCGAACCTGGGACCCTGGAGCTGTGAAGCATTTATGCTAACCACCATGCTACCGTGCCGCCCCAATTCCTGGGATGAAGGGGTTGTCCTTATGAGGAAAGGTTAAGCAGGTTGGAGTTTAGGAGGAGAATGTTATAACCCCATGAGAATCACGGGGAAACTATTGTTGATCTCCCCGTAGGACTCATGGAGTATGAGCTTCCCGAATAGGGGGCAGAGGCCACCCAGCAGGAGCTCATTACAAATGAACATAAAAGATGGCCCAAAGCAGGGCCTGGTGTGGTTAGTTCTCCCAGCAAGGACTGTACTGGGAGCGAGCTGCTGCCTTGAGCAGAATATTGTATTTAATTAAATAAACCTCTGTTCTCTTACTGCTGGCTTCCTCAAACTAAAGAGAGGTGATCTCATTGAAACATATCAGATGCTGAGGAACTTGACAGGATAGATGTAGAGAGATTTTTTTCCCTTGGGGAGGAAATCTAGAAGTAGGGGCCAGTTTAAAGCAAGGGGTCTCCCAAAACATAAATGAAGAGGACTTTTTTTCTCAGACGGTCATTAATTTTAGGAATTCTCTATCATAGTAGTGAACTCGCCAACATTGAGGGCATTTAAAAGTTTATTGGATAAGCATATGGATGATAAGGGCATAGTGTAGGTTAGATGGCCTTTAGTTTTTTTCCATGTCGGTGCAACATCGAGGGCCGAAGGGCCTGTACTGCGCTGTATCGTTCTATGTTCTATAGAGAGAAGTGGAGCCTCGCTCATTGAAACTATTTAAGGCTGAGCTAGAAGATTTTTCATCTGCAAGCAAACAAAACATTATGGGGGGGGGTAGGCAATAAAGTGGAGTTGAGGCCACAATCAAATCAGACATGATCTAATTGAACGGCCAAGCAGACGTGAGTATTCTATTCATTATGTTCTAATGTACAGAAAACCTTTACATTAAAAAGTAATGAAGAAGATGTCGATAGTTAAGAACAATGGTCCAGATTTTGCACTGATAGTAACAGCAGTCACTGCAATCATGAAATAGTTAGGGCAGAAATACGGACGTTGCTGACGCAGCACCGAAATCAATGTAATGCCATGAAGTTGGTTTCTAATTTACTGGTGAGTTATCACCATACATGCCAGGAAACGTTAGGACTGGTGTATTCAGGATGAAGTTTATTTGTAATGGAATGGTAAATCGTACTTCCTACCAAACAACCTCTCTGGCCTGTAAATTTAATTTTATTAGTGTGGAGTCTTTCAGAATTTAATTGCTGTTGGAGATTCATATTTTTTCCTGTCTCTTTTAGCTTTCTTTCTTAATCTCATCTTTCTTTCCCAAACATTATTTCACTTTGTCTACATGACTTAATTCTAATTTGTACTTCCTGGTATTAGCTCTGCATATCTCAGTGAGGATTCTATAATCTGATTGGTTAAGTGCCTTGTTGTTATTCGCTCAGAGAGCACGCACGTTCTTCCCAGGTCTGCGTGGGTTTCCTCCGGGTGCTCCAGTTTCCTCCCACTAGTCCCGAAAGACATGCTTGAGAGGTGATTTGGGCATTCTGAATTCTCCCTCAGTGTACCCAAGCAGGCGCCGGAGTGTGGCAACTAGGGGATTTTCACAATAACTTCACTGCAGTGTTAATGTAAGCCAACTTGTGACCTTAATAAAGATTATCATCAACTACCCAATGAAAGTCACTATTGAAAAGACTACAAAACTGCTGTGGGCAGCTGTCTGTGCTTTGAATCACAAGTGCCATTCAATGAACGCATAATCCGGACCAATGTCAATATTTTAACTGATCCCACTTAAATTCCTTTTTATCTCAATATTAGAACCAAAGTGAGAATATTGTTACATTTTTAACCTAATCTATTACCTTTTAACCTATTATATTTCTAACTTTTCCCAGTTCTGGTGTAAGGTCAGAGACCTGAAACGTTAACTATGTTTCTCCCTTCTAACCTTTTGAATATTTCCAGCATTTTCTGCTTCATTTGAGAATATTCTGATAGGTTTTCAATCACAGATACCTTCAGTGGCTGTACATATCCAAAACACAGTATACGGTTTAAGTCTACCAGTTATTGAAATATAAGATATGAAACTTTACTCAAATGCTCATGAAGGAAATAACTTAAAATATATATGTATAAGCAAATTTGGAATGAAGGCATACAGAACTAGAAGGGTGCAAATGCATGAATTTATATCAGGTTTTCAGGAGGTATCTACAACTGGTCTCAGCAATTTTGAATAAAGTGGTGGAGGTACAATCAAACAGGGTACCTCAACCTGCTTGCTCTCCAGTGACATTAAACGTCAGTGCACATTTTGTATGAATTAGAGTCATGTACTGCCTCCATATGGAAAAATGAAGGAATTTTAAAAATTAATTTTTTATTCATTTACAGGATATGGGCATCGCTGGTTAGGCCAGGATTTATTGCCTATCCCTAGTTGCCCTTCAGAAGGTGGTGATGAGTTGCCTTCTTGAACCACTGCAGTCCTTGAGGTGTAGGTGCACACACTGTGCGATTAGGGAGGGAGTTCCAGGATGTTGCCCCAACAATAGTGAAGGAGCGGTGATATATTTCCAAATTGGATGGTGAGTGACTTGGAGGGGAACCTCCAGGTGGTGGGTTCCTAGGTATGCGCTACTCTTGTCCTTCTAGATGGTAGTGGTCATGGGTTTGGAAGGTATTGTCTAAGGAACCTTGGTGAGTTACTGCAGTGCATCTTGTGGATGGTACACATGGCTGCCACTGTTCGTCAGTGGTGGAGGGTTTGAATGTTTGTCGAAGGGGGAGCAATCAAGCAGGCTGCTTTGTCCTGGATGGTGTTGAGCTTCTTGGAGCTGCATTCATCCAGGCAAGTGCAGAGTATTCCATTACACTCCTGACTTGTGCCTTGTAGATGGCGACAGGCTTTGGGAGGTCAGGAGGTGAGTTACTCGCCATAGGATTCCTAGCCTTTGACCTGCCCTGTTAGCCACAGTATTAATGTGACTGGTCCAGTTCAGTTTCTGATCAATGGTAACCACCAGGATGTTGATTGTGGGGGATTCAGTGGTGGTAATGCCATTGAAAGTCAAGGGGCGGTGGTTAGATCCTCTCTTGTTGGAGATGGTCATTGCTTGGCACATGTGTGGTGTGAATGTAACTTGCCACATGTCAGCCCAAGCCTGGATATTATTCCGGTTTTGCTGCATTTAGACATGGACTGCTTCATTATCTGAGGAGACGCGAATGGTGCTGAACAATGTGCAGTCATCCGCAAACTTATCCACTTCTGACCTTATAATTCATTGCTGACACATACACAAAATTAATGACAGCAAGGTATGGGAGAGCAACAGGCAGCCAAAAAACATTAATGGATAACGCCCTACTCTCAGAACAAGAGAAAACAATAAACAATTATGCTAAATCTTACACACGTCAATTCACTGAAATTTATTTTAATATCAGGAAAATAAACCACAAATAGCCTCCTGCTTTTGGTTCGATCATTTGAAATCACCTTAACCTTGCTGCAGACTAAATTTCAATCAAGTGCTCAAAGTTCATACCTTGAATGTCATCCTCTAGTTCCCCCATACTCTGGGAAAGGTTGGAGCTGTTGTTTAGTGCACTTTCACTGTTGATCCTTTGATGTGGTGAAATGTTAGATACATCAACGGGCATTACTCCATTCTCAACAGGATTAGGTGTCAAAGTACCTGGATTTCATAGATAATCACAAGAATAAAGAGCAAAATATGTTATTGTACCCATTGTATCTCAATGTATGTAGACAGAGAGAAAATGTTGAATTTAAACGAACGGTGTAATGAACATCAGAATTGAATATCCAGGATGTATATTTGTGCACTTGTGTATGTTCAAAAACTTGGATGTAAAAAATTCCCAGAATATTTAGAAAACTGACACAACAGGTGAGGATACCCAGCAAGTAAAAACTTAAATCAAGGGTCAATAGCAAGCGATTCAGAAATTAATGTGCTGCCTAGTTGAATGAGGTCCCAGAATTACTGACCAAATCTCAGAAATTAAACTCAAATGAAAAACTGAAAGTAATTAATTTCAGTTGAAGCTATTTGGCAACTTTAAGTGGCTGCCTAGATCAGTGACAGGCAACTTAGGCTACTGAGTGGGCCGCATGAGTGGCCCTCCTTCATCCCAGTGAGCTGCAAGGTTGAATTTCGGCTTGTTTGCTAACCATGACCCTGTGAATAAGGTTAAATACATTTAATACATGCCGAATATTTCATCACAAATTTTAGAAAATGCTTAATAATTTATAGATCGGGCAGCACGGTGGCCTAGTGGTTAGCACAACCGCCTCACGGCGCTGAGGTCCCAGGTTCGATCCCGGCTCTGGGTCACTGTCCGTGTGGAGTTTGCACGTTCTCCCCGTGTCTGCGTGGGTTTCGCCCCCACAACCCAAAAATGTGCAGAGTAGGTGGATTGGCCACGCTAAATTGCCCCTTAATTGGAAAAAATAATTGGCTAATCTAAATTTAAAAAAAAAAAAAAAAAAAAATAATTTATAGATCAATAACTTCAAGTAGTAAAAACAAAAGAGATATTAACACTATGGACACAGAAGGGGTCCACAGTTCTCAAAATCAATCCTCACTTCACTTGCTTTACGTGCACATCACTTCAGTCAGATCTGTGGGCAAAAAGCTCCGCAAATGGAAATTAGCGTAATGTGGCAACCATGCATGTGAGCAATGGTCAACAAAGGGTTTTGTACGCTGCACCCAGCACTCAAAGGGGCCCCATGTGGCCCCCGGGCCGTAGATTGCGGCTCCCTCCTCCCACTGGCTTAGATTCTAGCTGCAAACAGAAATAAAGGTAGAAAGAGTTTGGATCTATCAGTCTTTAATGGGCCAACTATTTACTGTATATATTGTATTTTGAGCTGAATATTTCTCTCTGTCTAGCAATTGTTTCCTGCATTACTGTACGCATTTACACGTATTTTTAAGTCTGAAACAAGAAAACTTACCCTTTTGTAAAATATTCTAATCAGCTGAAGAACTGCCATGTTGATCAGAGAGAAAACTATCCACTTACCTGGATATGATTTTTCTGGACAAACCTTTGAACCATAATACAGAATGACTCCTTTAGCACAGGAATTCATGGAGACGGCAGGAAGAGAATCAGCCCAGAAACCAGACCCTCTTTTTACAGTACTAGCTGCCATATTCTGGAGATCAGCTATGCATCCAGGATGCATGTCAGTACCCAGGGAAGTCCTAATGCACTGACTCTCAGAGTTGAAGACTTTGGACAGTGTTTAAAGGTCTCAAAGTTTTTCAGTGAGTTAGTGAATGGGTGGCTGAGGTATGTAGGTAGGGAGGCAGTTGGGTGAGGTGGAAGGATAGCAGGGGGATGAGTTGGTCAGGTAGCAGATGAGAAGAGTGGTAGTGTGGCAGGTTGGTAGAGTGGTAGGTGAGTAGGCTATCAGGTGGGTAGGATGTCAGGTGGGTGGGCACAGATGGATAGGATGTCAGGTAGGTAGGGTGACTTGTGGGTTAGGTGACATGTGGGTAGGGTGGTAGTCTGGCAGGTAGGTGAGATGGATAGATGGGTTGTGGTGATCAGATGGGGTGGGGAGGGGTGTTTTGGTGATTGGGGGCTAGTCAGGTCAGATTGGGTGGGGTGGTTGGGCAGAAGGGCTGTTGAGTCAGGTCCACATTGGCACCACTCCCTTCACCCAGGAGTTGGGGGGGTTACGGGGGTCAGAGTGGGTTGGCAGGGCGTCGATGGGGCGAGTTAGTGCAAGTGATTTGGGGAGTCAGTTGTATAGTTACGCAGAAGTTTGACGCGGGTTTTTCTGTCAAACATTTCTTGGGTAACTATATAGGCAAGTAAATTGGAACTGACCAAAGTCTTCAACTCTGACAGTCAGTGCGTCGGAACTTCTCTGGTACCTTCATGCATCTTGCATTGTACAACTGGTCTCGAACTATTCACAGACTGGAAGATCTGGGTCGGTGTAAACATTTCAGGTCTATCACCTTTCAGCATCAACCTGGAAAGTTAGCTCTGTTTCTTTCTTCAGATGCTGCCTGACCTACTGAATTTTTCCAACATATTCTATTTTTCTTTCAGTTCAGATCCTTCTTTAAAATTTATGGTATGTAGCTATCTGGGATGGCCACTTACAAAGGAAACATGGACACTTGCAATGGCCAATACAGGATTCAGGCAAACTCAGAGCCTAAATCTATATTTGCTGACAGAGAACCAGACAGTATCGAAACCCCTAGCTGATTTGCACTCTAATGGCCCATTTCCCCAGGAAAAATACTCAGGTATCAGATACAATTCCAGACACATCGGCACCACTCCCTTCACCCAGGAAGCCCAAACAGCCAAGGTCAATGACTGCTCAGAACACGTCCAGCCATCAAGGCACCCCCGTCCCTTTATTGGCTCAAATCGAAGGCAGTAATCGAAGCCTGCCGAATTATTGGGTCCAAAGCTCAGGACCACACAAAAGAACGCAAAACCCCCAAAGGATAAAGAGAGACACTGCCATGTGTTCGATGTCTTTTGGCCCTGGCACACCGGCACTCTTCAGCCCGGCCTATACCTGAAGCCAACTGCAGCACCACGACCAGAAGCAAGTTCAAGATCAACGACCGCTACCAAACGAATGAGCTCAGCAGAACCGTGGCGTCAAACCGCCTGGGTTTGACGCCAGCCTTACGATTTCTCCCGTTTTGGGAGAATCGCGCCCGGTGTGTTTGCCGTTCGTAAAAACAGCGTAAAGGGCTGGGACTTCGGCCCATCTATCAGCTGTGAATCGCTGCCGGCCGTAAAAAAACGGCGGCAGTGATTTGTGTCGGGAGTTGGGCGGGGGGGGGGAGAATAGCGGGAGGGCGGGAAAAATGTCGGGAAGGCCCTCCCGCTATTCTCCGACCCGTCGTGGGGGGGGGGGAGAATCGGGCCCTAAATGTCCCAATGCAACATATTGTTGAGCCAGTCTATTGATGTTTTCAGCTTTCAATTTGTGGTTTGGGATATTGAAACATTTTTCTCCTGAATAAATGTAGGTATGGTACATTTTAAAAATGTTGGGCTGGATTCTCCATAGCCCGACAACGAAATTATGATCGGTGAGCAGGCTGAGAATGGATTCCGACGGCGGAATCGGGGCAGGCGCCATTTTGACGCTGGTCCGCAGCCTCTAAACTGGCATCATTTGGACGCACAGTGTGCACTGTTGCAATGCCGTTGGCGCGTCATCGGCAAGCCCACCCACAATTCTCCGTCCCCGATGGGCCGAATTCCCAACGCTGGGGGCCACGTATGGTCCCAGCGGCCGGGAACCCAGTGTGCCAGCTGCGGACAGTGTCCAGCGCCACCACACTCGTCCGGGATCCATACCGCTGGCCGGAGGGGGCTTCTGCTAGGGCTGGTGGGGAGTGGCCAGGGGTCGCAGTTGTCGGGTGAGGGTTCGAGCACGGCTGGCGCCATGTCTTGTGGCGTGACTGGTGCATTCGCGGCATGGGATCCGGCGATTCTCCGGCCATCTTCGGGGCAATTCACCATGCTAGCCCCTCACCAGTACTGGAATAAATGAGGGGTTCGCGCTGATTTTCGCGCTGATATTCCTGTCGTGAAACTCCCGGGGATTCTCAGTTCGAGCCGGGACTTAGTCGCAGGAATGGAGAATCCAGCAATTTTACAAAAAATGCAACTCCTTGCATCCATATGTTGCCGCTGCTGGGTCAAAGAGACTATTAGTAAGTTAACAGGAAGCCTTAAAATCCCTAACCCATAAGCATTCACACACAATAGAAAATCTTATTTTACATTTGGCGTTTACATGTTCTCCCCGTGTCTGTGTGGGTTTCCTCCGGGTGCTCCGGTTTCCTCTCACAATCCAAAGATGTGCAGGTTAGGTGGATTGGCCATGATAAAATTTCTCCTTAATGTCCAAAAGGTTAAGTGGGGTTACGGGAGATTGATTATAGGTAGGGTGTTCTTTTGGAGAGTCGGTGCAGACTCGATGAGTCGGATGGTTTCCTTCTGTACTGTAGGGACTCTAGTTTCAAAACGTAGAGTGGTGTAACAAGTTAGTAGAGAAACCTGGAAAAGGAGGAGGACTAGGAATCAAACCACAACTTACTGTGGGACATGGAATATGTCGGAGGTCAGTAAGGCCTAATGTACACTTTAGTCTGAAGCTAAGGCTAAAAAGCAACTAGATTTAACCCATAAGCAGGACAATTCAGTTTTGCTATCTATGAGGAGGAACAAATTAAGTTGCAATTATTGAAATTTGCTTATAATTGTTACTATGCCCGTGCAGTTTCTAACTGGCAGTTTAACCGTTCATTATTCAATTCTCCTCCCGAGCGTGCCATGAGACCATATAAAATGGGCATAATACCCAGTTCAGATAACAAGAGGTGCCATTGTTATATCCCTAGATCATACAACTTAATATTAAACTACAGAGGTGGAAAGTCCACTTACTGCAGCAACCAGAACTGAACTTTTTTGCTGTACAAATAATTTCTGAGTTTAAAGGGCAAACACCTGGTTAAACACAATAATTTTGAGTTCATTGGAATAAAATATACAGAACCAAATGCAGAAATGAATTGTGAACAGTAAAGATTCACTTGTCAATTTCCTACACTGGTTAATATTGTGGTCAATGCATTTAATACATTTGTGCGATGAGTGTTAGCTTTGCTGATTGCTGGCTGGCATCTGTGGACAGTCCTTAGCTATCCTTGGCAATGGGTGTATACGGTTTTGTGGACACTCTTATTTACATTTGCATATTTTTGGTGTGAAACAGCATGTGATTTTGTCATAGCAGATTTACAATTATAGTAGTTCTCAATGCTTGTAAGAAAATAAACTTCAATTTATACTGTGTCTACGTAAATGTAAATGTTTACTTGCTGAATGCCATAAACTCTGACAGAGAAGACTGTGCAATGTTTCAAACCTGATATGATCATATGAGCCAAGAGAAAATGTATTTAGGGACCAGTGTTCTTTGTACTTACTTACATCAAATACCTACTTTAGCAATATTTGTGGAAGATAAAAAAAATGAAGAACCATTACTTTGTTGTTTGAACCCAAAATTGTTTCCATTGTATTTCACAGACCTTAAACAGTGCTGATGATTCAAATGTTCACGCAGAACTACAAAACTCAAAAAGTAGTAGCAGAATTTTTTTTTGCTCAGAAACAAAACATAAATACCATTAGTATGTGAGGAATCTTTTAAGGAACACCGTATTTCCGTGTTTAGAGAACTTCTGAAATCTTAAAAATTGCAATTACATAGCTGACTACAAAGGTTCGGAGTACTTCCAATTTTTAGTTTAGCATAAGCACCAATGTACATCGTTTGTACGAAGTGCCCTTGACTATTTAATTTTGCATTTCTAGGTAAAAAATGTAAGAACCACAGCAAGCCTAGAGAATGAATAGTATTACCACTGATCGAGCCATTTCTTTCCATGCCACTAATCCGTAAACGTAATTTTCTACGATTATTCCTGTCAGATGGTGGTTCCTGTGGGGGATGAGGCTGTTCGATTTGACGTTCTTCTGAGAAAACTTCATTTTCATCTTTAGGTTTAACTTACAAAGAGAAGGGTGAGATAAATAACGTGGTTAATTGTTTTCTACCTGTAGTTCCCTGCTATATGTGAGGTAATTACTACCTATTCAAGGCACTGAAATTGAAGAGAAACTAATTGTTGATAGTAAAGTTGCTTTTTTAATTCCCAAATTACTCATTACTTTCTCAATTAATGTTTCTCATTTGTTCCTTATTCCTTTAGCCAATATGCACTATGTTTCTTAAAATCCTGCTCCGCCCATCTCCAGGGTCAGAAGTATCTTTTTATGATAAAAATGATAGCAAATTACTATGAACTCACTGTTTCTTTACTAAGTTATCCACTTGACACATTTCTTAAGAGAGAAGTAATTCACTGGAGACTGATTCTGTGAAGGAAATCTGAACCGATAAAGCACAGATGGTGAATTCCACTGTTAGGACTGAATTAGTTTCCAGCTCTTCACTGTATTTGGATAGCTTAAGTTCCCTTGAACACACTTGCATTTACCACTGTTTGTATTTAGATGAGGTGAGAACGAGTGCCCTTGACTTCAAGGCAATATTTGACCAAAAATAGCAAAACTGAAGAGAATGGGAATCATGGGGAACATTTTCTGCATCCCGCGAGTTAATAGTAATTTGTTATAATTTTTACCATAAAAAGATACATCTGACTCTGGGGATGGGGATAGCGGGAGTTATATCTGGCACAAAGAAAGATGGTCTAGTTGTTAGAGGTCTATCGCCTCAGTCCAAGGACATCACTGCAGGAGTTTCTCAGGTTAGTGTCCTAGTCCCAACCATCTTCAGTTGCTATATCAATGACCTTCCCTCCATCACAAAGTCAAAGGTTCATTGATAATTGCACAATATTCTGCATTATTTATGACTTCTCAAATCCTGACACAGTCTGTGTCCATATGAATGAAATGAAATGAAAATCGCTTATTGTCACAAGTAGGCTTCAATGAAGTTACTGTGAAAAGCCCCACATTCCGGGGCCTGTTTGGGGAGGCTGGTACGGGAATTGAACCGTGCTGCTGGTCTGCCTTGGTCTGCTTTAAAAGCCAGCTAGGCCAGCTATGTAGCAAGACCTGGACAGCATTCAGGCTGGGGCTGATAAGTGGCAAGTAAAATTGTTACACAAGTGTCTTAACACTATCTAGGGCAAAATAATCTCCTTGATTGGCACCCCATCCACCACCTTAAACATTAATTCCCTCCACTACTGATACACAGTGGCAGTAGCGTGTCTTCTATACAAGACGCACTGTTGCGACTTGACAAGCCTCCTTCGACAGCACCTTCCAAACATGAAATCTCTAAAACCTGGAAGGCCACGTGCAGCAGATGAATGCGAATCCCATCACCTGCAAGTTCCCCCCTCCCCCAACTCCACACTTTAATCCTTACTTGGATTTATGTTGCCTTCGCTATCATGGGTGAAAATCTACGATCTACTTCCCTAATAATACTGTTGATGTCCCTACACCACATGGACTACAGAGGTTTGACAAGGTGGCTCACCACCACCTTCTCATGCCAATTTGAGATGACCAACAAATGCTGGTCTAGCTATTAATGCTAACACCCTTTGAAATAATAAATTAAAAATAAACTCCATGAAATGAAATACACATTCCAAGCAATAAGGCACATCCAGGATATTTACTCAATACAAAAATTGTAAAAATATCTTATGCCACATCTGATCCAAATTAAGTCTTGTTGTGCTAAGGCCAGATTCAGTGGGAAGATTAAAATGAAACTTGCTGGAACAGTGGTATTGAACAAAGTTAAGGGTATATTCAAAGATTTGTAATATTTACCCTCAATCCAGATCAGAAAATTCAAAGCAGGTAGGGAACACATGCATAATTTGAATCACTTCATCATTGGCAGCCATGTCTTCAGTTGTCTAAGTTCTAAGCTGTGCAAATGTTTTCCCTAAAGCCCTCCCTCTCTTTCTTTCCTCCTTTGAGATACTCTTTAAAATCTATCTCCAGAGTAGTCAAAGAAAGAAGATCTGAAAGTGGTGGCCAAAGACAAGATCCGAAAATTATTTGGAATGAGAAATCATGCACACATTATAGTGCAAAGTGGCAAACTAACTACAGCGTGAAGAGCCCAAAATTCTACAACTTTTATGATGATCTGTAGTGAAAGGAAAATGTTTCTAGAACAATTCAAGTGGGTAAAATTGTTGGACTTCAAGTGGGTAGAAACATTTGTGTTCCCTTCGTTTACATTCCATTACTATCAGGATAATAGCTTTGATGGACCATGGACCCTATTTTCGGTGCTAAGCTTGAACGGTAAGCAAATGGCTGGGCTCTATTTATGAGAATTGCAGGCAAGGCTAACCTTCCAGAGCGTAGAGCTGTCAGAATCCCAACACATATATTGACCACTGAAGGTAGACTTGCAGCATTTAGTAGTGGAGAACTATTGGCAGAATTCACAACCAGCAGATTGAAGAAAGGGAATTGTTAGATGGCTCCATTTCAAAGTGAATCCATTAACAGGATGCTGTAATCAAGCCAAAAATATGCTTTCCCTACCACACAAATGAATAATGTTTTATTATCTGGTGCAATGCCAGGTATTGGACCCTGTGTCTCAATGAAAGACAGATCGTATCAAACAGCATGTCCTTTCAAATGTTCACAATAGTCACCATACTCAACCAGCCTATGCACGCAAAACTCAGAACACAAGCCCGAATTTTTAGTCTGTTGGACGAGTGCAATTGGTGGGATTGGAAGCGGATGTGAAATCTGCTCCCAGCATCAATTTTACACTGGGGCAATTAACTACCAGCCAGCATGCAAAGTGCTGCCGACTGGAGTGGGAGGAGGGTAGACAGGGGATTTAAATGTTATAGAAGACTGGAAGTCTACACTCAGGTGCCTCACGGTACTGCTTAAAAGTCAAATTTTTGGACACGTCACTTCTGTTGCAGTGTTGCCCCTGTCTCCAAAATATCATCAGTACCCAGAGCCCATGTCAAGTGGGCCAGAAATGCCCGGAGCCAGGCTGTCACCCTTTTGGAACGAATGCCCTAGGGTATTGCTGGAGGCGGTTGCGGCTGAGGCAACCTAACATGATGAAGGAGGCCTGGATGCATGGGGGCAGACATGGTCAGCAGCATGGCATTGTTCCCAGGCCTGGATCCAGTGTAGTAAAAGTTTCAACTACCTTATGCATTCTGCCAGAGTGAGTGCTTATTCCAAAAGGAACTTTGGTTAGCTGTCTCTGTGGGTGGCAGCACTTCTTGGTGCTCACGGATCTGAATTATAGTGCGTGATGTGGCACATAATCCCGTGACGTGATAGACCATGGCTGGCATATATGTCTGGGTGAGGTGTGACTGTATCTTTGGCAGGGGAGTCATGTAGAGGGGGCTAACGAAAGCACTTCTGCCCTTACAGAAGAGGAGTCACAATAGGCAAGAGCGAGGATGAATTTGTGGTGGTACTCAAAACCCCCTTCTCCTAACTCAGGCCGAGGAGCTGACCTGTGAACAGTTATGAACCCCACTGCTATTCAATGCGAGAGCATCCGAAATCCCAGAAGGGAATTTTGGAACACCTGGTCTTACAATTTAGTTTTGCGATTTGCAAAAAATATGAGAAAAGTAATGAAACCCGGCGAGGAAAGGTGTTGTAAATTATTCAAATAAAATGTTTATTAAACTTTAAAACGCACAAGAAAGGCAATAATAAAGAACAACATTTGCAATTAACTACAACAATGGTTACCCAGACAGTATGCTTAAATTATCCCCAATCCAAATCAATCTACTTTGCTAAACTCCAAGAATACACCTTTCCCACAACTGCATCCCATAGGTTTTGACACTATGAGATAAGTTCAGCAAATAATTACCACATAGGACCTTTAGCTTCCTTATGGAATGGTTCTTCTAGTTTATGGTAGAACTTATGGAATCTCATAAAGACTTCTGCTGCTTTATTTTTGCACACAGACTGATTCTTCTGAGAAATCTCTGCTTTGCAACTGGGCATGGCTATGATCTACGTTCCCCGACTGCTAGTCTCCACTTTGCTTTACAAAGTATCTGTTTCACCCTGCATCTGCATCTCACAAGTCCTCAGTGAAGTTAAATCCCCATCAGTTTCTTTTTTTATCCAATTCTTTACTTTTCCTTTCATTCCAACTCCTGAACAGAACATGGAATCAGGTTCACTATGGTCGCAGAGAGGACAGGGAAGAGATTGGTGAAGGGTATGGGAGATGTAGGGGAGTAGTTGTAAGATTGACATGTGATATCCACGTTATCCCCATTTACTTATCTATTCAAAAGACTGTTAAGTCTGTTATCAGCCAGATGTCCGCTCTGGGAAGCAACCAGACTGCATGCACACTGACTTTGTTATGCTGTTCCATACTGATTTTTTTCCTCCTCCCTCAGAAGGAACACATCACAACCCCATAAGAATCCAGAGGATTCTCCCTTAACCTCCCAAGGTGAGCAGCAGCCAGATGCACTTCCGGCAGCCGCCTTGGGAGACGCCTGGGGAAGCGACCAGTCAGCTGCTGGGAACTGGCCCACTCGCTGGGCTCGAACAAAGTGACATCACAGCAAAGAAGCAATTTGATTGGCTAGAGAAGGTGCTAAGCGTTTGGGAGTACCTAGTAAATGGTTAAGGTTTATCCTATTGGAAAGGCTTCAAATAGTGTAGGAACTGTACTTTTGTAAGTTGTTTACCCAGTGAATGCCTAATGTGAGTGACAGTGTGTTAATAGTCAGCTTAGGCAACGTGAGTTAAGGAGATCTATAATAAAAAAAGAACTAAAACTTTAAAATTAATCTAAAATAATTAAACTAAACATCGAAAACATATTCCTGTGTTGTTAAGAAACATCTAACTTTTAGTTGTCAGTGGTACCAGCATATAATAAGCACAGTAACTTGCAGCATACATGGAAATTACACTAAGTTAATCAAGAAAATAATTAAATTAACTACATAAGTAACAATGGCAGGGCAGGTGTCATGTTGCAGCTGTGGAATGTGGGAGCTTTTGGACACCAAGGCAATCCAGGTCAAACACACCTGTTGAAAGTGTAAGTAGCAAGAGGACTACCGGATCAGGATTATTGATATGGAAGCTGGACTGCAGATATTGCAACATAAGGGAGGGGGCGAAATACCTGGACACTTTGTTCCAGAAGATGGTCACACCATCATTTGTTTTGGTCAGCGGTCTGGGGCAGGAGGATGTGACCATAAGTAGGGCAGGTAAAGGGACCGAAGCAGACAGTAGGTGCCTCAGACTTTGCAATTGTCAAACAGGTTGAAGTGCTCACAACCTGTGCGGATGAAAGCAACGTCTGAAAGATGGTTCCATGGTACTGGAAGTTATTCAAGCAGGGGAGCAAACTGAAATGTATGGGAATAGTATGGGAAAGTATAATGAGAGGGATTGACACTGTTCTCTGCAACAAGAAGTGAGTCTAGATGGCTGTTTTTCCTGTATCGTGCCAGGGTTTGGGACATTGCTCAGGGTTGGAAAAGAACTTGCAGGGGGAAGTAGAGGATCCAGTTTTCATGGTACATGTCGGAACCAATAATATAGGTAAGGCAAGGAAAGAGGTTCTGCATAGTTAGTATGAAGAGTTAGGCACTAAATCAAGAAGCAAAGCTTCAAACATGAACCACGCACAAATTGGCATAGGGCAAATAAAATTAGGTTCAAATATTGTTGTGGGAGAAGTGGGTTCCAATTTATGGGGCACTGGCATCAGTACTAGGGAAAGGGGGGTTGTACCATTGGGGTGGTCTACACCTGAACTGTGTCGGGACCAGTGGTCTCGTTAGCTGTATAATTAGGGAAATAGAGTGGGTTTTAAACTAAAAAAAGCCGTGAGGCTTCAAGCTTGGGTAGGTGTAGCAAATCAATGGGTAGAGTCAAGGCAGAAGAAAAAAATAATAATATGGAAAAAGAGGGTGAGAGAATGGCAAGAAGGGGCAGAGAGAATAAAAAACCTAAAAATACACCAAGAGTCAATATTAGATGTTGCTAAGATAACAAAAAGACAAAATTAAAGGCTCTGTATCTGAAAGCAGTATCATTCATAGCAAAGTAAATTAATTGATAGCGCACAGTGAAGTAAATAAATATGATCTGAGTGCCACGGAAACGTGGCAAAGGATGACGAGCACTGGGTCCTGAAAATGATGGGGGTATAAGGCATTCAAGAAGAATAGGAAGCCAGGTAAAGGTGAAGAGGTAGCCATGTTAATCAAGGATGGCATTGGTGCAGTGGAGATAACCTCGATTCAGGAGATCAGGATGTAGAATCGGTTTGGGTGAAGGTGAGGAAGAGGAGAGGAAAGAAGTCAGTAGTGGGAGCGATCAACAGGTCCCCTAACTGTAATCGTAATGTAGGACAAAGTATGTAAGAAGAAATATCCGGGGCATGTGATAAAGGGACGGCAATAATCATGGGTGATTTTAATCTACATGTAAACGAGGAAAATCAGATTGACAATAGTAGACTGGAAGGAGTTCATAGTTGGGTTTCAGGATAGTTTCTTAGAGTAGCACATTCTAGAACCAACCAGACAGCAGGTTATACTACACTTGGTATTGTGACAGTATTAATTAATGATTTCAGAGTGAAGACATCCCTAGGTAGCTGCGACCACAATAGGATTGAATTTTACATCCAGTTTCAAAGGGAGAAGAGTGAGTCAGAGAGTAATATTGCAAACTTAAATAAGGTGATAGAATCTACCTTCTTAGTATATAACTAGTTTAAAGGAATAAATGACCCAAGATTTAAAATGGCTTCTTAAAATGGCTTGTTCAAGCATGCCAGTAAAAAAACTGCTGTATCCCATGAGAAACATCAAGCCAGACAGACCAAGGACACATTTTGCTAATTTAAAGTTTCTGGCCTATATTCCCAGAAACTGTTTTCATGATATCGGATTAGGCTCATGAGAAAGACGTATTTCAATCACCCCATATTAAAATTTAATGGACAGACATCTCAATCGAATTGAATTAACTGTAATAACTTTAACCCAATCATAGCCAAAAAGGGGAAAGATATTGGTGATAACCATAACCTTAAAAAGTACTGCCGGTTTTGAACAATTCATTCCGGAATCATCTGACTTAATTTCTGAAGCTACTTTTCTGCACTTTCGCTTTGAACCGCCATTTTGTTTATTTTCAACTTTTCTGTATCATGTATTCAATTAGGAGAAAATATCAAGAGCTGTAATTTGTATTGAATTCAACTCAGTACTTCTGTATTTGCTTGGACAAAACAAACTTTAAAAAACTCTGTATTTGCAAGAAAACTGACTTGATCAAGAACATCTGAAACTAACTGAATAAAAGATAATTTACTTCACGCATGAAGCTCAGTTTCAAGATCTGTCAAGTAATATATAAAGTGCGGTGACACATAAGCTATATTAACCAAAGTACAGACCTATCATAAAGGCAACTATGTGGGTTCAGATAGCTGAAGTGGAATGGGATATCAGGCTAGAGGACAGATCAATAGAGAAGCGTTGGCAGACATTTCAGAAGATATTTCTGCAAATTGCTTTCTATAATGAAGGAAAGTTCGAAGGGAAGGATCCCCCATCTGTGATTAAATAAAGAACGTAACAAGAGCATCAAACCTAAGGAAAAAGCATATGCAGGTCAAGAGTGGGGTGTGACTCAAATATCCAAAATAATAGGTAGAATTCATATATATTAAAGAAATCATACTTTAAAATTGAGAAAATGTATACATGCTGACAGATGGACAGTTTTACCCGGAAGCCTTCACATACAGAATAGGAACACTAGCCTTAACTAGAACTAGCTGCAACCTCAAGCATACCATCCACCAGGTACCATTGGGCCCCTTTCCTTTATTGGCAGTAGAGAAAAGCGTAATTGCCTTATTCACTAGCAAAGGAATTTTTGGGATGATTAAGGATGGTACAGCCTGGTACTATTGCATTATCAAGAGTGGATTTTAAGGGCCAACCAAAAGGAGAAGTTTTGATGAAGAAAACTGCACCTATAGCTGCTAAATATGATGTAACCTTGTTTTAGAACAGTATAAACAGTGAGGACACCCTTCAGAAAATCAGAGGTAATGTAGAAGAGTTTCCAATGTATTTTGGACCCTCCAATATTTTTCCAATCGTCAGGGGACTGGATATCTTAAAGCAGAAAGCTTATGCTGTCCAGTTTCTCAGAAAATTGAATCACTCAGGGGTTTAAGGTAAAACATTACTTTGAACATTTGATAGATATTCATAACTAATTTTAGTTGGAGCATTGTGTTTTAAAGTATTATTTTACTGAATTCTCTATTAGAACTATGGCTATGTTATATATTTTATAGTCATTAATGTTGCAATGCACTTATCCCCTTTAAAGTGTACTGCATGTTAAATGGTTCTTTAATAAATTTGTAAATAAGTTAGCAAAATATAAAATCTCTTGTAGTTTTTTTAAAGCGGTTTTAAGAACCCAGCTCTCATATTTCTGAAAGTGGGAAGATACAATGGACCCTCATAAGGTCTGGCCTATAGCCTGGCCAACAAATTATTTAACAGGCTACCCGGAAGAATGTTGATAGTCTTGTTCCTTGGGGGAGAAGTAACTCACTTTCTCAGACCCAAAATAAGTGTCTGTGTGAAGTGAGAGTGATTGTGGAGGGATCTAGCCACTTTGGGGCTCGTGTTTATAAATTTCACCTCAGATGCTCTTTTCAACTGCTAACAGATACCTATACTTATGTTTCTTTGTCACGAATGTGTATTTTTACCTCATAATTTTAGGAGTGTTTACTGACAGTGGTACTAAGAGTCAGATTTATGTTTCTGGAGGCGACAGACCCTTGATCAAGATCTGTGAAACTTAGGTCACCAGCTCCCTGTGCTTCACAGCGGGAGCTGGAAATTTCTTTAAAGTTCACTTTAAACCCTAGCCGCAGTTAGGTCCTGACATGATGGCTCAGCCTGAAGGAATAGGCTTAGTTTTTGCACTGGGTGATTGCTCAACACATTTTGTAAGGGCTAACAATGCTATTCCCAAATCAAGTGGTCATTTTTGAAATTGAAGATTTTGAAGCAGGGGGACAGTGAGGGACCATGACACTGTAGTTATTGATCTCCAGGAGGAAGGAATCCAGCAGATTGTTTGGGACATTCATGATGATACCCCTGATCCATGTAATTCCTTAATGATTAAGTGCACGCCAACACAATTGACTGTCTTAATAATGTTCATCAGGGTTTGGGTACTCATGGTTGAATTACTGGCCCAGGTGTCCAATACACCAATGGTGGTCATGGATTTCAAATTAAGTGACTGCCTTCTGATGAAGTACGTATAATAATCTCAGGGAAGTTTATAGACAGTTATTGTATCAATACACCTTATGCCGGACAGCCGTGGCTAAGCTGTTCACTAATTTTGCAGCTCTGGCAGCTGCTATGTCTCACTGTCAGCCTGCAGCTCAGGTTTTACCCTCAGGCAGTGTGAACATTAACTCTATCTACACCATGTGTGATCGACCTGGTGATGCAGACTGTGATAAAGCTAGCTGGATTTAACAGTCTTGACAGCTCAGAAATTTGCTGTGGCGAATGGAGCCCCAAACACTGCAGACAGCTGCTTCAGATTATGCTGTTTGTCAATCTTGTTCCCCCACAAAGCCAGTGTAATAACTGGATTTAAATCTATGCCCATGTCCTGCAGGCAACTCAGATTGGGAATGTTTGGATACAGGCGGTAAAAGACCCATTTATTTTCCCCCAGAAATTATTTGAAATGACAGCAATTGTGCTGTGATGTATGGAAAGCCATTGATTTGGAACAGAGAGACTTGCAGGTTCCACCCAATGTTCATATCCAGGCTTCACCCAAGGTAGCAGTTATTCTTTATAATGAGAATCACATAGTTCCTCTTCAGGTTCATTCTAATAATTTCTCCAATGTCGAAGCGTGATATAGTAAAAAAGGAAGAGCCATGACTATGATAGTATAATGCCTCATTAAGGCACAATCCCTTCAAGAGACACACCCCATTACTATTTTTACAGAAATCACCGATTTGCGATCGGTGTTGTGAATGGCATCTAACGAAAAAAGAGCCACTCAAATCAGACATGATAAATGAGCTTCATTCCTGAATGATCCAACACCCATTTTAAACATTTTATCCTCAGACATGGACTTTGAACACTTTCTTGTGATGGAAGATGATGAAATGGAAGCAGAAATTGAACAAATACCTTTGAGACTACTCACAGAATACCATCAGTTTATTTACTACGATGGGTCACTGATGATAGCTGAACAAGGGACACCCCAACAGACGTCGCTGGGATGGGGATAACGGTAGGCATCGTCTGAGATTCTTCTTCCTTTTATCCAGAAGAACTACAATCCATACCCCGTGTTCAGTGAACTGCACAGTACACTGAAGAGGCAATGTTACAGTATGCTTTAGAATAGGCAAACCTATTTGATCTATTTTAATTTGCACTGATAGTGACTATTGCAAATAAGGCTACAACCAGAACTTGGTGTTCTGGGAACGGACAGGAAATCAAAAAAACATAAGTTACTATGGGAAGACATTCTCCAATTGCACAGTGGGAATTCAATTGTCAGGTTAATCATGTACCCGGGCATTCTACTGGTTCAGTCCACTCGAAAGGCAACAGTCTCACAGACTGACAGGTGAAAAGTATGATCTGCATGCCAACTCCTCGGGAGGTGGCTGACACGGTTAGTGTTATGACTATGGCAGAAAAGGCAGCTAATCAGGGTGAGGAACTGATTCAGCTATTCGACCCTACTAAAGAGTATCCAAAAGGATATCCATCAAAGTGCTTTTACTCTGAGACTCTTACTGGTATTATAATGGTTAAGTTGCACAAGGGAATCTGAGACTTATCCCACCCCCATCCAAGTCATAAATGAGAATAACTTGGAAAAGAAGCACACTAGGGCATATGTCAAGCGCATTGCAATGCCTGTACAATGTTTTGCTAATTGAGACTCCTTTATATTGCTGGCCAATCATGTGGCGAATTGTGAGCCATGTAATCTACCAAAGAAAACTTCCATTAAACTGCCACCACTGGCTCTTGTGAAGCCTATTACATCAATAAAAAATCATTTTGTGGATTTTATTGAACCACTTCCCCCTTCATACATGTATAGACATTCTCATTTGTGTAGATGGTTGCACTTCTGCTGACTGGTCCCCATTAAATCAGTTTCGGAAACCACACTTGTCAATGCTATTACTGACATCATTACTGTAGCTGGTACACCCATGATCCTCCACTCCAATTACGATGGAACCTTTATTCCAGGGTCATCCAGGTCTTTTGTGAGCAAAGGCGATTGGGTTAGAGCAGTGTTTTTCAAACGTTTTTATCCTGGACCCATTTTTACCAACCGGTTTTCCTACGCTGGCCGACTCACGCTTGCCAACCTTCGTGACCCAGGCCGCTCAAACTTTGCAACCCACCATTTTCACTTACCTTTAATGTGACAGATAAGCCTGCTTGGTCCTCAAGATCACACTTGCTTTGTTATTCAATGTTAAATTTCTGATAATGACTTCAGCTGATGTTTTAAGATCTGCAAATAAAGAGGTTTGTCCTCAAACTCACCATGTTTAGTCTTCAAATGTCTTTGAAGTTTTAAGGGTTTTAAACTTTCATTTGCCTATCTTCCCTGCATATAACACACATGAGCTTTGCATCCTGATTTGCAGTGGCACAATTAATAACTCATACCTCAAGAAATCATCTTTATTATGCTTTGTTCCTGTTTCAGGGTTGTTCACTAGAGGCCCTGGAATTCACACCAGCATTGCTGGCTGCTGCAAAATGGAGAAATCTATCTCATGCCCAGCACACGTGACACCAGCATGACCTGCTCTCTGCCACCGCTCCAAGCAGGAAGACTCCAGCAATTAAAGAAAAATCAGCTCCTGGGTAATTGCGCTGACGTCAGGAGAAGGTGTTCTGCCGCGCTGGGTTCCGGGCCTGTGAACTGCTGAGATCCCTACAATGCAGAAGGAGGTCATTCGGCCCATCGAGTCACACCGACGCTTCGAAAGAACACCCTTCCTAGGCCCAATCCCACGCCCCATTCCCGTAATCCCACCCAATCTTTGGACAGCAAGGGTCAATTTAGCATGGCCAATCCACCCAACCTGCACATCTTTGGATTGTGGGAAAAAACAGAGCACCGGGAAGAAAACCCACGCAGACACGAGGAGAATGTGCAAACTCCACATAGACAGTCACCCAAGGTCAGAATTCAATCCCAGTCCCTGGCACTGTGAGGCAGCAGTGCTAACCACTGTGCCACTGTGCTGCTCTTATTAAACAATTTACCGATTTGCCAAATGGTAAGCAATCGCTTAAAATTGTCTCTATAGACAACCTGAAGAGGTGGCCTGAAGGGTACAGACACGACGGTGCATTACAATGTCAAGTCATACTCGATGGGCCAAATGGCCTCCTTCTGCACTGTATGTTCTATGTTCTCAGTGATCATCTTTATGCTGCTTTTTTTTCTGTTTTCAGCATTGTGGCAAAATGGAGGAATCTTTCTCGCGCCCAGAACAAGTGACGTCAACGTGACCTACACTCTGCCACTGCTCCAGGCAGGAAGACTCTAGCGATTTAAAAAACAAAATCTGCTCTTTTTATGCACGCTGATGTAAGGAGGCGTTCTGTCCCGCTGCACTCTGGTCCAGCACAGTGCTGATGGAGCACGTATGCATGGAATGGCCAGCATTCTGAAAGCCAGTTGTAGCTGGCATTTTAAAAAGCTGGTTGCGCCATTCGGCACTACTTCCGCAATCAGGAACGCCGCGACCCATGGCCCTGTGATCCTAACGACACCCGCCCGCGCCCATCCGGAGTTTGAAACTCTGTGGTGTAGAAGGGTTTCCAATGTCTTTTGGACTGGATGGCCGGGATTCTCCCCTACCCGGCGGGGCGGAGTGCCGTGAACCACTCTGGCGTTGGGCCGTCCCAAAGGTGCGAGTTCTCCGCACCTTGAGGGGCCAGGCCCTCCCATTGAGGGGCTAGGCCCGCGCCTTACTGGTTCCCACTCTGCCGGCTGGCATGAACAGTCTTTGGCGCCGTGCCAGCTGGGGCCGAAAGGACTTCGCCGGCTGGCGTAAGTCCGCGCATGCGCCAGTGGCTGCTGACGTCATACCGGCGCATGCGCAGGGGAGGGGGTCTCTTCCGCCTCCGCCATGGTGAAGGCCATGGCGGGGGCGGAAGAAAAAGGGTGCCCCCACGACACATGCCCGCCGGCCGATTGGTGGGCCCCCGATCATGGGCCAGGCCACAGTGGGGGCCCCCCCCCCGGGGTCAAATCGCCCTGCGCCCCCCAGGACCCCGGAGCCCGCTCGTGCCGCCAATCCCGCCGGTAAGAGAGGTGGTTTAAACCACGCCGGCGGGAAAAGGCCTGTCAGCCGCAGGACTTCGGCCCATCGCGGGCCGGAGAATCGCTGCGGGGGGCCCGCCGGCTGGCGCAGCGCAATTCCTGCCCCCGCCGAATCTCGGGGGGGGGGGGGGGGGGGGGGGGGGGGGGGGTGGAGAATTCGGGACATGGCGGGGGTGGGATTGACACCGGCCCCGGGCGATTCCGGGGGTCGGAGAATTCCACCCGATGTCTTAAAGCAGAAAGCATTTTGTGTCTTATTTCTTGGAAAATTTAATGTTAAATGGTTTTTTAATCAATTTGTAGATAAGTTCGCAAAGTAACATCTCTTATAATTTTTTCTGCAAGCAGTTTTAAGAATCCACCTCTCTTGCATTTCTGAAAGTGGGAAGATACATTTTTTTTAAAAAAAGTGATGCCCAGGCCCTTATAATATCCTGCTACTTATTGCCTCGCTAATGACCTATTTAACAGAAGATAACATCTCTTGATAGTCATCTTCCTTTTTCAGGTCCAAAATAAATGCCTGTGTGAAGTGGCTGTTTTGAACTCAAGTGAGGGTGATTGTTGAGGGATGCTTCCAATCTAGGGTTGTTCCCATTAGGGCTAGAGTTTATAACTTTCTCTTCACACAATGTGACTCACCACCATTTGCTGGAAGATATATATATCCATACGCAGGGACCTGACCTCTGCAGCCAGAAGAGAATTTTAGGTACCACAAGCTTTTGAATTAAACATAAGTACGGGGGAACAATAGTTTCCTGGTGCATTCTCCATGGCAATGTCAAAAACAACCTAAGTTGACTTGTCAACCACTTGGAACCCTTTTTTCATGCAGTATAAATGTTTGCTCCCATTGAAATTTAGGCGATTATATTATCTTATCTCAACATGGCTTCTGAGGTCTACCCATGGTGGACACTGGATGAGGTGGCATGGAGGATGTAAGGGTTAATGATGATGGGCGGATTGACATTTTGGTTGGAAGAATAAAAAAAGCAGCATATTATTTAATTATGGGGAGATTGCAGAGTTCATTGATACAGAGGGATCTGGGTGTCCCGGTACATGAATCATAAAAAGTTAGTATGCAGGTGCAGCAAGTGATTAGGAAGGCAAACGTAATGCTGTTGCTTATTGCCAGGGGAACAAAACATAAAAGGAGGGATGTTATGCTGCAGTTGTATATGGTACTGATGGAACAACATTTGTCTTCTGTACAGTTTGGTTTCCTGATTAAAGAAAGGACAGAATTGCATTATGAGCAGTTCAGAGAAGATTCACTCGACTAATTCCTGGAATGAAGAGCTCATCCTCTGAAGAAAGGTTGGACAGGCTAGGCCCGTATCTATTGGAGTTTAGAAAAATGAGAGGCGATCTTATTGAAACATGTAAGATCCTGAAAGAACTTGACATGGTGGATGCTGAAGAATGTTTCCCCTGTGGGAGAGACTAAAATTAGGAGACAGAATTTAAAAATAAGGGGTCTCCCATTCAAGACAACGATGATGAGAATTTCTTTACCCCTCAGAGGGTCTTGAATCTGGGGAATTCTCTTCCCCAGAGAGTTGTGGAGGCAGGGTCATTGAATATTTTTAAGGTTGAATGAGATAGCTTCCTTGTTGATTGACAAGATAGTAGAGGATAAAGTGAGTAGAAAGAAAATGGAGTTGAGGCACAATCAGATCAGACGTGATTTTATTGAACGGTGAAACCGAGCTGAGGGGGCCAAGTGGCTTAGTCCTGCACACAATTCATATGTTCGTGTAAAGTTGACATGGGGTCTATCAGGAAACATGGGGATAGGTGGGAGCACGGGTTGGCATGATTTGGCATAGGGGCATTGAGGTAATGAGGAGTGGGGGATGATGGGTTTTTGAGGGGTGAGGGTTGGAGGGCCTAAATTATAACTGTTGCACGTTTTACTTGAGTGTATTACGCGTTTTATTGGAGTGTATTAACACGCCTCCGTTTAAAGGCCGTGTGCTTAACACTACTACAGCTCTGTGTATGTAATTCTGCTCGGAGTCGCCAGGTGCCGTATTTAGACACCTCACAAGTATATCAAGGTCAGATTCAAAGTAATAAATCTGTACACCGATTAGTAAGTTCAAACGATTGATATTTATTATAACCAATATAATAAATACACATGCATACACTAAAGAGACTAAGTTACTTCTAAACTAAACGACTAAAATACTTATCTAAAACAGGAACAGGCAAGGTCAGGGATCAAGGCCTTCGTCCCGTTCTTGGTCTGCAACTCTCAAAGTGTTAAGGTCGTCAGGGTCTAGCAAGTCTGGCTCACGTAGCGATCGTTGTGGTGAAACTTACAGTTCGATGGCTGGTGGCTCAACGGCTGGTGATGGAACTGGAGTCGGGATGCGATGTATCAGCAAGCGATGAAGACAGCAGAGAGCCGGAGCCAAGACAACAGCAAGCCGGAGCAACAACAGGAAGCCGGAGCCAAACAACAGACCGGACCATGTGCGGGGTCTACTTTTATAGGTCCCCCCCAAAGTCCGTGCCTCTTCGGGGCGGTCTCTACCTGCTGTATATCGATTGGGTCTTCTCCCAATCGATATTTTCCAAACCCCCCAATCTGAGGGTCACTTCTCGATGGGTGGGGCGGTCTCTATGGTGCTTTGTGATGGATACTTATGGTGCCATTTCGTCTGGGCGTCCACTCAAAGTATCCATTCAAACCTAAATGTTTCTATTGTGTGGGCCTAGATCTGGATCACCTCATTACTATGCAAATCGTTGTTGCCATTTACACCTTTAGCTGAGATTCTGCACCTGGCCATAAACTGGTTTCTGTACGTGCAGAATGCTAATTAGCCTTCTGCAAACTGCTTGTCCTTGCTAAGACTGTTTTCTCCCTGCAGCCTTAGCAGTTCTCCATTTTGTAGCCCACTGTCCATCTTAGGTGGCTACATTCCCTCCTTGTGATCCTCACAATAAAATTGTGAAGGATCACCTATGCACGTTGCTTCGAGTGCTTCTGGGTGCCCTCTTTGTGTTCCCTGACCTCAGCAAGTTCCTGGGCATCTACTCTGTCTTTGACTATGGGAAGAAAAATTTTTTTTATCTGACATTTCTACTTGGCGCTATGTCAAAGGGGACATGCATTACCAAAACCGGGAACCTCTACCTATCACAACTATTATCCTTATCCTTAAACATTTTATTACAGTCTAAAAACCTTATCCATTCACACCACATTACTTATCACTTCCTGACTCGGCAGTCGAGTTCAGGACAATATAATACATGGGTATCCTTTATTAACATAGTGCTTTATTCATCAAGGGGCAAGGGGGATTGATGAAACCGAAAAATAGGGGATCGAACTCCATAAACGGTTGAGGGGCAGGAACGGGAGGCTCTCCTTCTCCATTTCCTCAACCTGAGGGTCTGTACAATTACGCAGAGGATTGCAATCACTAGCAGTGATTCAATCACGTATGACATGGAGTACCATGTCATAAATTTTGTGCACCAGGTCTGAACTTCGCTGATCAGAGCTGAGCACGGGGAAGTTGGTGTGAGGGAAACATTGACGGCGGGGGTTCTGGGGGAAACGTGGCTTGCTTCCACATATGCAAATACAACATTTAACAGTAATAGGTAGGCTTCCATCATGGTCTTCTCTTCGTTCTCTTTCTCTTCCTCCTGTATGGCCGATCCTTGCTGTGAACCCTCTTTCGTCCTTCGAAAGCTATGGGATCAAGCACAGTATCTGTCAATACACAGTTTAATATCCGTACTTGTTAGTGTATCTGTCCTCTAATTCCAATTGACCCATTAAAATGACTGGCCAAGTCACACCCTGTGACTCCCCTCATTTTATTTTTCAAAAGCGAATTTTAGGAACAGAATATACCTAACAACTTTCCTCCTGCGAGCCGTCTCGCAGGCTTTGCTAATTTACCATCCGAATGTTCCTGGATGTAAATAGCATGTGGGATGGCGGCCTAAGGGCTACCTAACAAAAAATGAAAACAAATTTGAAACAAAAGGTCGAATGGGTTGCGTATGGGGCCGCTACGGGTAAGATTTGAATGGGATCCCCGGGTAAGGCGTGCTGTGCCGTACCCGAGCTTGGCTGACCAAAGTGGGTTCTCAGACAGGGCGGGTCCTCAGTGCCTTTTGTCCACTGCCTGAGTAACCTGGAATAAACGGGCAAGAATGTGTTTATCGTGGGTTTGCAGCCTCTATTCACCGAATAGAGGGGCACCTAAAACAAGGGAGGAGCCAAGATGCTCCAACATCTGAAAACAGTGAACTGAAGTTCTCAGAGATTTCAGCAGAGAAACTTAGTGTGCGTGTAAGGCGGTCACAAGCCTTACAGCTGAAAAAATCTCCAATCAAACCATTGGGTTGGGAACCGAAGTTCTCAAAGGTATCTGCGGACAAGCTAAAGTGCGTGCGAGGTGGTCACAATCTTTTCAGCTGAAAAGAAGGTGTCCAACCTCCAACTGAACCAATAACGTTAAATACAAACAAACATAAACTTACAACAAAACATACGTGCAGGTTCCATCAGAAAGGATATCGCTTCCCTCAAGCGGTTCCTATTTTACATCATCTGGACACCTCACTTTTTCTCTGCCTCTGTGAACAGGGTCACAAAGGGGTTGCCGTATCGGGATTCAGACACCGTGTCGTCCTGCTCTCCCGGATCCCACACCCTTGTGTGGATCAGGCATGCAATTTTGTAATTATGTGACCGGGGGTCACTTTCGTCATTACGGACAAGTATGTACGAACTGTCCCTGTGCCAAAGTGTTGGGTCTAAACTTGAATGGGCATTGTCGGGGTAGTCGGGGTCGGGTGGTGGGTCTGGATATTTGATATAGGTGACTTCCATGGGGTCACTGGAGTCGGGGTCGTAGTCGCTGCAGTGTGGGCTGTAGGGTTGTGTGCTGTGGCTGTCCTCAAAGTCAGTGTCAGTATCGCTGTCTCTGCTGCGGCAGCTTGTGGGCGTTTCGGGGCGTGGTCTGTTGTGGTCAGTGGGCGGAGTCGTGGGCGAGTCCGATGAAGAACTGGTCTGTGAGGGGGATGGTGGAAACGTGTTTCTAGTGGGCGGGGCGAGGTGTTCTGCTGCGTCTAGCAGGACATGGTGTGCATGGTTAGACTGTGTTCCATATGCCTTTAGCTGGTTAATATGGAACCACGCGGTCTTTCCGTTGGGGTATTTTATCCTGTAAACTGAGGGGCTAATTTTGTCCGAAATTGAATACGGGCCGGAATATTTTGGTGCCAAAAAACTGCTGGGGTTATATACAGGATAGCATTACCTGTTGCCCAACCTGGAATTCTGTGCGGTGTACGGTCTTATTAAAGCAGGCTGTGCTTTGTCTGCGCCGTTTCCCTAGCTGAACTGCGGCTGCGATCTGTGCAGACCTCACAGTCTCAACTAGGTCTTTAACAGCTTTCTCATGGGTGAGGGCCGTCACTTCGGGGCTAGTCATGTCCAGTCCTAAAAGGAATTCTGTACCTTTCATAGGGCGTCCGGTCATGAGTGTGTGTGGGGTGAAACCTGTAGATGTGGAAACCGTATTTCGGATAAACATGAGTGAAAATGGGAGTACTGAATCCCATGTAGAATTGTTCTCTTGAACCATTTTCCTAAGGGTCGATTTTAGTGTCCGATTCATGCGCTCTACAATCCCGCTGGACTGTGGGTGATACGCAATATGAAAATTTTGTTTGATGCCGAATATGGTCAGGACGTTCTTCATGACACGTCCTGTGAAGTGAGATCCCTGGTCCGAATCAATACTTCTAGGTAAACCCCATCTCGTGAAGATGTGGTGGGTCAGGATCTTTGCAGCTGTCTTAGCTGTATTTGTTCTTGAGGGGAATGCCTCTACCCATTTGGTAAAGGTATCAATTACCACCAGCACGTATTTATAGCCATTCCTACAAGGGGCAATGGTCCTATAAAGTCGATCTGGAGGTTTGTCCAGGGGCCATTAACTGGTCGAGTATGCCGAAGCTGTGCCTTTTTGGAATACCTCTCCGGGTTATTCTGGGCGCAAATAAGGCAATTCTCAATGTAATGGGTTACATCGGTCCTGAGGTTAGGCCACCAACAGAGCTGCCTGAGGTGCCTCGTGGTCGTGTCGATTCCTTGATGTCCGTGTCCGTCATGGAACAAGGCAATCATTTGGTTTCTGTCCTGCTGCGGGACCACATAAAGCTGGTCCTTGATGATCACACCCTCATGTGTGGTCAGAGCGTGTCTAAACTTATCATACTGAGGCACAAAGTTGCCTTTAAAAATCTCCCTGAGATCCTCATCCTGTTTCTGTGCTTCTGCTAAATCCTTAATGTCAGTCTGTGAGACTTGAACTGCGCTCACAGGGGCGCTAGCTGGTGCGCTAGCTGGGGGTGTCCAAAGGTGTCCTCGCCTGGAACCTGCTTTAGCCAGTGCGTCGGCTTTTACATTCCCAGGGGGGGGATGACCTATGGTGGCTTCTAACTTTTATAATGCCGAAGGTCCTATCCTTCGCTTTGTCTAGAATGTGGCGGAGTAAAGGGGCTGATGGAAGGGGTTTCCCGTCTGCGGAGACAAAACCTCGTGTCCTCCACAGGGGTAGAAAATCTGTCAGACTGTTGCAGACGTATAGACTGTCCGAATATATGTCCGCCGGGCTGGGGAAAGAATCAGGGTGGTCCACTATATAAGCTATGGCCGCGAGCTCTGCTGCCTGCGCGCCTAAGTGACCTGGCAATTTTAAAGCTATTTCTTCGAGTGCGCGACCCTGCGCGTCCTCGACATAGATGCCGCATCCAGTGATACGCTCACCATCTAAAACCGTGGATGAACCGTCCACGTATATCCTTAGTGGGCCACACGTGTCTGTGTGTTGGGGGCTTTGTCTTGGGTTCCCTATCTTCCTGGGGGTGTCTTCGCTATGAAGGGTCCTGTGTTGTGTAGGGGTGCTACAATTTCACATTCATGGGGCTGTCCTGGATATTGGAGGTTGTCAGCTAAAAAGGTGTGTGTCAGGGTCCGTTTAACCGTAATATCGCGTCCTTGTAAAAGTAGAGTCCACCTAGCTGCCCTAATCTGGCTAACTGAACCGTCCTTCAGTCGACCGTCTAGGAGTAACTGTGTGGGGGTGTGCTCGGTCAAAATGGTGATGGGGTTGAGTCCGGTGATGTAGGAGAAGTATTGCACTGCCCAGAAAACTGCAAGGAGGTGCCTCTCGCAGGCTGAAAATCCTTGTTCTACTGGGTCTAAAAGTCGGGAGGCATAAGCCACTGGTCTTAGCTGCTCGTGCCGTTCCTAAAGTAACACGGCCGAGAGGGTCAGATCTGTGCTCGCTACCTCTATTGCATAGGGGGAAAGGTGGTCTGGGACTTGCAGCGCGGGTGCTGCGCTAAGGGCTTTCTTTAACTCCTCCACAGCCTCTGTATGCTGCGGAAGCCATTCCCAGGGGGCTCCTTTCTTAAGGAGGTCTGAGAGTGGGGCTGCCTTTGTCGCGAATCCGTCGATGTGGTTCCGACAATAACCAACCAGTCCTAAGAACGACCGGAGGGCTGAAACATTCTGGGGAAGGGGCAATTTGACAATCGAATCAATTCTTTTGAATTCGATCTCGCGTTTGCCGTGTGTGATGACTGTACCCAAATACATCACTTTATTTTCCAAAATCTGGGCCTTTCGTGGGTTAACTTTACATCCAATCTCGGTTAAAAGTTCCAGGAGCTCGGCCAGAAGCGTAATGTGCTCTGCCTTTGTGTCTGTCTGCAGTAGTAGGTCGTCCACATACTGTACCAGACATTCGGGGCGGGAAAATTTTTCTAAACCATTCGCCAACTGTCGGTGGAAAACGGAGGGGGAATTGTGGAATCCTTGTGGAAGGCATGTCCACGTATACTGTTGTGCTTTGAAAGTGAAGGCAAATTTGTACTGGCACGCCTTTGCCAATGGGATTGACCAGAAGCCATTGCTAATGTCCAATACCGTGAAGAATTTGGAGTTGAGTCCCTGTTTGAGCATGGTCTCGGGACTTGTTGCTACCGTGGGGGCTACTGCTGGGGTTACTTTGTTGAGCTCCCGATAATCAATGGTCAGACGCCATGATCCGTCGGGCTTTCTCACTGGCCAAATAGGGGCATTATTGGTGGAGGCTACTGTTCTAAGTACCCCTTGCTCCAATAAGCTACCTATTACCTTCTCTATTTCTCCCTCTGCTTCTAGGGGAAATCTGTATTGTTTCTGTGGTCGGGGGTCAGGTCCGGTAACGTGAATTTGTCCAGTCATTCTGCCGCAGTCGTGCAGGTGACTGGCAAATGCTGTCCTGTGTTTGTTTAATACTGCCTTTACTTGTCTGTCCGTGTTTAGTGTAGTCAGGTCAAATGAATAGTCGCCTACTGCGCTAATCCGATTAGCGTACTCTCCTACTGTGAGAGTAGCGGGTGCTCTGTCTGATCTTGCCATTCGCCAGACACACTGGTTAACTGGGTCGAACGACAGGCTATGGGCATTCATAAAATCTATCCCCAGTATGTGTTCTGCTGTCCGGGGAAGATTTACTAGAACAACTGGGTGTCTGGTGGAAATGTTCCCTAGCTGGATTGCTACGGGTGCTGTAATGTGTCCCTGCTGCGAGTGTCCTGTGAAACCGCTAAGTGTGATGATGGAGGTGGTCGGCCACGTGTCTGCCTGTGCCGTGGTGGTGGAATTAATCGTGGTGCGGGACCCTCCTGTGTCCCAAAGTAACTCTATGAGCTTCCCTCTAACCTTAGCTGTGACTACCGGTCTTCCGGATTGATCCCAAAGAGTGTCACAGACCCAAGTGGGGGAGCCCGAACACCGTCAGTCCGTCCCGTCCACATTGGTCTATCCTGACTGTATCCCTATGCTATGGATCGGTTTTGCTTTGTTTCTATTCAGAGTGCCTGTCTGCTGGCCTCTCTGTGATCTTTGGGGTGCATTGCATTCCTTAGCCCAATGTCCTAACTGGCCACAGTTGTCGCATTCCTGCGACTTCTGTGGAGGGCTGTTCTTTCCTTCATTTACCCATGCGGGGTTTTGGTGCGCTCTCACGGACTGAATGTCCGCTGCAGCCTGAGCTTCCTCTGGGGACTTTACTTTGCCTCTGCCCTGAACTGATTGCTCCCAAGCGCGGGACAATCTTTTCAGGACCCATTTCTCATTGTGGGCCTCTTCTGAGGGGTCATAACTGTTGCAAGCACTCTGTCCTGCATCTGTGGCATGGGAAATTATGGTGCGCGTCCATTTAACCATGTTTTCACGGTTCAAATGGGCTCTATTTAAATCGCCGAAAACTGCGTTAAAATGGATCCACAGCCTTCCTGCAAATGCTGTGGGGTGCTCGGTTTTCTTTTGTCGGCACTTGTTAAGTCCTTCGACTGGGTCACCTCGGTTATACCCTATGGAATCTAAAATGGAGGTGTGCATTTCCTTTAGGGTGCCTCCGCCAACGTTCTGTGGGTCGGGGAGGGCTGCTACTACCGATTGGTCTAAGCTCAGAACCGTGAGCTTAACCTGCTCTCTCTCGTCCAGGCCGTACATGGTTGCCTGCTGTTTCACTTTCGCGAAAAACTGGTGGGGGTCTGCGGTGGGGAGAAACGGAGTGATCTTCTCACACGCGTCCCTGAGTTGGGTTACAGTTAAGGGGGTGGTGTAGGTAATATCGGGTGCGCCTTCTGTGGTCGCTTTCCTTTGCGTGGTGACTGGATTCATTGGTGCGGTAACTATCTGATCTGTGGGGGGTTGGGGTGCTTGTCTTTTCTGCTGCGCTGCTGGCGCACATGTTCCCTGAACATAACGCTGCGCGGTCTCACTTAATTCTTGCCAGTCTGGGGCATTCTCCTCATCTAACTGCATTCCCAAGGTACTTTGAAACCCATTCTGCACTGAAAGCAGAGATTGCAGTTCTGAAATCTGCTTTCTACACTTCGCATGATCCATTGTACTCTGTCTTTGTTCTGTGGTGGCAGCATGGAGTGCTCTTAAAGCTGCCTTTAGGTCAGAGCATTGCCTCTGCAAAGCCTCTACCTGCTTCTCTGATTCTTCTCTTATCAGGACGGCACGTTGCACGTCCTGATAGGGCTTTTCGTACTGGGTCTGGGAACTGCTGAGATGGGCTAGACAAGACTGATGTGCCCTCTTGGCATCATCCACCTCTCTACCTTTCTCTGCCAGCTTCCCTCTAAGTTCCATATTCTCTTTCTCGATGTCCCTGACATCCACTTTGCTCATCCGATTTCTCTCTTCTAATTCTGCCCGGAGCGTCTGAACGACCTCCTCAGTGCCTCGCAATTGTGCCAAACAGGACACGATTGCCATCGGCTTGCGTGCTTTACTAAGGTTTTTCTTATGAATTTGAGAGAGGTTCTCCCACCAAGTATGTCCTATACTTCCGGGACCTGTCTCCTCATTCATACAGAACTCTTTCCAAAGGGGCCATCCCTTTCCTTACAGATACTTGCGGAGTTCCAGCTCCCACACGGGACACTGACCTACTCGGCTACTGCTGGTCGCTGCGACCACAAACCGTTCTGGACTCATGAGGCGTTCCATTGCCTGCATGGCCATTTTCTCTGACTCACTTTAATTTGGAACAGGGGGTGTTGAGGTTATGTTTCGCGAAACGGGTAAGGCTTACGCTATGTTCCGTTCACAAAACTCCCGAAAGTTTGTCGCAACAAAAATGCTTTCAGGTTTTCCTTACAACCCTGTTAGTACGCATGCACAAAACACACTTCCGAATTACGTTTATTCGTTTGAACACCTTGATTACTTGTGATTTCTTTTCTTTACTCAGATTTCTAATTCAAATTTCAGGGTCCTCGACGGAGTGGGGGTGCCACTTGTAACCACGTCCCACCAGAGTCGCCACTAAATGTTGCACGTTTTACTTGAGTGTATTACGCATTTTATTGGAGTGTATTAACACGCCTCCGTTTAAAGGCCGTGTGCTTAACACTACTACAGCTCTGTGTATGTAATTCTGCTCGGAGTCGCCAGGTGCCGTATTTAGACACCTCACAAGTATATCAAGGTCAGGTTCAAAGTAATAAATCTGTACACCGATTAGTAAGTTCAAACGATTGATATTTATTATAACCAATATAATAAATACACATGCATACACTAAAGAGACTAAGTTACTTCTAAACTAAACGACTAAAATACTTATCTAAAACAGGAACAGGCAAGGTCAGGGATCGAGGCCTTCGTCCCGTTCTTGGTCTGCAACTCTCAAAGTGTTAAGGTCGTCAGGGTCTAGCAAGTCTGGCTCACGTAGCGATCGTTGTGGTGAAACTTACAGTTCGATGGCTGGTGGCTCAACGGCTGGTGATGGAACTGGAGTCGGGATGCGATGTATCAGCAAGCGATGAAGACAGCAGAGAGCCGGAGCCAAGACAACAGCAAGCCGGAGCAACAACAGGAAGCCGGAGCCAAACAACAGACCGGACCATGTACGGGGTCTACTTTTATAGGTCCCCCCCAAAGTCCGTGCCTCTTCGGGGCGGTCTCTACCTGCTGTATATCGATTGGGTCTTCTCCCAATCGATATTTTCCAAACCCCCCAATCTGAGGGTCGCTTCACGATGGGTGGGGCGGTCTCTATGGTGCTTTGTGATGGATAATTATGGTGCCATTTCGTCTGGGCGTCCACTCAAAGTATCCATTCAAACCTAAATGTTTCTATTGTGTGGGCCTAGATCTGGATCAACTCATTACTATGCAAATCGTTGTTGCCATTTACACCTTTAGCTGAGATTCTGCACCTGGCCATAAACTGGTTTCTGTACGTGCAGAATGCTAATTAGCCTTCTGAAAACTGCTTGTCCTTGCTAAGACTGTTTTCTCCCTGCAGCCTTAGCAGTTCTCCATTTTGTAGCCCAGTGTCCATCTTAGGTGGCTACATAACAAAACATCTGGGACAAAATTCCAAAGAACCAATGCGGTCCTTCTAAACAGTTAATCTCTGCACTTAGCAGCCCCTGTGGCGCCTCCGATCTGCATCCAGAAGACAGTGAGTCCAATTTTATCCTGAAGCTGCTCTCTCCTCCTGGTATGAAGATCACACCATTTGGGTGAGTTTTACCTGAAGCGGATATGACGAGGTGGGAAATTTTCCAACTTATGCTCTCCATTTAGGGAGCAAAAATCCAGGCCTTTGTCTCCAAATTTAAAGGAGGATATACATGCATTGGAGGCAGTATAGTGAAGATTCACTAGATTGGTTCCTGGGATGAGAGAGTTATCCTATGAAGACTGGTGGAGTATATTGGCCATTTACGCTTTGGAGTTTGAAAGAATGAAATGTGATCTCATTGAAACAGACAAAACTATGAAGGGGCTTGCCAGCGTAGATACTGTGAGGTTGTTTCTCCTCACTGGGAGTCCAGGACACAGTCCCAGGATCAGGAAACCAATCATTTAGAACTGAAATGAAGAGAAATTGTTTTGCTCAAAGGGTTGTGAATCATCAAAATTTTCTACCCCGGATGGTTTTCAATGCTCCATCCTTGATTATATTTAAGACTGAGGTAGACAGATTTCTGGGACGAAATTCTCCGACCCCCAGCAGGGTCGGAGAATCGCCTGGGGCCTCCGAAAATCCCGCCCCCGCCGTGGCAGAGATTCTCCGCCACCCGGGAATTGGCGGGGGCGGGAATCACGCCACTCCGATCGGCGAGGCCCCTGCGGCGATGCTCCGGCCCGGATGGGCCGAAGTCCCGCCGCTGGGAGGCCTCTCACGCCGCCGAGGTTTGAACCACCTCTGGTGGCGGCGGGATCGGCGCCGCGACCGGGCCCGGGGGGGGCGCGGGGCGATCGGACCCCGGGGGGTGCCCCCACGGTGGCTAGACCCGCGATCGGGGCCCTCCGCTCAGACTCCGGGCCAGTGCCCTGGGTGCACTCTTTCTCGTCCAACGCTGCCACGGCCTCCGCCATGGCGGAAGCGGAAGAGAAACCCATATCGCGCATGCGCCGGCGGTGACGTCAGCGGCAGCTGGCCGCTGACGTCACCGCCGGCGCATGCGCCGACCGGCGAAAGCCTTTCGGCCAGCCCCGCTGCCGGGCGGCGGGCCTGAAAGGCCGCTGGCGCCGGTTTTTTTGCGCCAGTCTTCTGGTGCCAACCGCTCCGGCGCGGGGCTAGCCCCCAAAGGTGCGGAGAATTCCCCACCTTTGGGGAGGCCCGACCCCGGAGTGGTTGGCGCCACTCCCCTATGCCGGGACTCCCCGTCACGCCTGGTAGGGGGGGTCCCGCCCTGGTCTCTCAGGGAATCAAAGGATAACTGTAGGAAAGTGACGTTGAAGCTAAAGATCAGCAATTATTTTATTGAATAGGGAAGCAGGCTTGGTGGACCATATGGTATACTTCTATTCCTATTTCTTATGTTCCTATTTGAAACAATTTTACAGATTTTCAAGTCAATTTTTCTTCATGACTACGATGCAGCAACCTCAGCTAAGAATAGGGGCAACAATAAATGAAATAGAATAAAACACCCCAAGACAATTCGCAGAAGTATTATGAAATGAAATTGGTGACTGTGCCGTAAAAGAAGATATTAGGTCAGAGGGCCAAAAGCTTGGTTAGAGATGCAGGTTTTAAGAAATGCCTTAAAAGAGGAAAGAAATGTTTAGTGAGGGAAATCTAGGTCTTAGGGACTAGACAGCTGAAGGCACAAAGGTAGAGTCATTAAAACCAGGGAAATGCAAGAGGCTGCCATTGAAGGAATTAGATGAAGAGTTTGCAAGATTATTTTCAGAATACGACACAAGTCACAGAATTCAAACAAGTTGAAGTTGTGCGAGGAGGAAGGCAGTGTGGTCTTTGGGAATCGAAGGTAATGGCAAAAAGCAATAAGCTTAATTTAAGAATTATGTCAGAGATGTGACAAAATCTTTGAAAAGATTTGGAAGATGAATAATGTTTCTGTTGTCCAAATTAATATTCAATTTAACTACGTGACAGTCGAGATAAGTGCTATAAACGTGGAAATTTTTGTGAGGGCCACAAAGAATCCAGCACGGGTTTGTAGAGTCAAACAGAAAGTAATTTTATTTACAACAATATGTACACAGTACCAGCAGTTCACTACTGGGTCCCTCTCTGGCTGGTGCTACATTGGCCAGCTCTATTTACAGCTGCACTGCTAATGATTGCACCCCCACCTTGGGGAGATCGCATTCCTCAAGAAAGGTAACCAATTGTTCCCAGTCAATAGGATCCGGGCAGGTTATAACAGACAGAAATCATATAGGATAATGGTAAAGTGGAAATGAAAAGCACCTGCATTAAAACATTGTCAGACAAAAACTCATACAATGGACATTGGTCGTGTAGCTACCTGGGACACTCAGCCAGGTTCAATGGTGTGATAATTAATTTTTAAAATTCCGATTTCTTACCCAAAGTAACAGCCTCTGATGTTTGCTTTGTAACGCACATACTTTCTTGACTTATTTGGTTACTTGGTTCTGGTCGACTTGAAGCTTGTCTTGTTGACCTGCCAGCCAATCGTTCTGAGGTGTCTTCTTTATTACAACGAGGTTGGTAGGAGGATCTAGTTGTTTTGTTATCCAACAAACCTGATAACTAAAAGCATTAAAATAAATAAATATAAATTCTAAATTCATTTTGTATCAATTAAAAGATGCTATTCGTCAAAGATTCGAAAATCTGGAACGCGGGGTAAAGTCTCAGCATAAGGGGTTGATCATGTAGGACTGTGATGAAGTGAAATTTCTTATCTCAGAGCATTGTGAATCTTTGTAATTGTCTATCCTGTAGGGTTGTGAAGACTCCATCATTGAATATATTGAAGACTAAAATAAAAAGATTTGTGTCCTCTCGGAATCAAGGGATATAGAAAAATGCAGGAAGGCAGTGTTGAGGCAGAAGATCAGCCGTGATCGTATCAAATGTTTGTGGAAGCTCAAGGGACCATAAAGTCATCTTCTGCTTCTATTTCTCTAGTCTGCAAATATTGTTAATTCAACAGTTTTAACTCAATCTGGTGAATCTGGTATTGTTTGTGGATTAAAATATTCAAAAGTAAATCGGTTCACACATAACCTATGTTACGACAACGAGGGCTAATGCGCTGTCAATTCATAGATACATAGATGCATGGAAGATAGGAGCAGGAAGAGGCCTTTTGGCCCTTTGAGCCTGCTCCACCATTTATCACGATCATGGCTCATCATCCAACTCACTAGCCTAATCCTGCTTTCTCCCCATAACCTTTGATCCCATTTGCGCCAAGTTTGCTATATTTAGCCGCCTCTTGAATATATTCAATGTATTAGCATCAACTACTTTCTGTGGTAATGAATTCCGTAGGCTCAGCACTCTTTGGTGAAGAAATGTCTCCTTATCTCTGTCCGAAATGGTTAACCCTGAATCCACAGACTGTGACCCCTGGTTCTGGACACACCCACCATCGGGAACATCTTCCCTGCATCTACCCTGTCTAGTCTAGTACTGTTAGAATGTTATAAGTCTCTGTGAGATCCCCCCTCATTCTTTTGAACTCCAGCTAGAACAATCCTAACCTAGTCAATCTCTCCTCATATGACAGTCCCGCCATCCCTGGAATCAGTCCGGTAAACCTGTGCTGCACTCCCTCAAGAGCAAGAACATGCTTCCTCAGAAAAGGAGACCAAAACTGCACACAATATTCTAGGCATAGCCTCACCAATGCCCTGTCTAATTGCAACAACACATCCCTGGTCCTGTACTCGAAACTTCTCGCAATGAAGGCCAACATATCATTAGCCTTCTTTACCGCCAGCTGCACCTGCATGCTTACCTTCAGCGACTGGTGCACAAGGACACCCAGGTCCCGCTGCACACTTCTCTCTCCCAATGGCAACTGTGCGGGAAGCAATCTGGTTTCCTGTTTTTGCTTCCAAAGTGAATAGCCTCACACTTATCCAAATTATACTGCACCTGCCATTGATTTGGCCACTCGTCCAACCTGTCCAGATCATGCTGTAGGATCTCTGCATTCTCATCACAGTTCACCCTCCCACCCAACTTGGTATCATCTGCAAACTTTGAGACGTTACATTTTGTTCCCTCATCCAAAGCATTAATATATATTGTGAATAGTTGGGGTCCCAGCACCGATTCCTGTGGCACCCCCACTAGTTACTGCCTGCCAATTTGAAAAGGACCCATTTCTCTTTGTTTCCTCTCTACCAACCAGCCCCACTTGACCTGGAGTCACAACATAGTTTAAATTAACTTTTAATTTAAAAAATACCCAAAGTCTTTGGTCTTTGGCTGCCCAATAATTAGTCACCAGGTTTGCAAATGTAAACACAATTAACTTTTATTATTGAGTAACTAGAATTAAATAGGCAACAACTACAACCGGATAACTACAATCTAATTTCTAAGCCCCCCTTTAACTCGCCCCACCCTCTACACACACAAGACAAACAAACACAGGGAAGAAAGAGGGGTGTAAAAAAATTAAAAGGATAAAGGTATCTGCTTAAGATGGATGTCTTCCAGTTAGACTCTTCCTTCAGTCTAAGCCTACAGTTGAATGATACCTATGCCTTCAGTCTATAATCATTTTCACTGTAGATTCATCAGGGGCTAGGGGCTTCAGCCTTTAGACAATAGGCAGCAGAGAGAAGAGAGAGCTTCTTCCACCTTGAGGGTCCAGTGGCTTCTCTGTAAATTCACAGCAACAGCAAGCAGCCAACAGTTGTGAGAAAGAGAGAGCAACACAGCTTCCCCTTTTGGAGTCCAGAAGTTTTCTGCTGGGTCCTCTGAAAACTCCACCTGGCAGGACCCAATCGCTGTCTGTTGCCGGGCAGAATGCTGACCCTGGCCAATCCATTGGCCACCAAACAACCAATCAAACCAAATCCCTCCAATTTCCCTGTTGCCATAAAGTCTGGGTTCTCCTGTTGAAAATCTAAAACTTCATAATGCAGTGTACTATTTCTTCACTTCCTCTGCTCAGCTTAAAGGTATGTCTCCATTAAAGATCCATGGATCAAAAGTGCTAATAACAAAAAAAAGAAATAGGAAATAAGGAATCAACAGGCAGGGTCCTTACATCAGGGAGAGAATGGACTCTCATAATACCAAATCCAGGTAGAGTTATAGAGAGAAACTACAATTTCACAGGTAGTAAGGTAGCTTTACTTTCAAAGAGTATATGCTTTCTCCCTCCATATCTCCTTCCTTTCCTTCTGCATGGTTTCTTCATTTTGATTCTGTTCTGTTCTTTATCCTTCTTGGATTTTCACTGAGTCGGGTTGACTCGGGAGTCCTTTAAAAATGGCAGACAGGTCCCAATTCTGGGATTCCCAACCTCATTTCAGGATTTTCAGGATTTTCAGGAATGCCTTTAAAAAGTGTGGGCTGGTTCCAGTCAAAAGTTGGCATCCAGCATTCTTGACCTGCCTGGCTCCATTGTGCACCTGTGTGGTCTACCTTCAAAAAGGTTGGAGAAACAGGTGGGAGGTACATACATAGCACATGAATGTCCAGTTCAAATCGTATGCGAATACCTATGATATGAAACAATATTGTGCCAGTCTACCCTCCACACATAAGGAGAGTAGAATCTACTTACAGGAGCAACTGCAATCAAAAATTTCAGACTTCAAAAAATTTCTGTCCTATGATGTGCAGTTTAGGTGGATATGCTAAATTGCCCCAAAGTGTCTAAACGATGAGGTAGGTTTGTGGGCGATAGGGTGGGGGTGTGGGCTTAAGTAGGGTGCTCTTTCCAAGGGCCGGTGCAGACTCGATAGGCCGAATGGCCTCCTTCTGCACTGTAAATTCTACGATATGATATTCTATGATTTGAATGAATGCAAGTCAAAGAAAACAGTATTACGTCCATACAAATATATGAACCGTTAGCAACATTCAGCAGGTCAAGCAACATCTGTAAAAAGAATAGATGAATTGGCATTTTCATTGCAAACCCATTGTTAGAACAGTTTTCATAAAATACATAGTTTTTAACGGCAAGGAAACAAGCCATTCAGCCTAACTGGTATGAGTTGATATTTATGCTCTGTACAAGCCTCCTTCCGCCATACTTCATCTCACACTTAGCATATGCTTCTATTTCTTTATCCCTCTTGTAGTTATCTATCTCCCTCTTGAGTCCATCTATACTACACATCTCAAGTCCTTCATGTGATGGCAAGCTGTGCATTCTAACTGCCCCTCAGATAAAGATATTTTTACCGACCTCCTTGCAGGGCTTCCCCACAATAGAAACATCGCCTCTCCGCCTGCCCTATCAAACCAAACCATAATTTTAAAGACGCTACGCAATCTCCCCTCAGCTTTCTGTTTTCGAGAGAAATCAGCCTGCGCCTATTCAATCTTTCTGGTTCAAAGTGCACAACCTATTCATTTGTTGAATTGCCGATGCATTTGTCTGTTTTAGCCTTCTTTACCGCCTGCTGCACCTGCTGTTTTTTGCTTTTTATCTATATTAAAATGTTATCCCCCAACACAAATAAATTCTCAATACGAGTGTGGGGAGGTGGGCTGTGAGGGCTGCAGGAGAGTATGAGCCAGAAGCCAGCCTGTGAAGAAGTAGCATAATGAGCCACAAGACCAAGGCTGGGAAGAGACTCTGTTCAAGAAGCAGGTGGGGAAAGATATTAACCTGAAACAGCTAAGCGAGGTCATACCCAACATTCTGAGTGCCAATACTGTCCTAGAATAGTGGGGAGTGGGTAGATTGCAACCAATATTTACATTTATCATGGATGGAGGGCAGTTGAAACCTTGAGGAAAGGAAGATACAAGTTTAAAGTCAATAAATATAACCCAGAAAGGTTTAAAGTTAATAACAAGGTGAACTTAACTGACGAGAAAAAATGATTCTGAAAAAAATCTAATTCAGAAAGTTCACAGGTAAGATTGTGGAACTGCAACATGACAAGTTTATACAGGCAAAATGTATCAGAAATTTGGACACAGGAATTCATAAAAGGAAATAAATAATACAAAAAATGAGAGAGAAGTGACAACTGATGTCAAAACTCAAATTCCACCATGGCAATGAGAATTCTAATTCAAAAAAAATCTGAACACAAAATGCCAGCATCAATAAAATTGACCATTAAGTTGTTAACAGATTGTTGTAAAAACCCAAATGGTTCACTTTTTCTACAGGGAAGGAAATTTGGCAACCTACTGTAATAACCCCACAAGACCCATGGCATGAACCTGATTTTTTAAAAACTATGGGCGGGATTCTCCCCTACCCGGCGGGGCGGGGGTCCGGGCGAAGTGGAGTGGCGCCAACCACTCCGGCGTCGGCCCTCCCCAAAGGTGCGGAATTCTCCACACCTTTAGGGGCCAAGCTTTCACATTGAGGGGCTTGGCCCGCGCCGGAGTGGTTGGCGCCACGCCGGCTGGCGCCAAAACCAGCGCCAACAGCCTTTGACGCCCGCCGGCCGCTGACGTCACCACCGGCGCATGCGCGGTAGGGGGTTTCTCTTCCACCTCCGCCATGGTGGAGTCCGTGGCGGTGGCGGAAGAAAAAGAGTGCCCCCACGGCACTGGCCCGCCCGCCGATCGGTGGGCCTCGATCGCGGGCTTGGCCACCGTGGGGGCACCCTCCAGGGTCCGATCATCCCACGTCCCCTCAAGGACCCCAAGGGCCCAATCCCGCCGCCACCAGAGGTGGTTGAAACCACGGCGGCGGGAACGGCCTGTCAGCGGCGGGACTTCGGCCCATCACGGGCCGGAGAATCGCCGCTGGGGACTCGCCGATCGGCACGGTGCGATTCCAGCCCCCGCCAATTCCCGGGTGGCGGAGAATTCCGGCCACGGAGGGGGAGGGATTTTCGCCGGTCCCGGGCGATCCTGCGGGGGGTCGGAGAATTTCGCCCTATTTTTTTATTCTCCTTTTTCACATTTTCTCCCAAATTTGCAACACCAACAATAAACAATAATCAATAATCATCAATCCCCATATCAATAACAACGATCCCATCCTCCCACCAAACCCCAAACATTAGCCCGCATTTTAACATAAACAAATACAAAAAGGAATCAGGAATCACCCATAGTCACCATTAACACATACAGACCCCTCCCCCCAAGCCTCCCAACCACCCCCCCCCAACTAATGTTCGATATTATCCAGTTCTTGAAAGTGCATAATGAATAATGCCCATGAATTGTAGAACCTCTCTGTCCTTCCCCTCAGTTCAACCTTAACCTTCTCAAGAGTCAAGAATTCCAACAGGTCCCCCGCCATGCCAGGGCACAGGGTGGAGAGGCTGCTCTCCATCCCAACAGGATCGGGCGATCAACAAGGCGAAGGCTACGATATCCTCCTCCGCACCCGTTTCCAACCCTGGCTGATCCAAAACCCCAAATATGGCCTCCCGGGGACCCAGGTCCAGTTTCACGTGCACCACCTTGGAAATTACCCTAAAAACCTCCTTCCAGTACTCCCCAAGCTTTGGACAGGACCAAAACATATGAACGTGATTAGCGCCCCCACCCCCCCCCCCCCCCCCCCCACAACGCTCACACACATCTTCTACTCCTTCAAAGAATTGGCTCATCCTCGCCCTCGTGAGGTGTGCTCTGTATACCACCTTCAGCTGTATCAGCCCCAACCTCGCACGAGGTGGAGGCGTTCACTCTCCGGAGCACCTCACACCAGACCCCCCTCCTCCATAACCTCTCCCAACTCTTCCTCCCACTTTGCTTTGATCCCTTCCAGTTGTGCCTTATCCTCTTCCAAAATAGCTCCGTACACCGCTGACACATCCCCCTTCTCCAGTCCCCTTGTCATCAGCACCTCCTCCAGCAATGTGGAGACCGGCTCCATCTGAAAGCTCTGTATCTCCTTTCTGGCAAAATCTCAAACCTGCATGTATCTAAACATTTCCCCCTGCTCCAGCCCATAGTTCGCTTCCAGCTCCTTCAATCCTACAAACCGACCCCCAAGAAACAAATATTTTAGTGTCTTAATCCCCTTCTCCTCCCATTTCTGAAAATTTCCATCCCACTTCCCTGGCTCAAATCTGTGGTTCCCTCGAATCGGCATTTCCCTTGACGCTGCCCCCAACCCGCGATGTTGGCGAAACTGCCTCCAAATTCTCAATAAAGCTATTATTACCGGACTCCCTGAGTATTTCCCCGGGGTCATCGGGAGCGGCGCTGTTGCTCGTGCTTTCAATCCTGACCCCCTGCACAAACTCTTCTCCATTCTGACCAACTTGGAATCAACCCCACTGACCCAGCTCCGCACCTTCTCCACATTCGCCCTCCGGTAATAATACATCAGGTTCGGAAGACCCAAACCCCCTGCCTGCCTTCTCCTCTGTAGCAGCACCTTTCTAAATCTGGCCACCTTCCCTCCCCATATGAACGAGGTAATCATTCCTTCAATCTCCCTGAAAAATGCCTTTGGCAGGAAAATCGGCAGACATTGGAAAATAAACAGAAATCGCGACAAAACGTTAATTTTAACCGCCAGTACCCGACCCGCCAGTGACAGAGGGAGACCATCCCACCTTGCCAGATCAGCCTTCACTCTCCCCACCAAACTAGAAATGTCGTACCTGCGGAGCCCCCACCCACTCCAGGGTAACCTGCACCCCCAGGTATCTAAGTGAGTCCCTGCCCTATGGAATGGCAGTCCCTCCACCCCTGCCCCCACACCCGGCCGAGACACCACAAAATACTCACGCTATATGACCCACACTCCGTCGGATACTTATATTTTTTAAGCAACAGGGAAATCGATGCCTGCCCCAAAGTTTGTAATAACACCCCCTTCCCTATCGCCTCCTCAAACATCCCCACCATCAGGGGTGCCAGCTTATCCTTGAATTTTTTATAATATTCCACTGGAAACCCACCCGGCCCTGCCACATTCCCCGACTGCATCTTCCCAAACGCATCTTTTATCTCCAGCTCTACCATCGCTCCTTGTAATGTAGCTCTGTCCCCCTCCCCTAACCTTGGTAACTCCAGCCAATCTACATCTCCCGGTCTCCCCCAGGTGGCTCTGACCTGTACAACCTCTCATAGAATTTCTCAAAGACCTTGTTAATGAGATCTGGAGCTACCACCAACTTCCCTGACCCGTCCCTCACCTGAACAATTTCCCTTACTGTCGCCTCCCTCTGAAGCTGACCCGCTAACATAAGCCTTATGTGGCGTTTGACCTGATTGATCTCCACGTAGGGTTCGTGGAATAAGGATTCCACTGCTAAGAACCGATTAAAAACGGCTAGGATGAAATAAGGTATCTTCAGATGGTCCCAGCTGGGACGAGGTGAACTTCCTGCCACTTTGTGGCCTTGCATGTTTTTAACTAAATAAACGTTCTCGGGACTCCTGTGATTATAATACTGGCGACGAGGAAAAACGGGCATCCATTCTGGACGTCCAGGCCACGGTTGAATTTCGCTACAAAAGAGCAAGATCAGAACTAATTTAATAATGTCTTTGACGACCTGGTAGTACTTGTAGCGGACTATTAAGACCCTTGACCATTGTTGATTGTTCAAAGGTACAGGTTTAGCACGGCCGGGCGAACCCCGGGGGAGTTCGTCATGGGATTCTTGACGAGCCTACGCAATCTGGTCAAACATTGGAACAATTAGCCATCCCTTCCAGAGATGCTGAGGGACAGCCTCATGTGCAGCATAAACAACAAGGCGACTCAACATACGTTGCTAACTGAACCTTCCTTGGGCCTGTCAAAGACCAGAGATATCCCTCTTGCGTGAAAACGTGGAGAAGGGAGTCCAGGAGCCGCAGGGCTCGCTAGATATGAAGGTCACTAGCAATGGGCACCCCCGAAGAGTAGAGCCTATGGGACCAAGCCACTGCCGGAGAAGCGTTGGGGCCAGATTCATTGGCTGACAGCCTCTACAGCTTGGCAAGATATCTCCTCTGAGACCCAGGAGGAGGACTCACAGTGGTGCTGCACATGTGGCTGCAGGAACCGTGGGGACCTGAAATGCCAACAAGCACATTGCCCTGGTTAGGGGACATGTCCACCTAGAGCCAGGGCTTAACACCTAGCACAACCTGAGGACAAGTGAATGCATCAAAACTCCCTTGCTGCACCAAGACGAGCCGCCATCAAAATCACCGTCCAGGTTAATGGCGACCTGCTAGAAATAAAAATTGACACATGGGCTGCTATCTCAGTCATAGGGCAGCAAATATACTGGAAGGTCCAAACAGGGATCCAACACCTGGACCTGAGGGACACTTAGGCATATTGGCATCATACACGGGAGAACCGTTGGCCACCATGGGCATGACAACGACGCCGGTTGACTATGGGCTGAAATCTGCTCATTTGACGCTGATAGTAGTGTGACAGCCCGGACCCAGCCTGTTGGGCGGCGACTGGCTGCAAAGGTTCCACCTGGGCTGGCAGCAGATTTTCAAAATGGGTATAGGCCGAGGAAAATACCTGCAAGCTTTCCAGAATGGCTTGAGAAAAATAAAAGGAGCCGTGGCCAAATTCTATGTAGACCCAGAAGCCCAAACAAAGTATTTTAGGGCATGCCCAATTGCCCATTACCCTGTTGTTGAAGATGGATGACGAGTTCAGTTAGCTGGAAAGCCTGGGAATTATTCATCCAGTACAGTTCGCGGATTGGGCAGCGCCTGTAGTCCCGGTGCTGAAGCTGGATAAAACCGTCTGCCTGTGTGCTGATTACAAGTTGACGGTGAACATGGTCTCTTGGTTGGGCGAGTACCTCATGCCCTGCATGGAGGCTCTCAATGTGAAATTGGCTGGGGGACACTCCTTCTCCAATTTAGACATGAGCCACGCATACCTCCAGTTGGAGCTGCATGTGACGTCCAGGAGATATGTGACCATCAATATCCCCAGGGGTCTTTAAGAATACACCAGACTTCCATTGGGGTTATCTTTTGGCTGTGCAATTTTTCAGAGGGTTAAGAAAAGCATCTTCCAATGATGGCAGTTAACTTGGACGATGTCCTGATCACAGGAGGCACCAAAAGGAGCACCTGAGTAATTTAGAGGAAGTCCTCTGCCAGTTCCCTGAGGCAGCCGTCTGCTTGAAAATGGGCAAGTATGTATTTCATGCAAAAGAGGTCACATACTTGGGTACCGGAATGACAAGGATGACTTGAAACCAGAGGAAAAGTTTCCTGAGGCAGGTCCCCGCACCTGAGAATACAACCGAACTACGATTATTCCTTTGACTCATAAATGATAACGCAAATTCATCTTGAAATTGGCAACTGTACTGGCACTGCTACATATAGAACATAGAACAGTACAGCACAGAACAGGCCCTTCGGCCCTCGATCTTGCCGAACAATGATCACCCTAGTCAAACCCACGTATCCACCCTATACCCGTAACCCAACAACCCCCCCTTAACCTTACTTTTTAAGGACACTACGGGCAATTTATCATGGCCAATCCACCTAACCCGCACATCTTTGGACTGTGGGAGGAAACCGGAGCACCCGGAGGAAACCCACGCACACACGGGGAGGACGTGCAGACTCCACACAGACAGTGACCAAGCCAGGAATCGAACCTGGGACCCTGGAGCTGTGAAGCATTTATGCTAACCACCATGGTACCGTGCTGCCCTCGTGGTGGACCCTTAAAAAACACCAGGACTGAGCATGGAGGGAACTACAAAAAGAGGCGTTTGCCAAGGTAAAGCAACAGCTGTTGTCCTCCAGGCGTTAACGCACAACAACTCTTCCAGATGACTCATGATCACGTGTAATGCCTCCCCATATGGCATCGGGGCGGTATTGTCCCACCAGATGGACAATGGGACGGAGAGGCCAACAGCCTATGCATCAAAGACTTTGGCTAATGCAGAGCGTAGATATGCTAAGATCAAAAAGCAAGGGCTGGCCGTGATCTTTGCTGTCCATTTTTGGGCGGCACCATATAATCATAAGAGACCACAAATTGTTGCTCAACCTGTTTACGGAGGACAAGGAAATCCCACCGATAGCGTCGGCCAGCATACAGAGATGGGTGTTGTTATTACAGCATAGGAGTATGTGTTTGAACTGGCTGGGACTGGATGTACTGCTTGCTGCTTTGTGGTCTTGCATGTCTTTAACTAAATAAACCTTTAAGTTTGAACCATCTTAGGATTCCTGTGATGATAATACTTACTGAGTCTGTCCTATATGTAACCCTAGTGCTCCACCAATGTAGTTGGCTCTTAACAGGCCTTTGAACTGCCCTAGCAAAGCAATTCATTGCATTAAATTGTTATTTACAGTTACTATGGATGGGTATCAGCAACGCCCACATCGCAAGAATGTGCACAGAACTATTAGAAATGTCGCAGACACAAAGTGCACACAAGGCATAAGGCCCAAGAAATTGACGCATATCTAACTTCAGGTACGAAGCCAGCTACAATCACAGCGCCCACAATAAAACTCACAATCAAGAGGACGATGTTAAATTGGTCTGCTGTCATCACAATGCATCAAAAAAATACTGGTTGCAAAGGGCATGCTGGCACCAGACCTATTATTGTTATTAGTCAGGGAGGGGTATATAGTGGGAGGGTTGTGGGAAACGAGGTCGGGAAGGAGGCAAGTGCTGCCAGGCAACAGCTAATGATATTAATGTAGAGCCAGGAAGAGCCCAACTGCTCTATTTGGCTCCACATTCAAATAAGTTAAAATGTTTTTATTTTCCCTGCTGAAATTCCTTCAAAAGACATTTGATTTGGCTTTATAAAACTGTTTGCTTTATAAAACTGACCATAGAATGCACAGTCCATTATTAGATAAGGACCTGAACTGAACATTAGTTGCATTGCCTGTGCAGACCAGAGGCCTAAGTTCCGTTTCAGGCAACTACCCTGGGCATTTACAGTTGTTCCATCAAAATGATGTCGCATGTATCCAGCAAGCAATGAATGCGCACAGACTACACACCACATCGGTGAATAAAAAGTGGCAGTGCAAATTTCTGGGTCAAAACTATTAATAAACTATGGCTGGGTAAATGGAGTGAATGTCAGAATAACAGATGGAGTTTGATTTTGTGACAAAAATGGTCAATAAGATTATCAAATTATAATTTATTTAGCACCCATCACATCCTTAGGACTTCCTAAGGTGTTTCAGAGTCAATTAAATATTTTGGAAATTAAACGTTGGTAAGTGCAGCAGTCAATCTGTGAAAGCAAGATGCTGCAAACAGAAATCAGATAAATGACTCGATAAGTGTTTGGAAACGTTGGGTGAGAGAACAATAAACTTGGTTGAGACAGGAGAGGACAGCACTGTTCTTTTTGAATGGTTCCCTGAGATTGCTTCCATTCACTTGAAGATAGCATACAAAGGCATGTCTCATTGGAAAGCTGGCATCTCGAACAGGGTAACATTTCTACAGTGTAACACCGACCTTACTACCAAGATCACATATTCATGGTCCATGAGTAAGGCTTCAATGCATGACCAGTAACATTGATTAATCTTCCACATCACAGAGAAGTGCCCAAAACAAGACTGCTCATACTGAAATCTTATATGAAGACATTCACAGTACTGTATTACCAGCCTAAGCTGTATTTATTTCTTTGCAGATTTCTTTTTCATAATGTAGCCTTTTTTAAATGTTTCAAATCGTTTGTAAATATATCTTCAAAAGTGGCAATACCTTACAACAGCGATGCAATACTTGAAGAACTATTTGAACTATTGAGATTTTGTAACCAAACATTATTTAACAGCTACTTACATCTTTAGATCCTTTCCTGCCACTGGTTGGTGGTGGTCCAAGTACTTTTGAACCAAATGCGATATGAGATATATTTTGGTTTCTAACAGTTCGTGCACTAGCTATCCCACGGTTGGTCTGCTGGTCTAAAGGAGAAAAGTAATTTTGTTTTGTGTAAGTCCTGCAGTCTCTTTCATGTCAGCATATATAACTGTTTGCAGTTTCATTAGTAATGCAACACTGGAGTAACAAGCTAACTTTATCACAGGTTAATTTATGGTGTTAATGCAAGCGCCAAAAAAGGCAAGACAGAAATGAGGGCCTTAAACGATAGAAATGAGTTGAAAACATATGTTGAACACAACAACAACTTCTATTTATACAGCATCATTAATATAATAAAACGACCCAGGGAATTTAGCCAAGCATTTTGAAACAAAATATGACACTAACTCAAGGTGAGAAAGGGCCGCAACTTCAGATGGAGGAGCAACTATGTTGGATTGCCACTCCGCTAAAAATTACATTGAAAATCAGGCGATCCAATCGCGTCTGACCTGCTGACTCAAGTCGTGCCAGATCTGTACACCGCAGCTTGCTCCCAGGGTCAGTAATTGAGGTCAGCTCAGTCACAAGTAAGTACTCTGCACCATCCTTATTTTGGCAAAAGCTGTTTTAAAGCAGGCAAGTTTAAAGTCCAGCCAGGTTTCAAATTCTTTGACAACCCAGGGAGAAGGTAAGTGGTAGGATTTGAAGCAAGGTGGAGTGGTGGGGGTGGGTAGGTATGGGTCAGGTCAGGTCAGGTGGGTTGAAAGAGGGTTGTCGGGCTGGGTCTGGGGTCGACAGAGAAGGGTGTTAGGTCTGGCCAGGAGCTGAGGAACTTCCTGTTGGTCAGCGGAGCGGTGGAAGTGCTGTAGAGGTGGGGATTGGGAGAGTGGGGTGAGTTCCGTGAGGGTGGAAAGAGTCCCATGTGAGGGTGGAGTTGTTGGGGAGGGCGAGGAGGGTTGCTTGAGTTCCGTGAGAGTGGAGGAGTCCAGTGAGTAGTCTTGCGGGAAAGGGATAATCATAGGGAGCAGGTGGTCAGGGGGAAGTCAGGAGGGAGTAGTGGAGTTCTCGAGCAATTTGGGCATTGATTGAAATCCCATGGTGGTTCCTGGTGTTAGTCTATACAATTGGCTTTTATTCTTCTAACTGTCGGGGTAATTATTGCTGCTACATGGTTGGAACCATCCGAATAATGCAATTTAAATCACATTTTCTGATGGTTCCCATTGCAGCACAATTGCCTTTTGGGAGTCTGCATTTGCCGGGCAACTGCCATACAATCCTTACCTATGAACCTTCAGGTTTGGGATGTCCCAATGCATCATTGCAATACCCCCTATATACACTACCCTGTGAACTCAGACGTTATGGCCCATTTAGTCACATGCCCAAATATTTGATCAAACAGATAGGTTTTAAGGAATGTGTTAAGTGCAGAAGCAGTGCTATGCAAGTATGGAAGGAATTCCAGATATTATGGCCGAAGCAAGTAAGGAAAGCCACCAATGACAGGGTGATAGAAATCGGGGATGTACAAGGGGTCAGAATCAAATGAGTGCAGGTATCTCAGGGCTGTGGAGTTGGAGCAGTCCACAGTTTTTTTTTGTATAACATAAGGTAATGCTTTGAAAGAATACCTCAAAGTAGTCACAAGAGAAGATAAGAGCAAGTAGCCTCCACAAGCAGAGGTAACCTAATCAGCATGAATGATTCAGATATAAATGAAAAAAAAGTCTGAGCAGACTATACTGAGCTCAAAACTAATAAAGCCATGGTACATGATAAATTAACTTAGAATAGGAGAGTTTTTGGGAATTGATTATGTTGACCAGGGAGTCAATGGACAGTGTGGAGTTACCAGTTGATTGGAAATAGATTAAAATGCACCTATTCCTAAAAGGGTTATTTTACACACAGCACAGGAAACCTTACACCATTAATTTTACTTTTTTTAAACTAGTTCATGGGATGTGGGTATCATTGGCTAGGCCAGCATTCATTGCCCAATCCAAATTACCTTTGAGAATTGGTGGTGAGCTGCTCTCTTGAACTGCTTAGGTACATTCACAGTGTCGTAGACCCAGCAGCAGTGAAGAATTGGCGGTATAGTTCCAAGTCAAAATGGTCAGTGGCTTGAAGGGGAACTTGCAGCTGGTGGTGTTCCTGTGCATCTGCTGCCCTTGGCTTTCTAGGGGATATGAGTCAAGGGTTTGGAAGGTTCTGTTGAAGGAGCCATGGTGAGTTGCTCCAGTGCATCTTGCAGACGGTACACATTGTTGCCAATGTACATTGGTGATGGAGGGAGTGGATATTGAAGATGCTGAATGGACTGCCAATCAAGCGTGCTACTTTGTGCTGGATGGTATTGAGTTTTTTGAGTATTGTTGGAGCTGCAGGCATCCGCCAAGTGCAGAATATTTCATCACACTCCTGATTTGTTCCTTTTAGATGTTGGACAGGATTTGAGGAGTCAGTAGACGCATTACTATCTGCAAAATTCCCAGCCTCTGGCCTGATCTTGTAGCCACAGAATTTATATGCATGGTCCAGTTCAGTTTCTGATCGATGGTAACCTCCAGGATGTTGGCAGTGGGGGATTCAGCAATGATAATGCAATTAAAGGTCACGGGGAAAAGGTTAGATTCTCTCTTGTTGGAGATAGGCATTGCCTGGCACTTTGGTTACTTGCCACTTATCAGTCCAAGCCTGCATTTTGTCCAGGCCTTTCTGCATATATAGGCGTGAACTGCTTTAGTATATGAGGAGTTGTAAATGGTGCTGAACATTGTGCAGTCATCTGCAAACATCCCCACTTCTGACCTTATGATGGAAGGGAAGTCATTTATGAAGCAGCCGAAGATGGTTGGGCCTAGGACAGGCATTGTCAAACTCAGGGGCATGACCCGCCGGTGGGTCATGAGTGGATGTCGGGAGGGTCGCGGTGCCGTCCTTCGTGGCGCTCCCTATCGCTCAAATCTGCGCTCAACAGTTGGCTGTTAATAACGCTGGCTGCAAGCCGCCTTCAAAATGGCCGTGATCATGTAAAAAAAAATGTAGCTGCACTGCGCATGCATGCCCGATCATTGGCACACATGCGCAGTGCGGCCGTTTTTGTTTAGACGGTCGCAGCTTTTTGTTTTACAAGTTTGGGGGGGTTTTATTCATTTTATTCATTTAATTTTTATTTTCTTCATTTTGGTATTTTTTTACAAGATCGGGGGCGTTTTATTTGATAAAATCTTACAGGAAAAAAATGCAGAACTTTGGACACATGGAGACTCCATACTTTCCGACACTGGAAGGCTTCCCCTTCATCCAACAGGTTACATTGGAGGAGCGCGTACGAGGGCCAAAAGGACCCAAAACCATTTCCTCCATATTAGTCAGCAGCAAACAAGGTAAGAGAAAATGGTGGGTCACGCAGGTTGGCCGGCGTGGGTCGCGAAGGTCAGCCAGGTTGGGTCTCGAAGGTTGACCGGTTGGTAAAAATGGGTCCCGGAAAAAAACGTTTGCAGAACACTGGTCTAGGACACTACCCTGAGGAACTCTTGCAGTGATGTCCTGGAGCTGAGATGATTGACCTCCAACCATCACAACCGCCTTTATTTGTGCCAGGTATGACACCAACTGGCAGAGAGATTTCCCCCTGACTACCATTGACTCCACTTTAGCTAGGGTTCCTCCATGTCAAGGGCAATCACTCTCACCTCACATCTGGCATTCAGGTCTTTTGCCCATGTTTGAACCAAGGCTGTATTGAGGTCAGGAGCTGAGTCCCTGACGGAACACAAACTGAGCATCTGTGAGCAGGTTATAGCTGAGTAAGTACCGATTGACAGCAGTGTTGCTGACTCCTTCCATCTGATAGGTCGATAATTGGCTGGGTTTGATTTGTCCTGTTTCTTGTGTACAAGACAAACCTGGGCAATTTTCCACCTTGCTGGATAGATGCCAGTGTTGTAGCTATACTGGAACAGCTTGGCTAGGGTGTGGCAAGTTCTGGAGCTTAGGGGGTCGGTACTATTGCCTGAATATTGTCAGGGCCCATAGCCTTTGCAGTATCCAGTGCCTTCAGCCGTTTCTTGATATCAAGTGACGTGAATCATATGGACCAGGTTGACACCTTATTTTTTGGTATGCCTGGTGTTGGTCTTGGCAAGTTCTCCTGCACTCTCCATTGAACCAGGATTGCTCCCCTGGCTGAGTGGTAATGGTGGAGTGGGGGATATGCTGAGCCATGAGGTTGCAGATTGTGGTTGAATACAATTCTGCTACTGCTGATGGCCTGCAGCACCTCAGGAATACTCAGTCTTGAGTTGCTGGATCTGTTTGAAGTCTATTCCATTTAGCAAAGTGGTAGTGCCACACAACATGATGGAGGGTATCCTCAATGTGAAGACAGACTTTGTCTCCAAAAGGACTGTGCGGTGGTCACTTCTACCAATCCGGTCATGGGCAGATGCATTCGCAGCAGGCAGGTTGGTGAGGACGAGGCCCTTCTTGATGGTTCTCTTACCAAATTCTGTAGTCCCAGTTTAGCACCTATGTCCTTTAGGACCCGGTCTGTGATGTGACCAAGCACTCTCGGTGATGGACATTGAAGTCCCTCACCAAGAGCATATTTTGCACCCTTGCCACGCTCAGTGCTTCCTCCAAGTGGTGACCAACATGGACTTTTTAAAAAAAAAATAAATTTAGCGTACCCAATTATTTTTTCCAATTAAGGGGCAATTTAGTGTGGCCAATCCACCTATCCTGCACATCTTTTTTGGGTTGTGGGGGCGAAACCCACGCAGACACGGGGAGAATGTGCAAACTGCACACAGACAGTGACCCAGGGCCGGGATTCGAACCCGGGTCCTCAGCGCCGTAGGCAACAATGCTAACCACTGTGCCACCGTGCTGCCCTGTGACTTACATGGATGACTACTAATTCACCAGCTGATGATGCCAATGTCACTGTTTCCACTGCAGCGCAAGTAACTTTCAAAGATCTGAGTGTTGCAGTTGAAGCTCCAACTACTGCCATCATGGTTCTGGGTTTGCATGTCATCACAGCAGTCCACCAATATTTTCTCGAGCAGTTGAGAGGATTGCTGAGGCATTACACTTCAGTAGAGTGACAGTGTCTCCATGGGTCACAAACCAGTGTTCCTCACTCAGGATGACAGCATTTGTGCTCCCACCTCTGTCATTCCACCACTGCCCCTGTTATCTGTCAGTCAGCCAGCCCTGACTCCAGGAGTCCAGGCCGAAATGAAACCAGAGCTTCTGTGCCCAAAATTCCCAAAGTCAAAAAGTCACCCTCCTAGGACATCTGTTGTCTTCTCAATTCGAGGTCAACAGCCTTCCACAACCAATGCTGCAGCCACCTGGAGAAGCACCAGGTACACAGTTCTATTGGATTTTTCTGAGCATTTTACTTGGAGGAAGAGCCAAACTATAGAATTTAAAAACAAATTTTTTGTGATTCTTTCAAAATGTGTCAATAATTAGCAGTTTCTTTAATTGAACAGCAAGCTACACAATATGCTTGGCTCCAATTACTGTTATCAATTTGGTTCTATTTGAGACCTTTGAATCAATCTTGGGCTTTCACGCAATAAATAAGCTTCCAGTTATCTTGTGAGTTAATCCAGTCTAAAATAATCAACATTAGCTAGCCAAATAGTAACATTTTCTTTTCATGCTCTTATGAACAAATACGCCAATAAAATATAATTACAAGGTAACTAATGATGTGGAAGCTAAAACAATAGGTAGTGAGAAAGGAAATGAATAGGTGAGGACATAGGAAGGAGAGCGATGGAGTAAGGAGTGTAGAAAAAATGAAAAGGACAAACAGATCAGGAGGTTGTAACAAATCGTGCAAGACTGCCAAACAGATGGGGGAAATGATTTGTCATAGATGCAGATTACTGCACAAAGTACTCTGAAAGAAACTATCATGAAAAGGCACCAAAATTGATAGCACTTTGCTTAATTAGAGAGCAGTTCTCAGCAAGCAACGTTCTAAAACACTACAAAGAAAATTGATATTGAACTTCAGAATTCTCAGGTGTGAATCTAGGGAACCTACACAAGGTGTTTTATTTCATGGGATGTGGATGATAAAAATGAGTGCCAGGGGATGTGGCTCGAGAGGCTTTGAGGAGTAAACAAAGGGATTTATTGATGAAAGACAAAGGCAGTTAGATAACAGGCACAGAACCCTATACAATAGGTCTCTACACTTCAGCTCCGTGGTCCACACTGCCCAGGATCCTGCTCTCAGGCCCCCGCCCTGGGGGTTCATGTGCTCCTGCGCAATTGGTCCTGAGCTGGTCACGTGGTCCATGGAGCCTGCCCCCTTAACGAGCCACACTACCACAGTTTTGGCAGAATATGCTCAAGATTGAAACAAACAATAGAAACCTTCTAGTATTGGAACATTCACGAGCAGCATAAAATTGACATAAATTAATTGGGTACTCATTTTGGAAGAAAAAACAGCACAATTCCACTCTTATGCCAAAGGTTCACAGATACTATTATGCGGTCCGGAAAGGAGTCCACACCGAACCAAACAGGTTGAGTCAAAGGAACAAACATGAGTACAGAAGTTACAGTACTACAACGAGTCAGCTCACAGTTCATGGCCCTCCGGTTTTACACATGATGTAGAAGGGACGACCGGCTTTTGGGAATATCAATCCCCCAATCTCATAAGTGTCCCATGACCTGCTTAAAGTTTCATTCGTGTCCCATGACCTGTTAACCCCAGGTTATGAGAGAAACCTTCCGGGAAACTCCAGTTTCTCTTTAAGGAATTAAGCTCGAAAGATAACGGGCGCAATTCTCCGCTCCCCATGCCGTGTGGGAGAATCGCGGGAGGGCCCTCCGACAACATTTCACGCCCCCCCCTCGATTCTCCTCCCCCCCCCACCCCCCCTCCCCCCGCTCGGAAGAATCGGCGCTCGCCGTTTTTTACGGCGACCGGCGGTTCTTCGACCTGGATGGGCCGACCGTTTCACGACGGCGGCAACTGGTCGCTGCTGTCGTGAAACGGCTGTGGAGATGCCCGTTTGGGGCTTGTAGGGGGCCTGGTGGGGAATGAGCACCACGACGGTGCTCGGGAGGGGACAGGCCCGTGATCGGTGCCCACCGATCGTCGGGCCGGCGTCTCAATCAGACGCACTATTTCCCTCTGCTGCCCCGCAAGATCAAGCCGGCATGTCTTGTGGGCAGCTGAGGGGAAAGACGGCCACCGCTCATGCGTGAGTTCGAGCTGTCAGCCGTCGTGACGTCAGCCGCGCATGCGTGGGTTGGAGCCGGCCAACCTGCGCATGCGCGGCTGACGTCATTAGGTGCGCCGGCCGCGTAATTCTCGGCGCGACGCCCCCGCGGCCGAGAGTTACGGAGCACCGCTCCTAGCCCCGCCGGGAGGGGAGAATAGGGGATGAGGAGCGGCCTCCGAGGCCGTCGTGAAACTCGGCCGAGTTCACGACGGCCCTCCCAATTTTTCCCGGGAGCGGAGAATTCCGCCCAACAGCTGTGTGTGCATTTCTCTCACAATGCAGTGCTCATTGTCAGAAAGTTTATCAGAATGGCAGAATGCCGAAGAATAACATGCGATTGTAATTCCTCAGGATGTGAACCCTGCTGCTTCATATAAACTTAATTGTTTATGATTGGGGCAGGGAAGGAGGTGGGAGGGGTGTGAAAATTCCCTGTCCTCTAAACCCTACCCTGGTCATAGCTTCCTGAGATGTTGACTAAGGTGTGGTAAGATCAACACTTTTTTTTAAGTCCTTTTCTATTTGAGGGTGGGGATTGGTGGTTCACCTTGCGGTTGGTACCATTGACTCACTCAGCTTACTGCCCACAGAAGTACATCAGGTCACAACTGAGCCAGTGGAGCAGGAACTTCTAGTGTAGAAGGTTCCCACACCTAGCTTCAGCAGCATCAACCACCACTTTCCCCCTAACCAGCGCCGGCCCTAGAGTTGCTGGCGCCCCGGGCAAGCTGAACTTCGGCGCCCTTCGGGGGGGTTCGGGGGGGGGTCAAGGGAGGGGTCGGGTCGGGGGGGGGTCGGGTCGGGGGGGGGGTCGGGGCGGGGGGGGGTCGGGTCGGGGGGGGTCGGGTCGGGGGGGGGTCGGGTCGGGGGGGGTCGTGTCGGGGGTCGGGGTCCGGTCGGGTCGGGGGGGGGGAGAGTCGGGTCGGGTCGGGTCGGGTCGGGGGGGGGGGGGGGGTCGGGTCGGGTCGGGGGGGGGGGGGGGGGGGTCGGGTCGGGTGTCGGGTCGGGTGGGGGGGGGGTCGGGTCGGGGGGGTCAGGTCGGGTTGACATTGATCCTGAGCTGCTGCGACCTGTCTGGTAGTGGTACATGAATTTTAGTTGCTGCATCTATGCTCTGGATATATATTAACATTACCTGTCTAATATTTTTCGCTAAAGGAGCACGGACGAATTCAAGCCTCTGAAATTGTAGCTTCTATGCCTGTGGCCATCTGCCATGTTTGTGCGGGGCGGCCTGGGGGAGGGCGGCCACCGCGCATGCGCTGGTTGGCACCGGCCCAACTGCGCATGCGTGGGACCCGAGTCTTTTACACGGCGCCGGGTCTCTGACGCCGGTCACGCACTCCTTGATGGCGCCCCCTAGCACATGGCGCCCCGGGCGACTGCCCGAGTTGCCGGTACCTTGAGCCGGCCCTGCCCCTAACCCCGGCTTATGGATTTACCTTGTAAAAGGTAGGCAAAGAATTCACCCTGACAAGGTATATCAGAAACTCCTAAAACAGAGAGCAACGGCATACAGGACATCATCTGCAATTTTCCAGCAGGGACAGAATATTAGAAGAATTGCTGAGGAAATTTATTCCAGAACCACTTTTGCCATCACCTTCTTAACAAAATTTTGTTTTGTGAAATAACCTTTCTATTGCACACTCTAGTTTGAAGTTACACATTGATAATTATAGAATGGAGTCTAAAAACAGCTGTTGCTTAATATCAAGACAAAGGGGAAAAGGCCACAATTGTACTTGGAAACAAATGCTGAAAAATGTGGACAGCAGATACTCTGCAACTGAAAAACAGTTACTGGCTGTAATTCATTCTACACCAGTCCTAACTCTTGCAATGTTGAATGGAAAACTGCTGAAAAATTTGCAGCGTGAGGATTTGGTGATTTGGATCAGTCAGAAGCACAGCATCCACAGCTCAGCCAGTGAAAAGGGGGAGCACAGCTCTGCTACTCAGAAATGAGATACTACTGGATTGAGAAAAGGCAAGTCAAATCCAACATTAGCGGCAGAAATGTTAACAATTATTTATATTGCACCGTTAGCACAATTCAAACAACAAATCAAATATTTGGGCTTTCCAAGTACAAAGCCCAATCTCCCAAATAATCTTTGGGAAATCTTATTTTTGGAGGGTACCTGCCACATTTTCTCAGCATCAATTAGGTCGAATGTAACAAATGAAAAATCAGTTCCAATTTTGTCAACTAAGCTCACTTAACGTCAAATGTGCCTGAAATACCAATCACCAGACTTAATTTGTGTATATTAAGAATGAGGCAATATTTCCTGTACTTTAATATCCAGAACATCAAATAGCAGACATACAAAATGGATAAACATTAATGAATAATTCTTCACCTCAAAATTAACATCCAATTACTGGCAGCAGGAAATATTTGTCAAGTGCCCTGACAATGTTGGAGGAAGGTCAAAATAAACTGATGTGGCGATGCCAAAATAAACTGAGTTAGACATTTAAGAGAAGTGATTAATAGATTACACAACCAATGTAAGAACACCAACTGAACACTTTGATATTTCACAGATCTGAAAGAATGATCAGAGAAGTCTTGGGAAACTTCTTGGGAATAAGATTTAGTGTCAATCACTTGATTCAGATTGATATTGACAAAATAATGTACCATAGTGTCTGTGTTATAAACCATATATAGTTAGTATTTATTGTACTAGCCAAACTGCTTTACATCAATTCAAATTGACCTATGAAATATTATAAGCAATAGTAAAACACTTATGTTAAATTTAACTTTGAGTAAATCTTCTAACTGTACCCAAATCTGTGGACGGGAGGGATTGGCTTCCGAGTCTTAATTCTCCCTGTCTAAGCTTTACCACATTCAGGAGCTGTGTAATGTGATCTACATCAATGCCCAGCTGACAGCTCTTTGGAATTACATCTGTGGGTCCATCAGTGAAATACTGCAAAGAATACACATCTGGGGAAGAAGAAGAAATCCTTTAATCCCCTGATAAAAATGTTTGGAACTGCCACAACATAAAATATAGTTGATACATCAGCAAGAAGCAAACGGGGGGGCCTCACGGTAGCATGGTGGTTAGCATCAATGCTTCACAGCTCCAGGGTCCCAGGTTCGATTCCCGGCTGGGTCACTGTCTGTGTGGAGTCTGCACGTCCTCCCCGTGTGTGCGTGGGTTTCCTCCGGGTGCTCCGGTTTCCTCCCACAGTCCAAAGATGTGCGGGTTAGGTGGATTGGCCATGCTAAATTGCCCGTAGTGTAAGGTTAATGGGGGGATTGTTGGGTTGCGGGTTACGTGGGTTTAAGTGGGGTGATCATGGCTCGGCACAACATTGAGGGCCGAAGGGCCTGTTCTGTGCTGTACTGTTCTATGTTCTATGTTCTATGTTGTAATGACTAATCAAATGTGTACTTTTTATGAACAACTCTAGAGGGCATACATACTTGCCATGGTAGCTCAATATAGGGCAAGGAGCTTTGAGGTTTGTTTAAATCTTATTACAAATACAGCAGTTATGAAGCCAGTATGACACTACTGAATTATGTTTGTGATTTGTTTCTGCAATGTTGTAATTGCCATTTTATCTACCACTTAATATTATATTGGTCCAGACAGTTCCAATTACATACCATTCTCAAAAGTTGTATCTTGTGGCTGTAGTTTCATAGTGAATATTTTCCTTAGTTTACAGTTGGCTGAGACAACAATCCTGTCTAAGGATTGAAAGCCGGCTCCTTTAAATGCAGCATTAGCAAATGACACCATATCAATGCAAATATTGCTCCACTGCAAGGAAAATAAATCTGATTTAGTTTTCTTGAATTTGGTAGCTTGCAAAATACAGTCTGGCCCTATATGTGGGTGGCATAATACTGCAAAACTGTGGAACTTCAAGATGCTGTGCCTCAGGGCTGGTTTAGCACACTGGGCTAAATCACTGGCTTTTAAAGCAGACCTAGGCAGACCAGCAGCACGGTTCAATTCCCGTACCAGCCTCACCAAACAGGCGCCGGAATGTGGCGACTAGGGGATTTTCACAGTAACTTCACTGAAGCCTACTTGTGACAATAAGTGATTTTTATTTTCATTTAATTTTCAATGTGGTGAGTTACATGCAGATAGCGGCACATTAGCACAGTGGTTAGCACTGTCGCTTCACAGCTCCAGGGTCCCAGGTTCAATTCCTGGCTTGTCTGTGCGGAGTCTCTCCTCGTGTCTGCGTGGGTTTCCTCTGGGAGCTCTGGTTTCCTCCCACAGTCCAAAGACGCGTGCAGATTAGGTGGATTGGCCATGATAAATTGCCCTTAGTGTCCAAAGGGGTTGGGTGGGGTTGCTGGCTTATGGGTATGAGGCAAAGGAGTGGGCTTAAGTGGGGTGCTCTTCCAAGGGCCGGTGCAGACCCGATGGGCTGAATGGCCTCCTTCTGCACTGTAAATTCTATGTCTATATCTACAATTCTCTCTTAATCTTGTTGTGGAGAGCAGCTAGCAGAGGCCAACTGCCTAATTGCAGGGGTAAGCAAAATAAGTTAAATGACTGAAATAATCTCAAGAAGCAGCCAGTTTTAAACTGACATTGTTGAAGGACTCAAAGTTTAGCTCTTAGCTTTGGAAATATATAGCAGCAGAGATTCAAGGAAGGGGTATAAATGCAAAATTAATATAAACAAGCTTTTTTTTGGTAAGTTGACAGCTTATTTCAACGTAGATGATGTACAAAATGCAATTGTAAGCAATACTTATTTTTGCTGTTTGACTTCTTACATGCAAAGCATTCTATGCAAAATACACACACAGTCTAATGTAGAAAATGATCATGACATTATGGGAGAAAATCAAAACAACATCATTTGCAAACTGTTCCATATCAGTACTCATATTAATACCACCTACAGGAAAATAAAATAGATAAATCACATAACAGACTTGTTAGCAAAACTAAGTCCATGGTGACAGCAGGGGCAGTAGGTGTGTGGATATAACATTGACTAACAGACAGAAAGTAGACAGCAGGGATAAATGATCATTTTACAGACTGACGGGAGGCACACAGTGATGTTCTCTAGGGATCTGTGGAAGAAAATAGTGGACTTTGAAATATGAATGCTAAGACGTGCTAAAAATTGCATGTACAGTACAAAATAAATGAAAAGGTGCTTGAAATTGCAAGAGCTAAAATAACTCTTTAACAAATGACATTCAGAAAGAATTGTCAGGATTTTGGCCATTTCATCAGAGCTGAAAAACTACAGATATCTCCTTTATAGAGCAAAATGGAGGACAGCAGACAAAGGGTTCAACATAGAGGTAGTTGGATGACAGGTGCCACAAAATGGTTGCAAACAAGCTACAGTGGAGTGTGAGGATGGTGCAAAGCAGACAGGGGTGGCATATCTGGCAGGAGTAGCTGGAAAGAGCAGCAGCAGTGTAAAAGAGCACGCATAAAACACTGATTTGGCCTCAGCTGGTGTATAGCTTCCAGTTCTAGGTGCCACACGACAGGAAAAATGTGATGGCATTAGAGGGAGTGCAGAAAAGATCACAAGGATGAGGAACTTCAATTGCACAGATGGATTGGAGTAATTGGGACCGTATTACTTGGAGAAAAGTAGTTTTGTAGGAGATTTCATAGGGGTAGATAGAGGTATGCATAATCAGGAATGTTTCTGGATAGAGTAGACAGGGAAAACTTTTCCCACTGCTGTGAGGACCGAGAAATATGGGGAGCAGGGTAGCACAGTGGTTAGCACAGTTGCTTCACAGCTCCAGGGTCCCAGGCTCAATTCCTGGCTTGGGTCACTGTCTGCGTGGAGTCTGCACGTTCTCCCCATCTGTGCGCAAGTTTCCTCCGGGTGCTCCGGTTTCCTCCCACAGTCCAAAGGTGTGCAGGTTAGGTGGATTGGCTATTCGAAATGGCCCTTCGTGTCCAAAAAGGTTAGGTGGGGTTAATAGGTTACAGGGGTAAAGGGGGATAGGGTGGAGGTGTGGGACTTAAGTGGGGTGCTCTTTCCAAGGGCCAGTGCAGACTCGATGGGCTGAATGGCCTCCTTCTGCGCTGTAATAATTCTATGAAATAGAGGGCGTAGATTTGATGTCATTGGTAAAAGGAGAAATGGCAACATGAGGAGGAACTTTTTCTTGCAGCAAGAGGTTAACTGGAATACACTGCTTGTGAGTGTGCAGTTTATGTGGACGTGAGCAGGGTCTGCAGGGAGGATGGGCTAACTGGCCACACCCTGATGGGGGGAGTTAAAGGGAATATGGTTGTAGTGGAGGACAGTATAGTTACAAGGATAGATAAGTTCTCTGCAGCTAAGAACCAGGAATCCTGAAGACTGTGTTGCAGGGCGAGTGCAGGATTAAGGGCACTGTCTCAGAGCTGGAGAGGAACTAGAATGGGAGGGGAAGGATCCAGCTGGCATGGTCTGCATGGATTCTAACAACACAGTTGGGACAAAGAAAGGGAGTATGAGCAGTTGGGGCTAAATAAAAAATGAAAACACAAAGGTTATCTGGATTGCTAGATGAGCCATCAAAATTGGTTTGATTGAAGATTGATATGGGGGAAACTGGGTTTTGACTCATGGGGAACTGGCAAAAAAACTGGGGAAAAAAGGAGAGCCGTACCACTGAGATAGCTTTCACCTGAACCATGCAGACACCAGATGGCGGAGGCCCTTCGGCGTCGGTTAGCGTGGCACCAGGCTCCTTTCCCGCCGGCCGGCGGGGAGCAAACCATTCCGGGGCAGTCCTAGCCCCTGAAGGTGCGGAGCATTCTGCACCTTTGGAGCGCCCCGACGCTGGAGTGGTTCACGCCACTCCATCCCGCCAGGACCCCACGCCCCGCCAGGTCGAGGAGAATCCCACCCATGGTTACAAGATAATGAAGGTTGGGACTTGAATTTAAGGCTATTTCATATTTCAGAAGGACAGGATGAAAGGAAAATAAGATAGGGTACCTCTGTTGATCAAAGATGAGGGCCGGGATTCTCCCCAACCCGGCAGGGCGGGGGGTCCCGGCGTGTTGGAGTGGCGTGAACCACTCCAGCGTTGGGCCGCCCCAAAGGTGCGGCTGGCGTGTACGGCCTTTGGCGCCATGCCAGCCAGGGAAAAAAGCACTTCGCCAACCGGCATAAGTCCGTGAATGCGCCGGAGCGTCAGCAGCTGCTGACGTCATACCGTCGCATGCGCAGAGGAGGAGGTCTCTTCCGCCTCCGCCACGGTGAAGACCATGGTGAAGGCGGAAGAAAAAGAGTGCCCCCACGGCACAGGCCCGCTCACCGATCGCGGGCCAGGCCACCGTGAGGGCACCCCCCGGGGTCAGATCGCCCCGCACCCCCCCCCCCCCCCCCCCCCCCAAGGACCCCGGAACCCACCCGCGCCACCAATTCCGCCGGTCAGGTAGGTGGTTTAATCCACGCCGGCGGGAGAGGCCTGTCAGCGGTGGGACTCCGGCCCATTGCGGGCCAGAGAATCGCCACGGGGGGCCCGCCGACCGGCGCGGGGGGCCCACCAACCGGCGCGGCGTGATTCCCGCAGCCGCCGAATCTCGGGGGACGGAGAATTTGGGACATGGCAGGTGCGGGATTGACAGCCGCCCGAGATCACTACAATAGTGAAAAATAATCTTGGTTCAGAAGATCAAGATGTAGAATCAGAAAGTGCAAAGGAAAAATTGTCACTGGTTGTATTTATTTTCTTTGGTGATCACTTACTAACGACTATAATTGTCGACCTAAAAAACTCTGTTACTGGTCATGCCATCTGTGGGGTTTTGCATGGCTAATGAGCCCGATCCTAGAGCTACATCTGCAACCACACACTTGGTAGGTGTTGCCGGGAGGTGGGATCCATCCTTGGACTAGAGTTGCTGTTATTCCTTTCTCAGGCTTCTTTTCTGGGGCTCCTCTTGCAGGTGTCTTCAAAGAATTGGGTCCCTTCAATCAGTAGGTTCCTCCAAGTAGGTCTCTTCTGAGCAGGCGTCTCCCAGGCATTGACGTCTATATTGCATTTTTCAAGGTAAGCCCTCAGGGTGCCTTTGAAGTGTTTCATTTGTCGTCCTCTTGTTCGGGAGCCTTCCTTGATCTGGGCGAAGAAGATATGCTTTGGCAGTTGGGCCTCTGACATCCTAACCACAAGGCCAGTCCATCGGAGTTGGTTTTGGATGATCATGGCCTCAATGTTGAAGCTCTTGGCTCCTTCAAGGGCACTGATGTTAGTACGCCTGTCCTCCCAGCTGATCTGGAAAATCCATCTCAAACAGTGTTGATGGTACCTCTCCATAACTTTAAGGTGGCGTCTGTACATGGTCCAGTTTATGAGCTGCATAGAAGAGTTGGGAGGCCAACCGCCTTGTACACAAGGATCTTGGTGTCAGCATGGATGTCACGATCATCAAAAACTCTCGTTCCTAGGTGTCTGAAGGAGGCACTCGCGGATTGGATATGATGCTGGATCTCTGCATTAATATTAGCCTTACAGGAGAGGTGGCTCCCCAGGTATGAGAAATGTTCCACGTTTGGTAGGGTTTCCTCGTTGATCTTGATGGTGAGAGAGACCGGATCTTGCCCTGCATCAGGTTGAAGCTGAGACCGGTTCTGTGGTATGCTTCCACAAAGGTGCCAAGCATGGCTCGGAGATTCTCTTCTGAGAGATGACCATGTAATCTGCATACTGAAGTTCTACGAGCGATGTCAGTGTCATTTTCTTCTTGAATTTCAACCAATTGAGGTTGAAAGGTTTTTTCCATCCTGTAGAGGATGTCCACTCCGCTGGGACCTTGCTTTTGACAAGATGAAGGATGGTGGCAATGAAAATGGAGAAAAGGGTGGGGGCAATGACATAACCCCTGCTCATCTCCAGTCTCGACCTCAAAGGGTTTGGTCTTATTTCCATCAGTGAGGACTGTAGCCGACATCTTGTCTTGGAGGATGTTGATAAATCTCTCTGGATAGACGGCCTCCGACAGGGTCCTCCATAGTACTTTACGATTGGCTGAGTCAAAATCCTTGATCAGACCAATGAAGGCCATTTAGAGGGGTTGATGTTGCTCCTCACATTTCTCTTGAAGTTGCCAAGCAGTGAAAATGGCCGCTATCGTGGTTTAGTTCAAGACCACGCTAGCTTTCCGGAACAACTTTTCAGAGACTTGGAGAAGGCAACTAGTGAAGATTCGGACGATGATCTTCTCAGCGATGGAGAGTAGGGAGATTCTTTGGTAGTTCCCACTGTCTGCTTTGGCTCTTTTCTTGAAGCTAGTGCTAACGGCGGCATCCCTGACATCGGCAGGAATTTCTTCTCTGTCCCAGATTTTCATGATGTGGAGATGCCGGCGTTGGACTAGGGTGAGTACAGTAAGAAGTCTTTCAACACCAGGTTAAAGTCCCAACAGATTTTCAGCAACAGTTGATAGAGATGACAGGTGATCTCTTCTCCTCCAAGTTCAAAAGTCTTCGCTGGAATCCGGTCCACTCCTATGGCTTTACCGTTCCTTGTGTTTAATGGAGGCTTCGACTTCGTCCACACCTGGTGGGAGTATAATATCATTAGCAGGGGAGACTGGGACGCAGGGGCACAGCCTTAGAATAAAAGGGAGTCACTTTAGAACAGAGATGAGGAGAAATTTCTTCAGCCAGAGAGTGGTAGGTCTGTGGAATTCATTGCCACAGAGGGCGGTAGAGGCCGGGACGTTGAGTGTCTTTAAGACAGAAATTGATAAATTCTTGATTTCTCGAGGAATTAAGGGCTATGGGGAGAGAGCGGGTAAATGGAGTTGAAATCAACCATGATTGAATGGTGGAGCGGACTCGATGGGCCGAATGGCCTTACTTCCGCTCCTATGTCTTATGGTCTTATGGTCTTATGATGGGGATTGGGGATTTCCTCAAACACGTTCTCATTTATGGTCTTCATCTTAGGAGCTCTGTGAAGTGTCTTCTCCATCGAAGGCCGATGTTTTGTCTCTCAAGATCCGCACCGGTTTGAGGCCGAGGTTATTTGGTCCATATATTGTCTTGGTTTCACTGGATGTCATGCTGGGTAGTGAGTAGTTGCAGCTCCTTAGCCTTCTCAGTCCACCATTGGTTCTTGATTTCCCCAGTTCTTCTTTGTACCTCCGCCTTAGCTAACCGATGAGCTCTCCTCTTTGCCTTGCTGGCTATATCGTTTTACAGGCACAGAATTTTCCTCTTCTAGTTTATGAGGCTTGGATGGTGTGGTCCTTCCAATCGAACAAGTCTTGGCGTTTCCCGGTCTCAAAGCTGATGGTTTCTTCACAGCTTGAGATGATGGCTATCCTCAGTTCTTTCCAGTTTTCTTCCACTCCATTAGAATGGACACTTTGGAGAAGACATTGTTGGAAGTTCATAAACATGCTTGGCTCTTGAAGCAGCTCAAAGTTAATATTTTCTCTGAGCTGTTTCTTTATCTGCTTCTGGTGGAGTTTGATGGACAAAGCAGATGAGTACCAGCTCTATCCAGAAGTCATCTGCATTGGTCATCGCTTTGGTGATCTGGGCATCCTTTTGGTCTCGGGATCGGATGATGATGAAGTCGATCATGTGATCATGTGTCAGTGCTTTGATCGGAGATTTCTCCAGGAAATTCTGAACTTGTCTTTTTGGCGGAACTGTGTTGGTGATGACAAGCTGGTGTTGTGCGTATTTGGTCAGCAGGAGAACTCCATTGGAATTGGAATTTCCAACTCCTTCCTTTCCGATGGTTTCTTTGCAGATTAGGGAGTCCTTTCCAACCCTGGGGTTGAAGCACCCAAGGAGGATGATCTTAACTTCCTTAAGAATGTTGAAGAGGATAGAGTCCAGGGTGGGGTAGAATCATTCTTTGGACTCATCACTGGCATCAAGGATTGGGGCGTCGGTCTGCTGATTCTTGGCAGTTGTAGATGAAGGGTCACGAGGTGCTCACTGAGCCGACAGGGAGCTCTGGGAGTCGTTTGTTCTTGATGGTGAAACCAATTCCATGCATCCTGGTCTGATCCTTGGGTTTTCCTCTCCAGAAGAAGGTGTAACCACTGCCATCTTCCCTCAGCTGCTCTTCGTCTTTATTTTGGGTCTCCTGCAAGGCAGCGATGGCAATGTTGAAGTGCCTGAGTTAATGGGCTACACTGGAATTATACAGTCGGACAGAGTATACATCAAGAAATAATGGGGGTCTGTAAGAAAAGAACTGCAATAATTGTTGGAGGACTTTAATCTTCTCATTGATTGGACAAATCAAAATAGCAAAGGTAGCCCAGAGGATGAGTTCATAGAGTGTATTTGGGACAGTTTCTTAGCATAATACTTCTAGAACTTCCCAGGGAATAGGTTAATTTAGACCTGGTGATGTGTAATAAGGCAGGGTTAATTAAAGATTTCTTAGTAAATCATCCTCTGGGTAAAAGTGATCATTGCATGATAGAATTTCACAATTTATGAGAGTGATGTATGTGGGTCCATAACAAGCGTTTTAAAATTAAATAAAGGGTATATGAACAGAATTGGCTAAAATGGGCTAGGTAAATGGGTTAAAAGGGGAGAGGGTAGAACATTAGTGGCAGCTATTAAAGGAGATTTTGAATGATTTAGGATTTCTGACCTGGATGATTAATCTTATGAGTCTGTTTCTGACTAAGCCACCGAAAGAGGGAAAGCCATCTTCCTGGACAGAACAGAGAACAGCTCTCACTAGGGGGAGAATCACTCTTCAAGCTCTGAAATAGTTAAATGGCTTTCAGTTCTGATGGGGATTTTCCAGGTAAGTCGCTCATACTAAACCGTTACTTTCTCTGCGTGGATTCTTGTCTCTCAGGACTTTTCCTAATGAGCTTCTGGGAACTTAAACTTACTCAATGTAACACATACACAGTTATATGTTTAGTGGAGTTTTATAATAAACATTCTAAAGTATAAAACAGATTTACAGAGTCTACAAAATGTAAGTCTATTAACAGTTTGTCGTTAATGTAAGTCTGCTAGCAGTTTGTCACTATTAAACGAGAAATATACTTAAACATGGATTAAACATAGACATAGAATTTACAGTGCAGAAGGAGGCCATTCGGCCCATCGAGTCTGCACCAGCTCCTGGAAAGAGCACCCTCCACCCTATCCCCATAACCCAGTAACCCCATAACCCAGTAACCCCACCCAACACTAAGGGCAATTTTGGACACTAAGGGCAATTTATCATGGCCAATCCACCTAACCTGCACATCTTTGGACTGTGGGAGGAAACCGGAGCACCCGGAGGAAACCCACGCACACACGGGGAGGATGTGCAGACTCCGCACAGACAGTGACCCAAGCCGGAATCGAACCTGGGACCCTGGAGCTGTGAAGCGATTGTGCTATCCACAATGCTACCGTGCTGCCCACGGGGTGTTTGTAGATGAAACACATGAGAATAAGAAAGAACTGGTGATTCTCCTTCAGCCGGGACTGTTTCAACCCTATCAAATGAGGGGGGAAAATCAAAAGTCCACAGTCAGGCTAAGAGGACTCACACGGTGCAGCAGAGGGAAAGACGGTGGAAAGATCTGTGGCATTGCTGCCCGCACAGTGGTCAACAAAGCAACTGGTGGAGTTTCTGATGGCTGGGTTTCAGCAGCAGAGATAGGTGGCCTGAAGAGGATTTGGTGAGGGTGGAAGAGCCGATTCGGGCTGCCCTGGAGAGAGTGGAACAGAGACTGGAGGTGCAAAATCTGACACTCCAGAAGGTGGAGGAGCTGGTTGCTGATCATGAAGATCGGCTGGTCTTGCTGGAGGCAGAAATACTCATGATGGCAGAGGACCAGAAGAAACAGAGAGAAGGATGTACTGGAAAGTCATTCGAGGAGGCAGAGTCTAAGGATCGTGGGGATGACTGAAGGGATTGAAGGGACGCAGACCACAAAATATGTGACTAGGATGTTCGAGAAGTTGGTGGTGGAGAGGGTCTTTGATCGACCTCCTGAAGTGGATCTGGTCTCTGAGGAGGAAGCCAAAAGCGGGGAGCCACTGAGGACGATCATTGTGAGGCTGGATCACAATCTGGATAAAGCAAGATCCAATGATGGACGAAGGAGATGAGTTTGTGTCCCTGAGACACGAGGACTCAGGAGCGGAGCTGGTCAAGTGGCAGACTGGGTTCAATGGGGTCAAGGTGGCCCTATTTCGGAACAAGGTGCAGTTCAAGGTGTTATACCCTGTTCATTTATGATGCATGGTGGGCCGGAACATTACTTTGATACACCAGAGGTGGCGAGTAAGTTCTTAAGAGACCATGGACTAGGGGACTTGTGAGAACATTGCATTTTGGGGAGATTCACCATGAAGTGGACTGGAGGTGCTGTACTCAGGGAGGATGGAGAACTGTACATGTGCACTTAGAGATATAATGTTTGGCTTTGTGTATATTATCCACTTTGTTTAGTTTTTTGTATTAATGCACAATTTTTTGATTTTTGTGTTTGCCCCCAGCATTGGGAGTAGTGTTGGATGTACATGTACATTAAAGTGTGGTGGTGGTGGTGGTGGGGAAGGGGGGGGGGGGGGGGGGGGGGGGGGGGGGGGGGGGCGCAGGGCAGGGGGAGTGGAAATGCGCTATGGTGGTGCAGAAGTTGTTGGCGTCGGGTGGGGTTCACCTAGCTAGCAGGTAGGCAAGTTAACGGAAGCGAGGTGAGGGGTAGAGTCGTGGAGGAAGTGGGGAAGGAGTGGTAGGGTTATTGGGATGGGATAGTTTTCTTTGTTTATGGCTGAGGGTATGGTAAGTTTGGGGTGGGTGATTGGTGTTTGGGTTAGGGGAGGGAGTGATGGGTTGCTGACGAGGATGGTGTTGCTGTGGCACAGTTCATTAAGGGGGAATGGAGACCGGCACCTTGAGGAGGTCCGGGAGGGGGGCGGGACATGGGCCTGGAGGAACTCATTAAAAAGTGGGTATGGCTGATCAGTTGGGCCTCCAACCAAGCTAATCTCTTGGAATGTTAGGGGATTAAATGGGCCAATCAATAGGTCCCGTGTCTTTGATCACTTAATGAGTTTGAAGGCAGACGTGGTGTTCATGCAAGAGATTCATTTAAAGGTGACAAACCAGATGAGATTGAGGAAAGGGTGAATCGATGTTTTGTGTCCAGGGCAAAATGTTGCAGGCGAGGTGGGATGGAATATTCGAAGATTGGGGCGTTAAATCATGCCCCACATTTGATGGATCTGCGTGTGGAAAGCAGGGATGTTCCCAGTGATCGCAGTGGAGGTGGATTGTGGGGCTGTTGGCCGATAAGGGGGTCTGCAAAAAGATAGGGATGGCTATACGCAACTATGTGGAGCTCAATAAGAGTGCTGAAGTTTCCACCTCTGTTTTGTGGGAGGTGCTCAAGGCTATAATCAGGGGAGAACCTGGCTCGATTAGGGCACACAGGGTGGAGCGGGCAGAAAGACAAAGATCGGTGGAGGCCATTCTGGAGATGAACCAGAGTTACTCAGCGGTCTTTGAGGAAGGGTTGCTGAAGGAGAGGAAGAAGCTCCAGATGGAATTTGAGCTGATGTCTCTGGGAAAGGCAAAAGGGCAGCTGCGGAGGGCCGGGGGGCGATGTACGAGTATGGGGCAGAAGCCAGCAGGATGCTTATACACCAGTTGAGGGAGATTGGGCGGATGAAAGATTCGGGAGGTAAGATGTTCATTGAGGTAGGAGAGGCGAACAGGGTATTTCAGGCCTTTTATTGGCGATTATATAGTTCAGAGCCTCTGGTGGGGGATAAGGGCATGATGCGTTTTTTGGATGGCCTTGATTTCCCGGTGGTGGAGGGGGGGTGGTAAGTTCAGGGGTTGGGAGCCTTGATCGGGCTGGGGGAAGTGATGAGGGGCCGAGGCTGGGAAAGCCCCGGGTCTGGACGGACTCCCAGCACCATCCATTGTTAACTAAAAAAAAGTTAACGGTGTTATCAAATGAAAAGAAAAAGTGTTCAATGCTGAGTACATTAGTGGTAGGCCAGAAGATTGGGAAAGGTTTGGAAATCAGTAAAGTTGAAAATGAATAAATTGGGTGAAATTGGAGGAGGAGTGAAAACTAGCAAGAAATATAAAAATACAGTAAAAACTTCTACAAGTATATGAAAAGGAAAATAATAGCTAAGTATTAGCTCCTCACAGAGTGAGACTGCAAAATTAATGATGGGAAATTAGGAAATGGCAGATTCTTTGAATAAGAATTTTGTATCCTTATTCACAGTAATCTAATTGGTCCCACTCCTCCTTTTACCACCTTTTTACTATTTATAAGCCCACAGAAGACTAGAATACATTATTAAAGAGGGAATAATGGGTCATTTAGAAAACCATTATGTTTTCAGGCAGAGTCAATAATGTATTGTGTTTTCAAAATTTTAATCAGAGTTCTTTGAGGAACTAAAGGGGAACCAGATGTGGAATGTATTTGGATTTCTAAAAGGCATTTGATAAGATGCCACATAAAAGGTTACTGTACTGGCTAATGATGTTGGGGGTGGTATATATTAGCATGGAGCAAGCACTGGCAAATGGACAGGAAACTAGGTCAGGCTGAATGGATCATTTTCACAATGGCAAACCATAACTAGTGGTGCCACAGGGATCAGTATTAGAGCTTCAACTATTTATGATCCATCTTAATGACATGGATGAAGGGGCCAAATGTATTACAGCCAAATGTGCTGATAACACAAAGATAAGTAAGAAAGCAAGTTGTGGGGAGGATGCAATGAGTTTTCAAAGGAGTAAAGATAGATCAAGTGACTGGGCAAATATTTGGCAGCTGGAGTCTAATGTGGGTAAATTTGAACTGGTTGATGTTAGCTGTAAGAATAAAATGGCTCAGGTAACAATGATTGTCTGCGAAGTTCTCATTTCAGCAACTCAGGTTTTGGTTTAAAAAAAACCCTCTTCCAAAAATTATGTTATTGTTCTTAAAATATTAATCGTAAGAAACTCCAATTCTTTTGATTGTTGGAACATGCCATATTTTAACTTCACTATTCTAAAAAGGGTGATTTGATGTTAGTTTCTACTCTATTTCTGTACTGTATGTTTTTCCCGTACAATTCCAAATCATGAATATGAGATATTGGTTTTTGTGGGTGAAAAGCTGACAGTGCAATTATTGAAAGAGTTACATCATATTCTGATCAGAGTGTCTTTATTTTAAGTGGCAGGATACAGTGCGGCCACAGACAACAATAACACAAGCCATATAAATTTGCCCATTTGCGAAAGGCACAGAAAACCTGACAAACTTTACTAGGGATCCAACAGCAACTGTTCTTGGAAGTAATGTGTCTCACATAGCAATCTTCACTTATTAAATATTGGTTAACTATTCAATTGTACTTCTGCATACATGGGTCAGAGTTCTAGGCACAAAAACCTAGCAGAGTTCCAAATATTAAGTGGGGTGTCCAAAACCTCACTGTTGACATTCATTGCAGGAAAGTACAATTACACTCTTTAAGATGATGAAAATGTACCACTACAAGTTGGATTTCTCTTTCAGTAAATTCCATATTTCAAAATGCAAACAGAAGGAAAACAGTTCCAAATAAACGGGAAACTGGCGCAACTCATTTCAAACCTGGAAAAAAATCAGAATCATAAAGAGTTAAACTTCTTCTATATCCTATCTGAAAGACTATACAGTTTTACAGCTATTGAGAATTATTTTAACAATGACGTACAATTTTACGTTTGATAATACTCAGTGGTATTTTTGCATGCAGTGGAGTTGCAGACAATTCCTTGTGGATAGTTGATAAACACAGTCGTCGCTTGATATTTCCCAAATCAGTAATTCTGAAAAGAATGAAATAAAAAGGATTCTTGTCAATCCTATAAATCTCTCTGAAGAGAACCACATATATTCCTATCATTTATATGCAGGTCATACAGAATCATAGATGGGAAAACCAAATTCAAAAATAAACCTTTTACAAGATAAGTAATGAGTTTTCATTCCCTTATTCAAACTTGGTGGCCACAAGCCTAAGCATAATGGAACCACTTTACATGCTAATTCATCTCCATGCTTGATACAGAATTTTACTAGTCCAGTAACTTGGGAAGAAATTCAATTTGTGTACAGAATGAACATAAAGCTTTGATAAATCTTCTTGTTCTTGCACTTCAATTTTGTGTCCTTTCAGAACAATGTATTATCAAAAAAAAACGCAGTTTCATTCTCAAAAGTGCACCTGACATTTCATATTGGATCTGCCATGCTCAAAGTCTGACACAAAACATTTTCTGTCAGTTTCAGTTCCTGGACATACATTTCCAAATCTGAATTACTATGCTCAATTTTACTGCTCACCACATAGGCCACTGATCTCTGTTACAATGCATGCACATGAATATAACTTTAATATATTCAGACAAAAGTGCATGATCACTTGGAATAGAATTGCTTCTGCTGGAAAACAGGACTCAGTCTTATACAAGAAAACACCATGTCCAAGGTGCTATATATCAGAATTGACAAATAACCAACTGTCTCAGAGGATTACTTATCGGATGAGATTTCAAAGTTTAGTACTTTGTACAGAAATATTTATGGCTTGAGCTTTCATAGCCAAACAAGGGGTGAGATCTTCCGGCTCTTCATGCTGGTGGGGTCTTCTGGTCCCTCTGATGGCGCAGCTCGGCACAGGTTTTCTGGCACCGTGCAGCGGCATAAATGGGAAATCCCATTGATAGTGGAGGGACCAGAAGACCCTGCTCCCGACCAATGTCGGGATGCCTCCTACTACCGAGAAACACACTGCATGGCGTCCAGAGAATCCCGTCCAGGGTTTCAGAGAAATACAAGTATTATTAGTAATAAAATCCCTTCCAATAATGACAACTGTTGTAAAGAATCCTCCTTAACTTTGAAAAGCTTTAGTGTTATTTTCATTACATATGTTTAAAACAAAGGACAAGTTACCTCAGTTGGCTAGATGCTAACGCGTAGTTTAGAATAACACCAACAGTGCAGGGTCAATTCCCATTCCGACTGGGGTGGACTTGGGATCTGCTTCCACCCTTATCCCATGCTTGATCTGACAACCAATTGTCTTTTTCTAATAGAGGGAAATATGCACATGGTCCTTTGGAGGCTATGACCATTTACCTGCCTACCTATGTTTATACAGGAAATGCTGATGCAATCACTGCAGAATCAAGTTGACAAGTTATTTTCTTTGATACTGTAAAGAAGTAAAATTAATGAGCAGGAAGAAGTTACTGAGAACAAATATTGCATTATTGCACAACAGTCTAAGAAAATGCAGAGAGGAGAACAGTATTGCTCAAGATATAGAGTAACTAAAGGAATGTAGATTTTCAGAGCAAAACGTGGATAACTTACATTCACATCATAGAATATTTCATTGTGGTCATTTGACATCATTTGTCTGCAATTATTTAGTCATAATTTGACATTAATTGTCACCAAAAGCAATAATTTACCATCAATTATGCTCAAAGGCAATAATTAAGCTTTTATTTTAACAATACAAATAACATACCTGACACCATTGTCATCAATTGCCCCAAACTGCAGCACCCAAACATTTGTGATTAGCAAAATCATTTACCTTAAGCATTGGAACACCAAAAAGGCACACTTGGTTTCAACAAGTGTTCTGATAAGCTAGTTTTATGCTGTTCTTCACAACCCATGCTGCACAACCCTGTCCTTACCTCCCTTCCTCAGATTGCAGCAGTTTCGCATCCACTACGCCCCTCCCCCACCACCGGTATGGCAACTGCTCGGCACAAGACAGCAAGAAACTTCAGAGTCATGAATACAGTCCAGTCCATCACATGAACCTGCCTCCCATCCATTGATCTATCTACACCTCCCGCTGCCTAGGGAAAGCGGGCAGCATAATCAAACACCTCTCCTACCTGGCTTACTCTTCCAACTTCTTCCATCAGGCAGTAAGTACAAAAGTCTAAGAACATGCACAAACAGATTCAAAAACAGCTTCTTCCCCATTTTCACCAGACTCATTATGGACGTGATTAATACTACACTCCTGTATGCTTCACCCGGTGCTGGTGTCTATGTATTTACATTGCGCACCTTGTGTTGCCCTATTATGTATGTTCTTTTTATTTTATTTTCATGTACTAAATGATCTGTTTGAGCTGCTTGCAAAACAATACTTTTCACTGCACCTCGGTACCCATGACAATAAACAAATCCAATCCAAAGGTATTGTGGGTGTAATGAACTCCAATTGGCTTTATTGGTTGGCCAATTGGAGTATGACCTGTGTAGGCTTTGTGAGAGTCTTAAGTTGACTGGACTGCTAGCAGCACTGTTTGTATTTGCTCCTGTAATATCGTTATTGTAAATACGTCTTTCTCATGAGCCTTATCCGATATCATGAAAACAGTTTCTGGGAATATAGGCCAGAAACTTTAAATTAGCAAAATGTGTCCTTGGTCTGTCTGGCTTCATTATCTTGATGTTTCTCATGGGATACAGCAGTTCTTTTACTGTCATGCTTGAACAAGCCATTTTAAGAAGCCATTTTAAATCTTGGGTCATTTATTCCTTTAAACTAGTTATATACTAAGAAGGTAGATTCTATCACCTTATTTAAGTTTGCAATATTACTCTCTGACTCACTCTTCTCCCTTTGAAACTGGATGTAAAATTCAATCCTATTGTGGTCGCAGCTACCTAGGGATGCCTTCACTCTGAAATCATTAATTAATACTGTCACAATACCAAGTGTAGTATAACCTGCTCTCTAGTTGGTTCTAGAATGTGCTGCTCTAAGAAACTATCCTGAAACCCAACTATGAACTCCTCTTCCAGGCTACTATTGTCAATCTGATTTTCCTCGTTTACATGTAGATTAAAATCACCCATGATTATTGCCGTCCCTTTATCACATGCCCCTTGTAATGAACTCCAATTGGCTTTATTGGTTGGCCAATTGGAGTATGAGCTCCCTCAATGATAGCTCATTGAGGAGGCCCATATAATCACCTGTGTAGGCTTTGTGAGCTAGTCTTAAGTTGACTGGACTGCTAGCAGCACTGTATGTAGCTGCTCCTGTAATATCGTTATTGTAAATAAATATCGGTGTGGTGACGGAACTCCTGCCTCCCATGGATTACAACAGTGGCGACGAGGTAAACGACGAATTTTGCGGAGACCAGCTGCCGTACTCGGAGGATAAGCCTTGCCATTTTAAAAATGCCGTTTTTTGGGAGTTTAGAGGCATTCGACCCGGTTATTGAGGACTGGTCCCAGTATGTGGAGAGAATGTGTTACTTCTTCCGGGCAAATGATATACTGACAGACGAAAGGAGACGGCTTATCCTGCTGTCGGCGTGCGGACCCTCCGCTTTCACCATTATACGTAGTCTGACTTATCCCAATGCGCCGGACATGAAAACTTTCCAAGAAGTAACGGAATTGGTGAAAGAGCACTACGGCCCAAAACCACCCCTCATTTTGTGTAGGTACAGATTCTACACAGCGAACCGGGAAGACAGGGAGTCAGTCACGAATTTCTTGACCCGCCTGTGAAGGCTGGCGGAAAAATGTGAGTTCGGCCCGACGCTAAATGAAATGCTTCGGGACCGGTTAGTGTGTGGTATAAACGACCTCACAATACAGAAACGCCTGTTGGCGGAAACGGAGCTAGACTGCAGGCAGGCGTTACAGCTCGCACTGTCCCTAGAAAAGGCAGCAAGTGGAGCGCAGGAACTGCAGGGCATGCCAATGGAGGTAGATACCTGTGAGAAGGACTACCACAACGGGTCCTGCTACCAGATAGCCGCTCTCAGGAAAAACCTGAGGAATAGAGGGAAAAAGGAAAACCCCAGAACTGCCCCCAAGTCTGCCAGGACTAACTGGAGACAGAGGGAAGTACCAGCTGAGGCTCCCCCAACAGAGAAGGACCGTTTCTGGCACCAGAGTGGGGTAACAACAACAGAAACCCTAGAAGGAGGGCAAAAGAAGAATAGCAGGTGGGGACGCAGCGAAGTACACAACCTAGACGCCCCATCCTCCTCCGAAGGGGAACAATTATATAATATTACAACGAAGAAAGCAGAACCCATTAGGATTACCCCACGGGTGAACAGGCGGCCGACAAAAATGGAAATAGATACGGGTGCGGCCGTATCAGTAATGGGAGTGGCAGCATTTAGAAAAATCAAAGATGGACTCCAGCCACTAACCCTAACAAAAACATCGATGAAACTTAAAACCTACACGGGGGAACCCCTGGAAGTTCTAGGCACGACTCATGTACCTGTGGAATATGAGAAACAATTGCTCAGATTACCGTTGACGATAGTAGAGGGCTCCGGACCGAGCTTAATTGGATCCCGGAACTGGCTGAAAGACCTAAAATTAGATTGGATGAAAATTGTCCAGAGTGGAAGCGGGCAGTTGAGTGGAGTACTCCAAAAATACCCGGAGGTCTTCCAGGAAGGTTTGGGGGAAATCATAGGCGCCAAAGCAACTTTGCACGTGGACCCAGAAGCCCTTCCGAAATTTTGTAAGGCCAGGCCGGTACCTTTTGCATTAAGGAAGAAAGTAGATGACGAAATAGAAAGGTTACGGCGCGACGGCATTATCAGACCAGTACAATTTTCGGAATGGGCAGCGCCGGTGGTACCAATTTTGAAGCCAGACGGCTCGATACATCTCTGTGGAGATTTCAAACAGACAGTAAACAAATACGCACTGCTGGACAAATACCCAATCCCGAAAATAGACGACCTATATGCCAAATTGGCCGGTGGGCTTTTGTTCACGAAACTGGACATGAACCACGCCTACCTGCAGTTAAAACTGGACAAGGGTTCCCAGACGTTCGCTACAATCAACACCCTGAAGGGCCTTTTTCGTTATACTAGGCTACCTTTTGGAGTGTCATCAGCCTGCGCTATATTCCAGCGTACGATGGAAAATATTCTTCAGGGACTACCGCAGGTGGCGATTTATTTGGACGATGTCTTAATCACGGGTAGGACAAACAGGGAACACTTAAGGAACCTGGAGGAAGTGCTCAGGCGTTTCGCAAAGGCAGGCGTACGGCTAAAAAGGGAAAAATGTGTTTTTCTGGCCCCACAAGTGACGTACCCTGGATATAAAGTAACCGAGTCAGGCTTGCATCCATTAGAAGACAGAGTAAGGGCAATAAAAGAAGCCCCAGCTCCCACCACGGTCCAGGAGTTACGATCATTTCTAGGGTTGGCAACCTACTTTGGAAAATTTATTGAAAATAGGGCATCCATCCTAGAACCCCTCCACCAGCTACTAAAAAAGGGGCAAGAATGGAAATGGTCCACCCGCTAAAACCGAGCATTTAGGGACATTAAGGAACAGCTGTCATCCGAAAATGTCCTAGAGCATTATGACCCAAGGAAGGAGTTGGTGGTCACCTGTGATGCATCCCCCTACGGGGTAGGAGCCGTCTTAGCCCATAGAGGAAGGAATGGGGAAGAACGGCCAATAGCCTATGCTTCGAGGACCTTGGCGATGGCTGAGAGGAAGTACGGCCAAATCGAGAAGGAAGGACTGGCGGTGATATTCGCAGTAAAAAAATTTCACCAGTATCTGTACGGGCGGAAATTCACCATAGTGACGGACCATAAGCCGTTATTAGGGTTATTAAAAGAAGACAAGTCAATACCCCCGATTGCATCAGCTAGAATGCAATGCTGGGCGTTGCTACTGGCGGCATATAGATACGTTCTGGAGCACAGACCGGGAACGCGAGTAGCACATGCAGATGCTTTGAGCAGACTTCCCCTCCCAGACACTCTGCCACAAATACCAAAAGTAGAGGAGACAGTAATGACTCTAAATATTTTGTACACCCTACCAGTAGACGCACAACATATTCGGTTGTGGACGCAAAAAGACCCAGTTTTAGCCAAGATGAAGCATTTACTGCTAACAGGGGAATTGGAAAGACCAGTGGAGCCCCAGATGCACCCTGGAGCAGAAGGGACCAAATAACCATAGAATACGGTATCCTACTATGGGGAGCCCGGGTAATCGTCCCCGCTCAGGGCCGTCAGGCAATCTTAACTGAGTTACATCACGGACACCCAGGGGTGTCTATAATGAAGATGCTAGCTCGAAGCTACGTTTGGTGGCCAGGTTTGGACACAGACATAGCAGCCTTGGTATGTCGGTGCCAGGAGTGCCAACAGGGGCAAAGAGTGCCACCAGCAGCGCCATTGCACCCGTGGTAATGGCCAGGCAGACCGTGGACCCGCCTGCATATTGACCACGCCGGCCCTTTCATGGGCTCAATGTTTTTGGTGATAGTGGACGCCCACTCCAAATGGTTGGACGTCCACCGGGTAAACACGGCAAGCACAGCATCGACAATTGAAACGCTCAGGGCCTCGTTTGCAACACATGGACTTCCAGAGGTATTGGTTTCGGACAACGGAACGGCATTCACAATTGGGGAATTTGGAAAATTCCTGAAGGGAAACAGAGTCCGTCACATCAAAACGGCCCCTTACCATCCAGCGACCAACGGCCTGGCAGAGAGAGCGGTCCAGACACTTAAAGCGGGACTCAAGAAGCAGCCGGCAGCGTCAATAGACACAAAGCTCTCCAGCTGGCTGTTTGATTACAGGATCACACCGCATTCCACAACAGGCATACCGCTAGCTGAACTCCTAATGGGAAGGCGGCTGCGAACGAGGCTGAGTCTCCTTTTCCCAAATTTAGCAGGGAAAGTGGAGAAACATCAGGAGGCCCAATGCAGGGGGCATGATAATAGTCGGCAGCAGAGACATTTGAGACACCGGTTTGGGTCAAGAATTGTGGGAATGGACCAACGTGGGTCAAAGGCACGGTAGAGTCCCAAACAGGGCCCATATCCTATGAGGGGGGGGGGGGGGGGGGGGTTGTAATGAACTCATGAACTCCAATTGGCTTTATTGGTTGGCCAATTGGAGTATGAGCTCCCTCAATGATAGCTCATTGAGGGGGCCCATATAATCACCTGTGTAGGCTTTGTGAGAGTCTTAAGTTGACTGGACTGCTAGCAGCACTGTTTGTAGCTGCCCCTGTAATATCGTTATTGTAAATAAATATTGGTGTGGTGACGGAACTCCTGCCTCCCGTGGATTACTAAAGTGGGAATTCACAGGAAAGTTGGTGTGGCAGGGATCTCCCAGAAGACAGCACGCAAGCTAAATGACAGGCTTTGCTTGACAGCCTCACCGATTCCAAGTTCCCTGCCTGTCCCAGCAAGGCTTCCCACCCTGGACTTAATCAGAAGGAGGTGGGGAGGTGACTAAATCTCCACCCCACATCCTCCCTCCCTCCCCCCAATCTCACAGCATCAAAACCACCATTACATTCATCCTTGATGTCTCCTTGAAAGAAAATAGCAAAGAATGAATCTCCAGGGATGGAATTTTTAAAAATATATTAAATTGATTGCAATGCCCACTAATCTTATAGGACCTCTCAGAAAAATAAGTTACAGAAGTCAGCATCATGCCCATATATTGAAGGCAAATATTTAAACACTTTACTGCCGCATAGGTATCCTGGATAATACAATTACAAGAAGCAGTCCAAGAAAATTAAATATAAAAGATTCTTTGACAAGTGTATGACGTTTTTACTATACACATCAAGACCGATTTATAGAATGCCAACATGACTGAGTTGTTTACCAGTAAATAAAACACCATGTCACATCAGGGCACAACTTTATCTCTCAAGATTGATTGCATTATCTTTTTCACTAAAACAAAGATATCCTGAATATTTTATTATTTTTATGTAATAACTAATTATTGTAATTCATATTTTAAAAATGTTTCCGTTTTAAAGTCCTTCCATCTGTATCTTTAAAAATTCATTTATTTCAAAACTAGCTTTTTGTCTGATGACACGTCCATGAAATATTTTAATTAGGCCATTTTTCTATACTAAAGGTTTTACATAAACGCAAGTTGCTGTTACTCTTGTTACCGCAAGGGAAAGGAGAGAAGCACAAGCTATGGACTTGAATCTAAATTATGCACGGTAAAAAAACACATTTTCAACAATATCAAATGTGAGGACAAGAGACAGCACAACACTGCTGCTTAGAATTTGGGATTCTTTAAGAAAAATTATTACTTCAATTCTTCAATCTGTGAACATCTTCTGAGGGCCAGTGACATATTTCCTTGCCCTTCTATCGAATTTCAAAGGCTAATTCTTTCCAGCCCTGGGAAGACACGTTTGGAGGTAGCAGGAGTGGGGAAGTGCATCAGTGTATCTTCCTTCCCCCAATGTGTTCCTGCCGCCAGGGGAGTTTTGAAGGAGCGGACAGAGAACAAATTTGGCAGCCCACCCCAGAGAGGTAGAAAGCTAATTAAGGCCCCACTTGGGGGTTATTTTATAGCCCCATCGAATTCCCATTGAACTGGAGCCCTGTCTCCTTGGAGACAGCCTCTTTGCTGTAAGGTTGGGACACTTCTGGCTGCATTAAATGGCTGTGTCAAGGTTCACAGGAGCCGCCACAGACATTATTTCAAAGGGATTATTCCTCAATCCTGAGATGTCCCACAGTATTGTGATTTATTTTACTTCAGTTAAAGAAGGCCTTTGCAAGTGTTTCCATTTGATAGCATCACCTAGATCTCCTTCTTCCCAAAAAGCATTCACCTCTTCCAGTGGGCTGCTGATCGGATATAGCTGCCTTCCAAAAGGCCTCCTGCTTTCCTAGTCCACCTCCTATCTTTATTTATCAACTCCCTCAGAGATTTTCGACTCCCGGAGACGCCTTTTTAATTGGCCATTTCGGTTAATACTGTCACAGCATTTTCCTGGTTCTTGACCAAAAATCAGGACCGTCAGGATCAACAGGCAGAACACAGTCCTAATTGCCTCGAACAAATGTTTGGATTTTACATTAAATGATCAAATAGTTTAGATGACAGGAAACAATATTTGCATAATCTTATCCTGTATCTACCTAACAATGGTTCTATATATTCTGTGCTAATGATGTAGGCTCTAGGTATTACTGAAATATGAATAAACTTGCCTATGATCCTGTATTCCACAGCCCCTTATTTTAATGGAATGAAAAAGGAACAAACAATTATGTTCCATCAAACCGCCCAATTGATTCAGGAAAAAATTTGCGCTGTGGTTATACAAATAGATTTTAGATGAAACGTGAACGATAACCTAACCTGTGCAATGTCAAGCGCAATTTGGCTGTAAAAGCCCAAGTAGAAACTCTAGCCCTTATGTCTTTTTTCAAATTTGTTCAAGGGATAGGGGCATCGCTGGCTGGGCCAGCATTTATTGCCAATCCCCGAGAGCTTTTAAGAGTCAACCACATTGCTGTAGTCTGCAGTCACATGTAGACCAGACCAGGTAAGGAAAACAGATTTCCTTCACTAAAAGACATTAGTGAACCAGATGGATTTTTAAGAAATCGACAATGGTTTCATGGTCGCACCTTTAGACCTCTAATTCCAGATATTTATTGAATTCAAATTTCACCATTCTGGCATGGCAGGATTTGAACCCGGGTTCTGAAAGCATGACTGGGTCTCTGGTTTACTAGCCCAGCAACAATACCACTACGCCACTGCCTCCCACTTTATATCTACAAAATTTTACTTTGAAGATCTCTGTATCAATCTTTCTGAATTATAAATTCCTATGTCCATATTTACAAGGAAATTTAATTTGTTACACTGTCACGTTAGAAATGGGGGTGCAACACCTCAGTTTTGCCTCAAACAACTGATCTGCAAAGATAATCACTCTATGTTCTCGCTAACTACTTCTCTGCTTGCATTTTTTGTTATTTAACCATAAATAATAATAATTATATAAAATCAAAGTATGACTTAGATTAATGATTGACTTCAAATTTTGGACAGAATAATGTCTGCCCCCCATATTCTCAATATGCTAATCTGCATCACCTGAAGATTATACTTGGTTTCACTCTCTAAGGATAACTTTAACTTTTTCAGATAGTGTTAAACAAGCTCTCTTCTTCTCTCAGAGGATGACTTCCTTTCACTCTGGTCCGAGGGGTTCTGTGATGTCTGATAAGCAGAGGGAGATTTAAACTTTGTGGGGCCCCGTCTTCATCTTCATTTCTGGGCACCACCACCTATCACTCCTCCCATAATGTCACATCCCCCCTGACACAACCCACTCTTGGCCCACAGACAGCAAAGACGCAAGCCACAAAAACAATCAACTGAATCACTGCTTTAGTGAAAATCTGCAGCTCTGGCTAACCGCCCCTCACACACTCCCCTTCCCAGTCGCCCCAAACCCTCACATTTTTCTCCCCCACTGCTCACACTCTCCCATTCTCACTAAACCCGCTCACCTGGGGTCTTCAAGGTACCCTCCTGTCTCACTTGTTGTCTCCTTGTGCCGGTACGGCTTGATTTGGCACCTCACATCCCACCTTTGCTGATTAGCCTGTCCTCAGCCCTGACTGGGTTGAGTCGGCCCTAACCCACTCCCCTCGCTGCTCAACGGCTATTGACTGACTGGCTCACCTTGCCTTGCCTCGCTGTGGCTGGTCTGCCCTCCTTAGGCCTGGGAGTTGAGCCGCCCCTCGTCTGCTCCTCTCACTGCTGATCCCAACCAGCTGGCTCACCATCTTACAGCATTCGCCCGACCCAATGGTGAAGGTTGGCCTGCCCTCCACAGCCATGGCTGGGTCATGTTGCCTTTCAACTGCACCCCTGCTCACTGCTCAATGGCTGCTCACCAACTGGATCACATTGGCTCATTGTTGCTAGCTGTACTGCCCTCAGCTCTGAGTTGAGAAACTAGCTGGTGCACCTTTTTTTGCAACAGCAAAACCCAGAAGGCGGGATTCTCCGTTGGCAACGCCGAAATTGCGAAATGTGATTAGATGGAGAGTGGGTTCTGATGCTAAAATCGTGGCGGTGTCAATTTGACACCAAATCGCGATTCCCAATCACCTTGACAGCGGCGTCAATGCGTTCCGGAACACACGTACAATATACATTATTTGCTTATCATTGGCGGACTCCACCCGGTATTCTCCAGGGCCCCCACGATGCTAAAGCTCCGATGGGCTGATGGCGCGGTTCACTTGTGCTTTTTAAAATCGGGGTCATGGTGGACGGGCACAAAACATTTCCGCAGACGGCAAATCAGCCATGGAACTGCACATGCCACTGACTGCCCTCTGTGAACTTTGGGCCGCAGGTCGTTTAGGTGTTCCCCCCAGGCCACCCCCTAGGGGCCCTCTGGCACCTGCCAACCCAACAGCTGAATGGGCACACTCCAGCATAACGAGATGAGTGTGTGTGTGGGGATTATAATGTGCATATGCAGTTGTAGCTCGTCAACCTCCCGGGTGTCAATCACGGACCCGGCAAATCCCGCACCGTTTTCCATTGGAATCAATTGCGTTACACATGGTGCCAGTGCTAGCCCGTCCACAGTTGCTGAATCAAGCCACATTCGGCGGCAATTTGCTGTCATGAAAGTCCACAAATTCTGCCTCAGCATCAACATTTAGTCTCCAAAACGAAAAATCCCGCCAGGAACTCTGCCTCTCTCCCTCCTCACCTAGTCATCTCTCATTCCTCACATGCCTCAAGTTGGACCAGTCAGTTTTCTTGCTCTAAGGAGGCTCAACCAGAGTCTGATATCACTATGCATTGCCTGCTGATAGGAAAAGCTTATCAGCAAATGCAGAGTTATCAGGCCCTGATTGAAAAATGAAAAATGAAAATGAATGAAAATCGCTTATTGTCACGAGTATGCTTCAAATTAAGTTACTGTGAAAAGCCCCTAGTCGCCACATTCCGGCGCCTGTCCGGGGAGGCTGTTACGGGAATCGAACCGTGCTGCTGGCCTGCTTGGTCTGCTTTCAAAGCCAGCGATTTAGCCTGTGCTAAACAGCCCCTATCTCATTGGTGATTGGTGCCCATAGACACTGGCCAGCATGATAAATCCAATGGGAGATCTGCAGACGTTATAACGTGCAGGGCAAATAGTGCTCTACTGGTTGGTTAAGTAGATTGTTTGAAGGTTTGTGCGCTCCCTCCAATGCCTTGACTTCATCTCTGAGTGACTTTGTTGGGAATGTGCAATATGCTCTCTGCTTTCCTGCATAAGCAAAGGAACAGGAGTAGGCCCTTCAGACCCACAAGCCTCTCCCGCTATTTAATGGGATCATCTGTGGCCTTCGGCCCATATTCTTAACAAAAAATAATCTATGATTTTAAATTGACAACTGTTTCAGCTTCAACTGTTGTTTATGGGATAGAGTTCCAAAGCTGTACCACCCTTTGAATGAAGAAGTGCTTCCTAACATTTCTCCTGAACGGTCTAGCCCTAATTTTTAGATTATGCCCAATAGTCTTTCCCTAATATCTTAAATACTTTGAGCAGATCATCCCTTAACGGCTTAACCTTTTAAATTCTGGCAAAAACAGGCCTATTTTGTGTAAACTCTCCTTGTAACTTAATCCCTGTAGTCCAGTATCATTATTGTAAACCAATGCTGCACTCCCTCCAAAGACAAAACATCCTTCCTAAGGTGTGGTGCCCAGAACAGCTCACAGTACTCCAAGTGGAGTCTAACCAGAGTTTTGTACAGCTGGAGCATAACCCCCGTGAATTTATATTCCAATCCTCTAGATATAAAGGCTAGCATCCCATCAGCCTTTGTGATTATATTCTGCACTTGTTCCTGGCATTTTAAGGATCTATGAACCTGAACCCCCAAGTCACTTTGGACAGTCACTGTACATAACCTCTTTCCATTTAGAAAGTACTCTTCTCTATCCTTTTTTGGTCCAAAATGAATAACCACACACTTGCTTACATTGAATTCCATCTGCCATAATTTTGCCCATTTACCTAGTCTGTCAATATCGCCATGCACGTTTCTGCTATCGTCTAGGTTGTCTACAATGCCACCTAACTTTGTACCATCCACAAATTTGAATATCTAACTTTTATGCCATCATCCAAGTTATTAATGAATAATGTGAATAATTGAGGCCCCAACACAGATCTCTGTGGTACACTACTCGTCGCCTCCTGCCAATTAGAGTAATTACCCATTATTCACACTCTGTCACCTGCCACTCAACCAATTTCCTAACCTTGTCAATAATTTACCCTCAACTCTTTGGGCTTCCACCTTAGCTAACAGTCTCTTCTGTCAGACTTTATCAAATGCCTTCTGGATGTCCATATAATTGGCATCCATAGACATTCCCCTGTCCACTACCTTAGTCACCTCTTCAAAAAGTTCAATAAGATTAATCAGGCATGACCTTCTCATCACGAATCCATGCTGGCTCTTCCTGATCAACCAACATTTTTCAAGTTACCTCATCCCTGATTATAGACTCCAGAAATTTCCCCACCACAGATGTTAGGCTAACCAGTCTGTAGTTCACTGGTTTCCCCCTTTTATCATTCTTAAAACATGGAGTGACATGTGTAATTTTCCAATCCAGAGAGATGCTACACCTGAATCTAGGGATCTCTGGAAGATTATAGTTAGGGCATCTACAATGTGCTCCCCTACTTCCGTTAATACCCTTGGATGGAAACCAGCCGGTCCTGGGGATTTGTCACTCTTTAGTTCCATTAATTTCCTACTAACTGAAGCTGTACATACGTTAATAGTATTAAGTCCGTGATCTCTATCGACTATTAATTGTAGTAGGGGCTGTTTAGCTCACAGGGCTAATCGCTGGCTTTGAAAGCAGACCAAGGCAAGCCAGCAGCACGGTTCGATTCCCGCAACAGCCTCCCCGAACAGGCGCCGGAATGTGGCGACTAGGGGCTTTTCACAGTAACTTCATTTGAATCCTACTCGTGACAATAAGCGATTTTCATTTTCATTGTTTCAGGATTTCTGGCATTCCCCATTTTGGTTGATCACGAACCAGGGACTCTCATGCGTAAGCAGGGAGGTTTGACGTCCCCAAAGCATTTTCAAATTTCCACTGTACTCATGAGAGTCTCCTGCTGCGACAGAGTTCCGAGTCAGGCAGTTGTATCGAGGGTCTGGTTTCAGGTATACAAACTACATGCTTAAGAGGGGACGGAGACAAGAAGCAGGAAACTGTAGGCCAGTTAGCCTAACATCTGTCAGAGGGAAATTGCTAGAATCCATTATTAAGGTGTTTATAGCAGGATACCGAGAACAATCATAATGTAATCAGGCAGAGTAAACATGCCTTTGTGAAAGGGAAATACTAGTTAACAAATTTATTAGTTTTTTGTGGACGTAACAAGGAAAGAGAATAACAAGCAAGGAGAATAATTTCTGACCTGTCCTCTTGGCTGCCTATCTGCTCTGTCTTTGTTCCCAAAAGAATTTCTCTCTCTCCAAGCTTTGCCCAGCCCTTCAAACAAAGACTCTCCCCTGAGGTGATCAAACTTGAATCTATTTTCGTTATTTGGCTGATAACCCATTCCCTTTTACGCAAAAGGCCAAAAGAGCTATGCCATTCATGACATCTACCTTCCATTGACAGACCATTAGGTCATCAGACTCTGTTAATGGGATAATTGCTGGTCATGCAGGAATATCCTGAAAGACAATGGTCTTTGCTGAATCACATTATGCATCCTTGACGGGTTTACGTCTGAATGGGAGCATGTGATTCAGCCAACTATGGGCTTACCCATTGAGTTCAGGTTACCATTTTCCTTCAATCTTTTTAAACCTTTAAATTGCCTGCATTAGTTCTGTTTAAGTAGTCCTGGTATTCAGACCTAAAAAAGTGACAGTCTCCATGCTTTTACAGAACACAACTGCATCAATAATTCAGTTATATGCAGTCGTCTGGCTTTACCAGCAGTGTTTTCTTTCTCACTTGATTGTACGACAGTCTGTTCATTGTTGTTGTGGCATTTATCAGTTTGTTACATTTACCAACGGTTTAGTGTCCTGCTTCTTTTGCTCTGTTGAGGATAATCAAAAATAATTGGTAATGGTTGGTGCATTTCGCGTGTCAAACACCAGTCGCTGCATATTGAAATGTTTGCTGACTATTCTCGCTACATTTGTACCAGCTCTTCAGCCCCCAGATTCCATATTTCACCACAGATGAAAATCGCTTATTGTCATAAGTAGACTTCAAATGAAGTTACTGTGAAAAGCCCCTAGTTGCCGCATTCCGGCGCCTGTTCGGGGAGGCTGGTATGGGAATTGAACCGTGTTGCTGGCCTGCCTTGGTCTGCTTTCAAAGCCAGCGATTTAGCCCTGTGCTAAATCAGCCCCAGATGATGCTCTCTGTGAAATGATGAGACAGCTTCAGTCCTTCAGCTGTTCCTCCTGTCCAGATCAGAGTGTCGCCACTTCCTGTGTCACCATTACGATAGGAATTTGATTCCTCTTGGAACACCTGCGGTTTTTTTCATTCCCATATACTGCCTTGCGAGTGGCTCTCTCCCTTGTCGGGATTGCTCCTCTTCGATCTCGGGAAAATGATTGGTACGCTGCAATACCTTTGCATTCTGATGCTGGATCAAAGCTTACTTCCGAATCTGCCTTTCCAGGCTATCTTTCTTTTCCGTATCATCATCACTGCTGGATGAAGTTCATATACCAGGGGCTTCTTAGCCTTTTTTCCATCGTTAACTCTGTTGAGGTGTTCTGTTTTGCGTTTACGTACTTCAGCCATCGCTGTTTGTACCTGTGTTGTCGTTAGTGGATAGAGCATGCATGGGTGTTTAATGGGAACATCATTTCGAATAGCTACAGCCTGCATAATTACTTTTGTGTGTCCCACGTTATCCCCCCACTCAGCCCTATGTAACTGTCATGATTCTTTGAGGTCATTTTGATTTCCCTCCGGAAGGTAACTCAATGAATTATCCCACTTTGTGAATGTTTCTTCGTTGTCCAATTTAGTTTGAGGAATGTCAAATTCAGAATTGTCTGGATTTAACTCTTTTCCCTGAGTTATAATGACTTACACTTATTCTTCTTTCTTTCTCTATCAAATTAACTTTTCTGCTTTTTAACCTGACACACTGAATCCTCCTTCTGTCTGGTGTTCTTTTCAAATGATTGGCCTGATTTATTTTCCTTCCGATCTGATATGGCCCACAATATCTTGCTTTTAATGGTACCTCAAAAGCAGGAATGAGTATTAAAGGTGTTGGTTTGAATACTGCCTGAGGTTTCCCTATTAGTTGACGTGTGGCATGGATGGCAAAATTCAACTACATCCTTATGCAGTCCAGGCTAATAAAAATGTCTTTGTACTTTTGCCAGGGTCTTCCTTACCCCTAAATGACCCCTACTGGAACCTCATGCGCTTCCCGCAAAATCTCCTTCCCATAACCCACCAGTAATACCGCTTGATGACCTTCTGCCCCTTTCTCATCTGCTTGAATATTTAAAGGTCTCCATTTTTTCAATACTACATTATTTCTACTGGAATACAATTCCGGTAAACATTCAGATTCAATTTCTGGATATGTTTTCTGGTATAACTTCTTTAGCTCTGAATCTTTTTGTTACAATTCAACCAACTTGCTTGAACTACAGACATCCACTTTATTCACAACCTGCTCTGGTGCTGTACTAACTACATTACCTACTTTTCAGCTGCATTCCCATCTGTGATCCAATATCATTACTTGGGATAAATTGTGCCGCTAAAAATAGTGCATGTTCTATTATTCCTACTACCACTTCACCATTTTTCATTGGACACTCTAACCTTACCTTACATAGTTGCACATTAAGGCCCTCACCAGTAATGGAACACATTACCACCGTTTCTGGCAATACTCCTTCCAAACTACACATCTTCTTACCTCTCACCATTAAAGACTTACTTGTTTCTGTATTCCTTAAGATCTTAATCACCTTACCTATTCCACTGTGTACACAAGTAAACTTTATCCCTCACAAACAAAATCCTTCAAAAGGTCTGGTGCCAGCGTATCTGCCAGCCTCTGAGTTAGTTGTGGCACCCCTCCCGCTGGAACAATGGTTTGGTCTGCCACTTTACGAAACCCTACACTGGCTTGCCTAACAGCTTCTGAACAGTTTGTACACCCTGTGGCACCTCTTCCACTGGGACAGTGGCTTTTTTCCCCACCTTAATAAACCTTACTGGCTTATCTTGTTTTGCCGAGTCTGTCTTCCCAACCCTTTTGATAAGCCAGCAACACTGCGACTTTACATGTCCAGCTTTATTACAATGAAAACACTGGGTTTTATTGTCTCTCCACCACTATCGTTGGTTTTCTTTTTACTCTGAGGCACAATTTCCTTAACATCAACAACTGCACCTCCTCTGCACGGCTCCCCCTGTAAACCCCTCATATTCCCAGGTTCTATCCTTCGCAGATTTAAATTGATGTCAGACATTAAACTTTGCTTTATGAACCAATTCAAAATAGTCACTCATGTCTGTGTCCGCTCCTGCAGTTTTAACTCACTGCTCTTCCACATGGGTTCTCACTACTGCGGGAAATGAATATTTGAATTCCTCCAAAATAAGTATTTCCTTTCCTCTATAACTTCCTTAGCTCCTGCCTTTAATTTCAAACTTTTAAATTGTTGCTCTCTTTGCAGTGCCAGTGTAGCTTCCAAGTTCTTCAAATGATCTTGATCACTTGAACCGGTGATGGAAATGTAATCTAGGTACCACTGGATCCCATTTAGTCCACTCAGAATGCGATCTGTGGACCTCTGAAAAAAGCAGAGCAGGTGTTATTCCAAATGTAAGTCTCCTGTAATGGAATAGACCTATGGCGCATCAGATAGTGAGTAGCGGCTGTGATTTTGCAGCCACATTTGTAAATACATCTGTGAGAGAACAATTTTACTGAATTTCTGCCCTATCAAAAGTTCAGCAACAAGTCTTCAATTCGCGGCAGTGGGCAGTGATCTGCACGCTATACTGCGATGTAGGCCAAAATCTGTCAACAGATTCTGAAACCTCGCAGGGTGCTTCTGGAAGTAAGGTGGCGGGTTGTCCTTTTTCTTTTCCGACCACTCTACTAATGGCTGAGGATCCCGTTAGCATTTTGGAGAACAAACTAGAAAAACACCGTCAAGGTTTGGCGGTAGATCTTAAAAGAATAACTGAAGAGGCCTTGGCTCCCATTAGTTTGGTCTTAAGACCGTCGAGGCTCATGGAGCCACAATTAAAGGCATCAAGACGGCATTAACAGGCCTCAGTGATCAGATCACCTTTCTAGAGGCCGATCTTACTTCGGTGGTTGAATGTAATAAGTCACTTCAGGCCAAATGGAGCGACCATGAAAATAGATCCAGCAGGCAGAACATTCACATTGTGGGATTGCCGGAGGATATGGAGGGACGCATCCCTACTGAATATTTTTTAGGCATATTTTGCAAGATGGTGGGTGAGGGTGTGTTCACATCCCTCCCAGAATTAGACCAGACCCTTTGCTGTCTGTGACCAAAGCCTCGATCTGGAGATCTGCCTCGTGCGGTTATCGTACAATTTCATAGCTTCAAGGAAAAGAAACAGGTCCTTCGCCGGGCGAGAGAGCATCGAGATATCAAATGAGACGGTTACACCATCAGGCTGTACCAAGATCTGAGTGTGGTCCTGGCAAAGCGAAGAGCTGCCTTCAAGAGAGTGAAAGCCAACTTGTATAGAAACGGAATCAGATTCGGATTTGTCTACCCAACTCGTCTTTGGCTGACTTTTGGGGGAAAGGACCACTTCTTGATAAATGAAATGAAAAATGAAATGAAAATCGTTTATTGTCACAAGTAGGCTTCAAATGAAGTTACTGTGAAAAGCCCCTAGTCGCCACATTCTGGCGCCTGTTCGGGGAGGCTGATACGGGAATTGAACTCGTGCTGCTGGCCTGCCATGGTCTGCTTTAAAAGCCAGCTATTTAGTCCTGTGCTGAACCAGCCCCTATGATGTGCTCGAAGATGCAGACTCCTTTGTTTGAAAGCTCAAATTGGGCACTACTTAATCTATGTTTAATCTACTTCATGACCCTGTGGACGGGAACTTCTTATTTTATGTTTTTTCCTGTTCGAGGTTTCAGTGTGCTCACAACAGCTTTGGTTAAATTTGAGGATTTTCTACTATTCAGTCTTTTTTCAAAATCAGTTTATTGTTCTGTTCCTCTTTTCATCGTTGTGGTTGGGTATGATAAGTGAACACTAATGTGGCGTTGTAAAGTAGATAAGGTTTCACTTTCCAGTTGGGAGCCTCCATGCTAACAAAGGGGTTAGTTAAATGAAACTGAGATAGAGGGTTTTCTGCAGCTCTTCACAATAGTCTGTGAAAATGAGCTTAGAGCGTACAGTTGTGATTTGTTAACTGCAGGCTTTGGGATAGGGTATTGTTTTTTACTCTTTCAATATGGCGTTGTTGTGGGGGGTGGGGGAGAGGTTTTAGTGTTAGTTTGCTGACAGCGTCTGTGGGTTCTCCTTTGTCGGGTTATGTGACTTGGCTCAGTAGCCGTCTTGGATGGTTTTATTTACTTTACCTTTTCAGTGTCGCTTATTTGGTATTTCTCTTTGGGAATGGCTGACCCTGGATTAAGAAATGGTGAGAGACCTTCAATCGTTTAGTTACCTGGAATGTTCAGTGTCTGAATGGCCCAGTAAAATGGTTGAGGGCATTTGACCATCTTAAAAGCCTAAACTCCAATGTTGTCTTCTTGCAGGAAACCCACTTGCGTGTTCAGGACCAGACCAGCATGCAAAAGGATTAAGGGTTGGGTTGAGCGGGTTCATCACTCGAGTTTTAATGGCAGGGCCAGGGGCACGGCGATTTTAATTAATAAGAAAGTTCAATGAGTCTCCTCCTCGCAGATTATAGCCGACCCAAATGGACGTTATATTATTGTTTGTGGCTCCCTGGTGAACACTCCGGTAATCATGGTTAATGTTTATGCCTCTAACTGGGATGTCACAAATTTGATCAATTCTCTTTTAAACTCTCTCCCCAACCTTGACTCGCACCAGCTGATTTTAGGAGGTGACCCAAACTGTGTTTTGGACCCTAAATTGGATCGTTCCAGATCCCATCTGGGATGGCCAGGGTTTTGTCCTCTTTTATGAATTTCCGAACTGCGTTTAACTTGGAACATCACATCCGCAAAGACCATTTCAAGGTCCTGGAATACAAATGCAACTTCCCAGATTGTCAAAAGGCATTTGCAATGAAAATCTACTATGAATGTAGACAAAAACAGAACCAAGGCAAGAGAAACCTGGTTATCAAAGAGAAGCTGACGAGACTCTTCAATGAAAAACTGTTCTAGTCAAAAAGCAAGATTGAGAGTTACCTCTCCGATCTCTTCAGCGAGCGTAAAATTCCACATCCTGTGACTGCTGAAGCTAATCTGGCACGACTGTTTGAAAACCAGCTATCCCTATCAGCAAAATAGCTTAATAGTAAGGGGGGGGGGGTGAAACACTGGGGCTTTTTACACCTAAACGATAAGCTTTTTTTTCCCCACATGTCCATCATCCATCTTCCCACATTGACATTTTAATTTTTGATAGGGCTCTCTTCCCTTCAGTGGTTGTGGCTGGATATTCTCCGACCACACCCCACATTTTGTCGATCTACTATTTTAGAGTCCAGACCTGCCCAACACCCACCCTGGAGACCAGACTCCACTCTGCTGTCAGACAATAAATTTTCTGAGCCTTTGTCAAGATCCATAGAAGATTATATTAAACTAAACAAGTCAGACTCAATGTCTAAGGCCGTCACGGGGTTGGGGAGGGGGTGCTATATGCTGAAGACAGCAAAGTTGGAAGAGCAGAGGCTGGGGATTCCATCCTAGATACTTGCTTGATCCCACTTCGGAGCTACCGGCAAACGGGAACAAATTACAGACCCAGTTCGAGCTGGTGGCCACTGGTGAGGCTGGGCATCAGTTACAACTCTCCAGGTTTATGTTTAATGAACACAGGAGACGGACAGTCGTCTTCTGACTCATCAACTCAAATGGCAAGCAGCCTCATATGAGAACCCTAAGATACACACTAAAGGCGGCAATCTTGTTTCCACCCCTCTCCAGTTCAACGCAGGTTTTAGACCTTATTGCTGCGATCTGTACAAGTCAGAACCCCCTGCAGATAAATCGATCATGGCTGACATTTTGGATGGTATGCACATCCCAACTGTTGAAGTGGGCAAATGTTGTGAATTGGATTCCCCATTATGCCCGAACAAGATTATAAAATGCATTAGGCTGATGCAACCTGCAAGGTCCCGGTTTAGGAACAGCTCGTACCTTTAATGTTGGATATGTTTAATGACTCACTGTCTCGGGTTATTGTCCCTAACCCTCACTCAAGCCTTATTTCTTTGCTCCATGAGGGGGACAGGGGCCCCTGCCGAGTGCGGCTCATACCGACCCATCTCACTTTTAAAAAGTGTTAAGCTCTGGCTAAGTTCCTAGCGCTCCGGCTGGAGCCTTGCCTCCCAGGTATAATATAGGAGGATTAAATTGGCTTCATGAAGGACTGACAATTGTCAGCCAATACATGTCGCCTTTTAAACGTTATTCTTTCCCCTTCCCTAGCACCCACGTTTGAGGTTATAGCATCTGAAAATGTTAGATAGGGTGGAATGGGAATATGTATTAGAGATTCTCAGGAGATTTGGATTCAGCCATAAATTTGCCTTCTGGTTTTTTTTGTTGCATAATGCCTCTACTGCCACAATTCGCACCAACATTCTACACTCAGATTACTTCCTCTTTGGTAGGGGCACTAGTTAGGGTTGCCCTCTTTCCCTACTTCTGTTTGCCTTGCCTCAATAGCATTGACGGTCTCTGATCAATGGAGGGATATTGGTCGGGATGCGGTGGAGCATCGGGTATCACTTTATGCGGATGACCTACTTCTGTACATTACAGACCCAATTTCCTCCATAGATAATCTGCCTGGGTATTAAAGTAATGCTTCTTGTTCTGGAACGTGACCCAGAGCCTGGCTGCGAACAGCATTCCAAATCTTACTCCATTCTTGTACAGGGCCAATTTTGCCTGATTAAGTTTGGCCTTGTGTTTTTGGCAAGTCCGCCCCAAATCCTGATATCCCCGGATTTTGTGTCCTCCCCAGGCACTCGCCTTGGTCTGTCTCGCCCACCTCAGGGTCCTCTCACGATCACTGGTGTAGCTTCGCGATGACCGCCCTCGGTTGTTCCCCCACCTTGGGTTTCGGCCTGAGCAACCTGTGCACTCTGTCTCCGGGGAGTTGGGGAAGCTGTCTCTCCCGACTGGGTTGCCCAGCATTTGGGTGATGTAGCTCATCGGGTCCCTACCGTCAATACCCTCTGGCAGGCCCACGATTCGAATGTTCTGGCGTCGGAACCTGTTTTCCTGGTCCTTGACTTTACCTTTTAAGTTCCCTTGGGCCGCCACCAACCTTTTAATTTCTTAATAATCTTTATTGTCACAAGTAGGCCTACATTAACACTGCAATGAAGTTACTCTAAAAAGACCCTAGTCGCCACATTCCGGCACCTGTTCGGGTACACAGAGGGAGAACAAGCACGCCTTTTGGGACTTGTGGGAGGAAACAGGAGCACCCGGAGAAAACCCACAGACACAGGGAGAACGTGCAGACACCACACTGACAGTGTCCCAAGCTGGGAATTGAACCTCGAACCCTGGAATTGTGAAGCAACAGTGCTAACCACAGTGCTACCGTGCTGCCCTACTTCCAGGGCAACGATCCTATCACTCTGGTCCGCCGAGGCTTTCTCCAGGTCTTGGATTATTTTTTCCTGTGGATCCACCTTCCCCAATCCGTCGATCGTTTTTGCAGGGTGACCATTGCCACTATTACTGCCACCTTGACTGCCACCTGGATTTCGACCTTTATTGCCTTTGTCATGGACGTCAGTTCCTTCATAAGGAATGTTTTCCATCTGTATCCAGATGTGGGGGGGAGGGGCTGATGTTCAGATTGTCGGCCTCCCTCTCTCTTGGGTGGCTGGGGCACCCTCGCCTCGTGGGTCCACCAGTTTGTCCGCCTGCTTCTTGTGGTCTTTTCCACCACTTTTGCCGTCCCTTCGACCCCTCAAGCTCGCAGGCATTCTGCTTCTACTCTTTTCTTTCTCAGTAGAGGTTAAGTTTCTTTTGGATTTTTGAGGAAAATTCGCCTAAAAGTGCCTATTTGGTTCTGGTCTAGAGGAGAACCACCTGATGTGCGTCCGGAAGTTTCTCTGGCTATAAGTTGAATTTAGGCAAGAGTAAGTATTTTCCAGTGAACCCCCCCCCCCCCTCTGGGGTTAGCTCATTACCTTTCCAATACCAGTTTCCATTATTAGGGGGTTGGGATAGCCCACGATCGGGCCTCACTTCATAAATTGAACTACCAAGCCTGATTAATACTGTCAGAGTGGATCTACAGAGATGGAACAACCTCTCTCTGCCTCTGACGGGATGGATCCAAAACCATTAAAATGAATGTATTTCCTAGGTTTCTTTTTTTGCTTTCAATGTATCCCAATTTTGTTGCCCAAATGCTTTTTTATTAAGGCTATCAAATTGATTTTTGCTTTTATTTGGGTGGGTCAGAGTCGCAGAATCCACAGTGTTCTGCTCCAAAGAGACAGGCAGGTGGGAGGCTTGGCTCCCCCAAATTTTTTGTTTGACTATGGGGCAGCCAACATCCAAAACATTTTGTTGTGGATTAGTGACCCTGATTCTATTTGGGCCAGAATGGAGACCCGCACGTGCACTACTTCTACTCTTCATGTCATAATTACTGCACCACTGCCCTTCTCTCCAGCTGCACCCATATCCACTTCCATTTTGACTTGGTTACCATCAAGTTTTTGGAATGCCCAGAAACGCTGTTAATCACCCTGCATTGACAAGATGCCTAGTTTCAGCTCCTGAAATTGTTCGGGTTCGTTGTGTTGCACGTTTTACTTGAGTGTAAATCGCGTTTATTGGAGTGTATTAACACGCCTCCGTTTAAAGGCCGTGTGCTTAACACTGCTAGGCTCTATGTATGTATTTTCAGCTCGGGAGTCGCCAGTTGCCGTATCTAGACAACTCACAGATATTCCAAGGTCAGGTTCAAAGTAATAAAACGATACACCGATTAGTAAGTTCCAAACGATCAATATTTATTATACAAATATAATAAATACGCATGCACACGCTAAGGGACTAAGCTATAACTAAACTAAGCGATCAGAATACTTAACTAAACAGGAACAGGCAAGGTCAGGGAGCGAGGCCTTCGTTCCGATCTTGGTCTGCAACCTTCAGAGAGTGTGCTGGTCGCTGGGGGTCTAGTGGGCCTGGTTCGCGTAGCGAGCGTCGTATTGTCACTTACGGTTCGGCGGCTGGTGCTCAACGGCTGGAGTCAGGATACAGGTTGAAGTTCTTGGTCAAAGCCGGAGCACGAAAACAACAGACAGGACCATGTGTGGGGTCTATCTTTTATAGGACCCCAATGTCCGTGCCTCTTTTGGGGCGGGCTTTACCTTCAGGTATCGATTGGACCAAATTCTAATCGATATCTTTTCAATTCCCCCAATGTGAGGGTCTCTTCTTGATGGAAGGGGGCGGTTTCTATAGTGGATACTTCTGGTGCCGCTCTGTCTGGACATCCACTTAAAGTATCTATTCAAACCTAAATGTTGCCATTGTGTGTGCCCAGATCTGGATTGCCTCATTAATATGCAAAGCGTTTTGCTATTAACACCTTTGGTTTGAGATCTTCCACCTGGCCAGAAACTAGTTTTGCTGCTTGCAAAATGCTAATCAGTCTTTGCAGACTGCTGTCTTGGCTAAACTGCTTTTCCCTGCAGTCTTAGCAATTCTCCATCTTGTTTAGTCCAGTGTCCATTTTAGGTGGCTACAGTGGCTACATTTGTCTCCTGAGGGATCTAGAACTTGGTCTACTAACTTATAGACACAGCTAGTCTCCTTAGATGTGTTTTTGTTTCTTGCACATCCTTGGGCTGGTTAAGTTTGCCCAGCCCAGCATCCTTTAGCAATATGACCCTTCTTGCCACAGTTCTTGCGCTTATTTTCTCTACTCCAGCTTTTGAACTGTTATTCTACTAACTCACAATTGTGTTTTTTTAAAAACCCTTCACCATCGGTGACTTTTGCTTCGCTCGATGTGTGTGTCCAGGCTTGCGAAACTTTTCTCCGCTCTCGACGCCAATTGGTAGAGGATTATAAAAAGTGTTTTATCTGGGCACACAGTGTCCAACCTGTGTACATCGATGACATACTTGTACTCTTGCTTCTAATGTTCTCCATCTTGTGGATCTTCACTCCATCCCCTATCAGTGAAGCCTCTTTTGTTGCTAGCTCCATAGATGTGGCAACTTCCATCACAGCTTGGAGAGATAAATCACTTACAGTAAGTAGCTTCCTCTGAATAGCTTCACTGTGGAGTCCACAACCAAACCTATCATGAAGAGCGTTGTCTCGTGTTGCACCTAGTTCTCCTTTGCTAACCTCTTTGGGCTACAAATGAGATGCTTTCACCTTATTCCTGACTACGGCAGGGAACCTAAACCTTTCTACAATTAACAACGGTCTGGGTGAAAAATGGCCCTCTAGAATTTTCATTAATTCGTTAAAGGTCGTATTTCCGATTTTGCTGGGTGAACTACGTTTTACAGCAGCATAAAGTTTTATGCCCTACCAAACTGAGAAATGTTGCACATTTTAGGTCCTCCAGTGCTTTACTATGAGATAAAGTAGATACCTTCTTCTTAAGAGTTCCAAGTCTCATAGTCTTCATCAAAGGCATCAGTTTTTTCCCGCCATTCCAGATACTGGCTCCTAGGATCTATACTTCAACAACTTCCTCCCTTCTGTTTATTTTTGATGTATGGAACAGGCAATCTCCTTATCCACAATTAGAAATGTTCTTTTTATCTTATTGTAGTCTGACATTTTCCCCCGAATGGTGGCCTGTATAGATTTGTAAGACTTTTGAATCCCCATTCCCACAGCCTGTTTCTTTTCGCCACGTGTGCTTTCCCTACAGCCTAAACTCTACCCACTTCAACCGCAAGCAAGCTTTTGAACTGTTATTCTACTTACTCACAATTGTGTGTTTTTTAAAAAACCCTTCACCATCGGTGACTTTTGCTTCACTCGACCTGTGTGTCCAGTCTTGTGAATCTTTTCTCCGCTCTCGACGCCAATTGGTAGAGGATTATAAAAAGGGTTTTATCTGGGCACTAGTGAGGGTCTGGAACTCACTGCATTAAAAGATGGCCGAGGTAGATACCCTCATTACTTTTGGAAAAAAAACATTTATATGTACACTTGAGGTGCCATAACCTACAGGGCTGCAGACCAAGAACTGAAGATGGATAACTCTTGCCCAGTAGGCATTGACACAATGGGCTGAATGGTCTCCTTCTGTATTGTAAATGTTTCTATGTTTCAATGCAGTCCTAGAAAAACTACAACAATCATTCTTTGACTTTGCAACTTCACAATAAATAATGAGAAGATTACTGCACGCAATAAGAGCAACTGAACTACAAGTTTATAATATAAATCATTTTAAAGAAGGTTGTTTCACTAAATCCAAGATAATATGGTTCTAATCTAACACTTTTATTTAATGGCCTTGCTGTAAGTAGTATACAAACTTAAATAAATCTATAATTAAAACATGTTCAAAGTAGCAGGAGCTGAGTATTACACATCAAAAGTTTCCCATTGTTCATAATCTTCATTTTAAATGTCAATTAAACTAGTGGATCCTGGTACAGAAGATGCAGCAGCTTTTTCAGCAATTAACATTTTTCCATTTGCAATAACATCACAATAATAATAATAATTCTTATTATTCACAAATGAATTAACTGCCTTAAATCAATGAAAGTAGGATAAAGTTGAAAATTCCATTCAAGACAGTTGTGGCTTTTTAAAATAATGGATAAGTGCAAGCAGATCTATAATGCCAGGGTCAAATGCACTGTCGGAAATGTAATGGTTTGAACATGAGAAAATATAGTAGTCAAAAAATAAAACGAATTCCTTCAGTGTACTTCAAACTCTACATGGAATGATAATTAATCCCAAATTTTGCAAATTCTTACATTTTCTAATAAATTCAAGTTACAGATTTTGAGTGTGAAAGTTGGCCATTTTGTCAGAAATAAAGCTTTGTAAATTTTAAATGCAAACTGGAGTTCTGAAGAAAGATGATTGACCTGAATCATTTATTTCTCTTGCAACAGATTCTGCCAGTTCAGTCAGATTGCTGAGTATTTACAGCAATTTATGATTATATTGATGCTACTAACCACAGGTTGTAATTTGCATCCCCTCTCAAAGTTGGTTATCTAAATTACCACAGAGGACATTGTGGTTATTTAGTTCTTGAAGGTAGAATAAGTTTCAAGGACAATCTGTATATATAGTGGTCTCCAACCTTTTTAAGCACAATGACCACTTTGAGTCTAAATGCAGCATAAGATCTACTCTTACGAATTTGACTTTACTAAAAACCCTCAAAAGTCAGGGTCATAGTTTGAGATGGACAGTCTCATACCGTCCATCAGATGGGCAGCTGTGAAATGAGTGCAATAATTGGACTTGATTTTCATCTGGGAAAAAGCCATCTCAGACGTATGTGAAACTAATGTAGGCCTTCACCTTGAGTGCGCAGGATGTATGTCTACAAATCCACTTCCCTTTGTCTGCAAGTCCACAAAAGTCTTTGTCCCTTGACCTAGCTTTCAGCTCTATATCATTCTGCATGGTGATGATTTCCATGTCATGTCCACTGCTTTGTTCAAACACCTGATGAAACCGTGCTGTCAGTTTCACGATGTCCACTTGAAGAAGAGGATTTGAGACAAACAGTGATTTGTTCCATCTTGAGATGAGAGCTCTTGAAATCGTCTGTTGAATTCCTTTTCCAATTTGTTCAGGTGGTCACAAAATGTGTTTGTATGGAATCTTTTCTATTCTGTTTGATCTGTTGTTGGATTTTCTCCAGATTTTGGAAGTGCTCAGTAATTTTGTTCTTTAGCTGAGAGGACCACAGGCCTAGGTTCAACTTGAACTCATTCACTGCACTGATCACATGTGTGTCCAGTCTCTGACCCTCCCTTACAGTTCGCAATTCAGCTCATTCAATTTTGCACTTATGTCCATCAGACACGGCAATTCTAGCAACCACGCGTTATCTGACAGCTTGCTATACACCTCATTTCATTGTTTAAGAAAAGTGACAATTTCAGGGAGCAGATCCAAAAATCATTGGAGGACCTTTCCTCAACTTAACTACCTCACATCAGCATGAAGGATTAATTCACAGTGGAATCAAGATTGAGTATCAAGATTGAGTATCAATTTGAACAAGCGACGATGCAGAGTTCTGGCACGAATTGAGTTGACGATCTTGACAACAACTGTCATTACATGAGAAAAGTCAATCATCTTACTCACTAGCACTTAGTGGACAACAGGCTGGTAATTGACAAAAGGAGAGGAATTGAGGATCATTTCTGCAAAGTGCAACAAAGTCTGCATTGTCAGTGCACCATCGGTTTCTTGACCGGAATGCTTTTCTCAGTCACATATCTTTTGAATTTGGTGGAGACATCCTTGCCTCTTGTCCTCTCTTTGAGTGGCAAAATAGTGAGAAATTCTTCCTTTGTTGTTAAATCTTTGAATGTCACGTGGACAAAAACAATCATATTGGCTGTATCCATCCTATCTACTGATTCATCATTCTGCAGTGAGAAACATCCACAACCTGAGCAGTCTTAGTATCTTCGCTGAAACACGACTTCGGACAATTCCACCCTTCTGGCTAACCAAGTGCCATACTCTCGATGGCTATCACAATTTCAGATTTGTTTTTCCAAGTCTTTAGATAAAGTGTCGGCAGGAACCGTCATAGCCTCCTTCATAATTTTACCATCGGTGAATGATTTCTGATATTTCACCAACAGACGGCTAATGTGAAAAAACACCTCTTTGCTAGTCGTTAACCACTGGTTTCAAAAAGGGCGACTGTTGAGCTATCAAAATTCCCTTTAACACGCCAACTTTCTTTGTCCAAATTGCATGCATTGTCTTGGGTTGCTGTTCCAAATTTATTCAAGACTGCATTCTGTTAACAAATTTTGTCTTTGACAATCAAAACAATAAAATAGTTTTTCCATTCCTGGTGGAAATGGTAGGTTTTTTCCCTCTTGGAGGTCCCTGGCTCCTTGCTCATCATTTTGTCTTCAACCAGCTTAGTCCACGTTTGGTACCTACGAGAATCTCATTGTCCGAGTCCCGCAGAGTTTTGGCGCAATTCAGCAGGTAATGAGCTGATTCGTTCATCATGATGCAAAATCTCAAGTCTCGTGCAATTTGACACAGTTCAGCACGCAGCGAGCTCATTCACTCATTGTTACAAGAAATCCCGCGTTTCGTGCAATTTGACGCGGTTCAACATGCAAGGAGTTGATTCGCTCATCATTATGAGAATCCCAAGTCTCGTGCAATTGGGCGTAGTTTGGCAAGCAATCAGCTGATTCACTCGTCATTATGAGAAATCCCGGGTCTCTTGCAATTTGGCAAAGTTTGGCAGGTAATGAGCTGATTCCCTTGTCATTATGAGAAATCTTGAGTCCCATGCAATAGGACGCGGTTTGGCATGCAATGTGCTGATTCGCTCGTCATTACAATAATCCCGGGTCTCGCGCAATGTGACACGGCTCGGCAGGCAACAATGACTAATTGTTCAAGACCCGGGGATCGGCCTATGTATCGCGATCAACTACTTGGAGACCATTGCTGTAACAGCAAAAAAGCACAGTATGAGTCTTACATCTTACAAGTCTGAACAAGTATTTTTGAATCAAGAGAGCATTAGAGGAAGATCTCACTATCTCACATTAAATCCAATGGGGAAAGTTAATGGCATTCATTCTGCTCCCATTCATTATCATGTTATATTTTACTGAGACCACAATTAGTTATCTGAGGGAGACACACCCATGTTACTCGAAACAACTTGAACTAGATTATTGTGTTTACTTGCCTGTAATTAAGTGGACCGATTTTGAGCCCATTCAGCAGTCAGTGAGAACGGCGACACAGGCGGAGAATTCGGCGAGAATCTGAAAAAGTAGCACGGAACGATGGCACAGTGGTTAGCACTGCTGCCTCACATTGCTGAGGAGCCAGGTTCGATTCCGGCCCTGGGTCACTGTCTAGGTGGAGTTTGCACATTCTCCCCCTGTCTGCATGGGTTTCATCCCACAACCCAAAAATGTGCAGGGTAGGTGGTGGATTTGCCGTGCTAAATTGCCTCTTAATTGTAAAAAAAACGAATTGGGTACTTTAAATTTATATAATAAAAGAAAATCTGAAAACATGATTCTCTCCAGCGAGATCAGGATATCCGATTTTAAAGACTTTTCGCCAACGTGTGATGAAAAATCCACCGCTAAAGGCCAGGAAACTCATTTTAATACATTATAATATCATTAGCAACTTCCCCACTCTTCATCAGTCACTGGTGTGAAGTCACGTCGGGGTGATTTACACCAGCTATATAAAAATGAGAAACTGGCAATTTCACCTCCGAAGGGGATATTAGAGGTGAGCATCCAGGTTTCCGTTATCATCCAGGGTGCCAGTCGCAGAGGGGGCAGCAAAGAGTGCGCCGTGGCCCAGATAGGTTCAATTTGGGCCGTGGGCTGGGGCCGAATTTTGGCATCTCAGGGGAGTGGGCCACTCGCAGGCCTCAGCGGTATTCATGTCTTTGAGCTTAGAGGTGTAATGGGGTCTGGTACATTTCAAAGACGTACATCCCGTGTGTTCCGGCAGCTTCTGTGTATCAAGTGCCATGCTCGGACCACTGCTTGTTATGGTGAAATTCGTTCCGATTTGTGCTTGGGTGGGGTCCATGTACTCCTAATTTAACAGCCTGTTGCTGGAGGAAGAAGGGTTCCTGGGCTTGTTTCTTCACTTCTGGGCCAGCTGGAGAAATGGGGAGGCTTCCCCTCCTTGGGATTATGGTAGGACATGGGCAAGACTCACGTCCATAACTTCTGTCAGGAATATGCGAGGGAGTCAACAGGTGAAAATCCACGGTCGTGGAGCTGGCGAAGGAGGCACTTGACCTGGCATCATGCTTCGGTCAGCCCAATGAGGATCGGCCCTTGGCTGGTGTACAAAGAGAAGGGTGCTGAGGGACCTTCAACTCATGAGGTCCAGCAATACATATGGGAGGGCATGGCTCAGGTTCCTTAAGGACCTGGATCATGGTTCCACCTTCTTATGCTTGCTGGTAAAAAATATATGGGGTCCATGCGCTCTTTACGCCACTGGCTGGTCACAGACCCCTCTTCTCAGATCCGGAGGGCATCAGGACCCATGCCAGAAATTTCCATACTGCTCTTTTCTCTCCAGATCCGTCCAGTGAGGATGCTTGCAAAGTTTTGTGGGAGGATCTACCACAGGTCGGCCTAGAGGACACCAGGAAGCTTGATGCACCTATCAGCCTAGGGCGCTAACTGGCGACCTGGACACCCTCTCCAGGGGCAAGACCCTGGGGCTGGACAGGCTGGCAGGGGAATTCCTAACTGCGTTCTGGGACATCCAGGGGAACTACTACCCAGCGGTCCTGGAGAAGTGCATCATGACCAGGGAGATGCTGGGCCATTATTGCCTGCTAAAAAACTGGCACCCAGTCTCCCTCCTCAGCACGGACTATAAAGATTTTGCCAGGGCAATGGCTTCGCACCTTGACAAAGTGCTGGACCAGATGATCCACCTTGACCAGTCTTATATGGTCTTG